>NC_133207.1:19040673-19176617 GCF_958299795.1 Porites lutea | reverse complement strand
AGAATATCGTAAAAGATATTTTCCTTGCCTATATTGCCTAAAAAAAAAGTTGGAAAAATGGCCATTTTTGGACCAAAACCATGGTTTAACCTTTTTGGAAAACTGTCAATTTGTCGACTTCTTGAACATCTTGTTTTTATAGCCTAGAAAGGCGTTTTTTCGGTCTAGAATATCGTAAAAGACACTTTCCTTGCCTGTATTGTCTAAAAAAAAAAAGTTGGAAAAATGGTCATTTTTGGACCAAAACCATGGTTTAACCCCCTTTGGAAAAATGTCAATTTTTCGACTTTTTGAACTTCTTGTTTTAATAGCCTAGAAAGGCGTTTTTTCGTTCTCAAATATCGTAAAACGCATTTTCCTGGCCTATATTGCCTAAAAAAAAAAGTTTAAAAAATGGGCATTATTGTACCAAAACCATGCGTTAACCCCTTTGGAAAAATGTCAATTTTTCGACTTTTTGAACTTCTTTTTGTTATAGCCTAGAAAGGCGTTTTCTCGTTCTAGAAGATCGTAAAAGACATTTTCCTGGCCTATATTCCCTAAAAAAAGAAGTTGGATAAATGGCCATTTTTGGACCAAAATCATGGGTTAACCCCTTTGGAAAAATGTCAATTTTTCGACTTTTTGAACTTCTTGGTTTTATAGCCCACACAGGCGTTTTTTTCGTTGTAGAATATCGTAGAACACATTTACCCGAACTATATTGCCTAAAAAAAAACATTTGGAAAAATGGCTATTTTTGGACCAAAACCATGGGTTAACCCCTTTGAAAAAATGTCCATTTTTCGACTTTAAAACTTCTTCTTTTTAGAGCCTAGAAAGGCGTTTTTTCGTTCTAAAATATCCTAAAAGACATTTCCCTGGCCTATATTTCCTGGACAAAAAAAAGTTGGAAAAATAGCCATTTTTGAACCAAAGCCATGGGTTAACTCCTTTGGAAAAATGTTAATTTTTCGACTTTTTGAACTTCTTGTTGTTATAGCCTAGAAAGGTGTTTTTTCGTTTCAGAATATCGTGAAGAGGTTTTTTCGTTCTACAATATCGTAAAACACATTTTCCTGGCCTATATTCCCTAAAAAAAGAAGTTGGATAAATGGCCATTTTTGGACCAAAATCATGGGTTAACCCCTTTGGAAAAATGTCAATTTTTCGACTTTTTGAACTTCTTGGTTTTATAGCCCACACAGGCGTTTTTTCGTTCTAGAATATCGTAGAACACATTTACCCGAACTATATTGCCTAAAAAAAAAACATTTGGAAAAATGGCTATTTTTGGACCAAAACCATGGGTTAACCCCTTTGAAAAAATGTCCATTTTTCGACTTTAAAACTTCTTCTTTTTAGAGCCTAGAAAGGCGTTTTTTCGTTCTAAAATATCCTAAAAGACATTTCCCTGGCCTATATTTCCTGACAAAAAAAAAGTTGGAAAAATAGCCATTTTTGAACCGAAGCCATGGGTTAACTCCTTTGGAAAAATGTTAATTTTTCGACTTTTTGAACTTCTTGTTGTTATAGCCTAGAAAGGTGTTTTTTCGTTTCAGAATATCGTGAAGAGGTTTTTTCGTTCTACAATATCGTAAAACACATTTTCCTGGACTATATTGCCTAAAAAAAACATTTGGAAAAATGGCCGTTTTTGGACCAAAACCATGGGTTAAGCCCTTTGAAAAAATGTCAATTGTTCGACTTTAAAACTTCTTGTTTTTATCGCCTAGAAAGGCGTTTCTTTGTTTTATAATATCGTAAAAGATATTTTCCTGGCATATATTGCCTAACAAAAAAAAGGTGGAAAAATGGCTATTTTTGGACCAAAAACATGGTTAGCCCCTTTGGAAAAATGGCAATTTTTCGACTTTTTGAACTTCTTGTTTTTATAGCCTAGAAAGGCGTTTTATCGTTCTAGAATATCGTAAAAGACATTTTCCTGGCCTATATGGCCTAAAAAAAAAAAAAAGTTGGACAAATGGCCATTTTTGCACCAAAAACATGGGTTAACCCCTTTGGAAAAATGTCAATTTTTCGACTTTTGAAACTTCTTGTTTTTATAGCCTACACAGGCGTTTTTTCCTTCTAAAATATCGTAAAACGCATTTCCCTGGCCTATATTGTTTAACAAAAAAGTTGGAAAAATTGCCATTGTTGAACCAAATGCATGGGTTAACCCCTTCGAAAAAATGTCAATTTTTCGACGTTATGAACGTCTTCTTTTTATAGCCTAGAAAGGCGTTTCTTTGTTTTAGAATATCGTAAAAGACATGGCCATTTTTGGACCAAAACCATGGGTTAACCGCTTTGGAAAAATGTCAAATTTTCGACTTTATGAACTTCTTGTTTTTATAGCCTAGAGGAGCGTTTTTTTCGTTCTAGAACATCGTAAAACACATTTTCCTGGCCTATATTGCCTAGAAAATAAACTTGGAAAAATGGCCATTTTTGGACCAAAAACATGGGTTAATCCCTTTGGAAAAATGTCAATTTTTCGACGTTTTGAACTTTTTGTTTTTATAGCCTAGAAAGGCGTTTTTTCGTTCTAGAATATCGTAAAAGACATTTTCCTGGCCTATATTGCCTCAAAAAAACATTTGGAAAAATGGCCGTTTTTGGATGAAAACCATGGGTTAAGCCCTTTGGAAAAATGTCAATTTTTCGACTTCTTGAACTTCTTGTTTTTACAGCCTAGAAGGGCGTTTTTTCGTTCTAGAACATCGTAAAAGACATGGCCATTTTGGGACCAAAACAATGGGTTTTCTGCTTTGGAAAAATGTCAAATTTTCGACTTCTTGAACTTCTTGTTTTTATAGCCTAGAAGGCGTTTTTTCGTTCTAGAACATCGTAAAAGACATTTTCCTGGCCTATATTGCCTAAAAAAAAAAGTTAGAAAAATAGCCATTTTTGGACCAAAAACATGGTTAGCCCCTTTGTAAAAATGTCAAGTTTTCGACTTTTTGAAGTTCTTGTTTTTAAAGCCTAGAAAGGCGTTTTTTCGTTCTAGAATATCCTAAAAGACATTTTCCTGGCCTATATTGCCTAAAGAAAAAAGTTTGAAAAATGGGCATTTTTGGACCAACACCATGGGTTAACCCCTTTGAAAAAAGTTCAATTTTTTGACTTTTTGAAGTTCTTGTTTTTATAGCTTAGAAAGACATTTTTTCGTTCTAAATTATAGTAGAAGACATTTTCCTGGCCAATATTGCCTGACAAAAAAAAATTGGAAAAATGGCCATTTTTGAACTAAATACATGGGTTAACCCCTTTCAAAAAATGTCAATTTTTCGACTTAATGAACGTCCTGTTTTTATAGCCTAGAAAGGCGTTTTTACGTTCTGGAATATCATAAAATTTCCCTGGCCTTTATAGCCTGAAAAAAAAAAAAAAAGTTGGAAAAATGGTTATTTTTGGATCAAAAGCATGCGTTAACCTCTTTGGAAAAATGTCAATTTTTCAACTTTTTGAACTTCTTGTTGTTATAGACTAGAAAGGTGTTTTTTCGTTGTAGAATATCGTCAAGAGGTTTTTCCGTTCTAGAATATCGTAAAAGACATTTTCCTTACCTACATTGCCTAAAAAAAAAGTTGGAAAAATGGCTATTTTTGCACCAAAACCATGGTTTAACCCCTTTGGAAAAAGTTCAATTTCTCGACTTTTTGAACTTCTTGTTTTTATAGCCTAGAAAGGCGTTTTTTCGTTCTAAAATATCGTAAAACCCATTTTCTAGAATTTGTCGAATTTTAAATTTTCTTGTTTTTATAGCTTAGAAAGGCGTTTTTTCCTTCTAAAATATCGTAAAACGCATTTTCTTGGCCTATATTGCCTTACAAAAAAAGTTGGAAAAATGGCCATTTTTGGACCAAAAGCATGGGTTACACCTTCGAAAAAATTTCAATTTTTCGACTTTTTGAACTTCTTGTTGTTATAGCCTAGAGAGGCGCTTTTTTGTTCTAGAATATCGAAAAAGACATTTACCTGAACTATATTGCCTAAAAAAAAACATTTTGAAAAATGGCCATTTTTGAACCAAAACCATGGGTTAACCCCTTTGGAAAAATGTCAATTTTTAAACTTTTTAAACTTCTTGTTTTATAGCCTAGAAAGGCATTTTTTCGTTTTAGAATATCGTAAAAGACATTTTCCTGGCCTATATTGCCTAACAAAAAGAGTTGAAAAAAATGCCATTTTTAAACCAAATGCATGGGTTAACCCGTTTAAAAAAATGTCAATTTTTCGACTTTATGAACGTCTTGTTTTTATAGCCTAGAAAGGCGTTTTCATAGCCTAGAGAATAACATAAGAGACATTTTCCTGGTCTATATTGCCTAAAAAAAAGATAAAAACATCTCCATTTTTGGACCAAAACCATGCGTTAACCCCTTTGGAAAAATGTGAATTTTCCACTTTTTAAACTTCTTGTTTTATAGCCTAGAAAGGCGTTTTTTTCGTTTTAGAATATCGTAAAAGACATTTTCCTGGCCTATATTGCCTAACAAAAAGAGTTGGAAAAATTGCCATTTTTGAACCAAATGCATGGGTTAACCCCTTTAAAAAAATGTCAATTTTTCGACTATATGAACGTCTTGTTTTTATAGCCTAGAAAGGCTTTTTTTCGTTCTAGAATATCGTAAAAGACATTTCCCTGGCCTATATTGCCTGAAAAAAAAAGTTTGAAAAATGGCAATTTTTGGACCAAAACCATGGGTTAACCCCTTTGGAAAAATGTCAATTTTTCGACTTTTTGAACTTCTTGTTTTTATAGCCTACAAAGGCGTTTTTACGTTCTAGAATATCGTAAAACACATTTACCTGAACTATATTGCCTAAAAAAAAAACATTTTAAAAAAATGGCCATTTTTGAACCAAAACCATGCGTTAACCCCTTTGGAAAAATGTCAATTTTTCGACTGTTTGAACTTCTTGTTTTTATAGCCTAGAAAGGCGTTTTTTTCGTTGTAGAATATCGTAAAACACATTTACCTGAACTATATTGCCTAAAAAAAAAAACATTTGGAAAAATCGCTTTTTTTGGATCAAAACCATTGGTTAACCGCTTTGGAAAAATGTCAAATTATCGACTTTATGAACTTCTTGTTTTTATAGCCTAGAAAGGCGTTTTTTTGTTCTAGAATATCGTAAAAGACATTTCCCTGGCCTATATTGCCTAAAACAAAAGTTGGAAAAATGGTCATTTTCGGACCAAAATTATGGTTTAACCCCTTTGGAAAAATGTCAATTTTTCGACTTTTTGATCTTCTGTTTTTAATAGCCTAGAAAGGCGTTGTTTCGTTCTAACATATCGTAAAACGCATTGTCCTGGCCTATATTGCCTAAAAAAAAAAGTTTCAAAAATGGGCATTTTTGTACCAAAACCATGCGTAAACCCCTTTGGAAAAATGTCAATTTTTCGAATTTTTTAACCTGTTGTTTTTATAGCCTAGAAAGGCGTTTTCTCGTTCTAGAAGATCGTAAAAGACATTTTCCTGGCCTATATTACCTAAAAAAAGAAGTTGGATAAATGGCCATTTTTGGACCACAACCATGGGTTAACCCCTTTTGAAAAAATGTCAATTTTTCGACTTTTTGAACTTCTTCTTTTTATAGCCTACAAAGGCGTTTTTTCGTTGTAGAATATCGTAAAACACATTTACCTACACTATATTGCCTAACAAAAAACATTTGGAAAAATGGCTATTTTTGGACAAAACCATGGCTTAACCCCATTGAAAAAATGTCAATTTTTCGACTTTAAAACTTCTTCTTTTTATAGCCTAGAAAGGCGTTTTTTCGTTCTAAAATATCGTAAAAGACATTTCCCTGGCCTATATTTCCTGACAAAAAAAAGTTGGAAAAATAGCCATTTTTGAACCAAAGCCATGGGTTAACCCCTTTGGAAAAATGTCAATTTTTCGACTTTTTGAACTTCTTGTTGTTATAGCCTAGAAAGGTGTTTTTTCGTTCTAGAATATCGTCAAGAGGTTTTTTCGTTCTAGAATATCGTAAAACACATTTCCTGCACTATATTGCCTGAAAAAAAAAAAGAAAGTTGGAAAAATGGCCATTTTTGGACCAAAACCATGGGTTAACCTTTTTGGAAAAATGTCAATTTTTAAACTTTATGAATTTCTTGTTTTTATAGCCTAGAAAGGTGTTTTTTTCGTTTCAGAATATCGTCAAGAGGTTTTTTCGTTCTAGAATATCGTAAAACACATTTTCCTGGACTATATTGCCTAAAAAAAACATTTGGAAAAATGGCCGTTTTTGGACCAAAACCATGGGTTCAGCCCTTTGAAAAAATGTCAATTGTTCGACTTTAAAACTTCTTGTTTTTATAGCCTAGAATGCCGTTTCTTTGTTTTATAATATTGTAAAAGACATTTTCCTGGCATATATTGCCTAAAAAAAAAAGTTGGAAAAATGGCCATTTTTGGATCAAAACCAGGCGTTAACCCCTTTGGAAAAATGTCAATTTTTTGACTTTTTGAAGTTCTTGTTGTTATAGCCTAGAAAGGTGTTTTTTCGTTGTAGAATATCGTCAAGAGGTTTTCCCGTTCTAGAATATTGTGAAACACACTTTCCTGGACTATATTGCCTAAAAAAAACATTTGGAAAAATGGCCGTTTTTGGACCAAAAACCATGGGTTAAGCCCTTTAGAAAAATGGTCATTTTTGGACCAAAACCATGCGTTAACCCCTTTGGAAAAAGTTCAATTTCTCGACTTTTTGAACTTCTTGTTTTTATAGCGTAGAAAGGCCTTTTTTCGTTCTAAAATATCGTAAAACCCATTTTCCTGGCCTATATTGCCTAAAAAGAAAAAGGTTAAAAAATGGGCATTTTTGGACCAAAACTATGCGTTAACGCCTTTGGAAAAATGTCAATTTTTCGACTTTTGAAACTTCTTGTTTTTATAGCCTAATAAGGCGTTTTTTAGTTCTAGAATATCGTAAAAGCCATTTTCCTGGCCTATAGTGCCTGACAAAAAAAAGTTGGAAAAATGGCCATTTTTGGACCAAAACCATGGTTTAACCCCTTTGGAAAAATGTCAATTTTTCGAATTTTAAATTTTCTTGTTTTTATAGCTTAGAAAGGCGTTTTTTCCTTCTAAAATATCGTAAAACGCATTTTCGTGGCCTATATTGCCTAACAAAAAAAGTTGGAAAAATGGTCATATTTGGACTAAAACCATTGGTTAACCCCTTTGAAAAAATTTTAATTTTTCGACTGTTTGAACTTTTTGTTTTTATAACCTAGAAAGGCGTTTTTTGGTTCTAGAATATTGTAAAAGATATTTTCCTGGCCTAGAATGGCTAAAAAAAAAAATTTGGAAAAATAGTTATATTTGGACAAAACCATGGGTTAACCCCTTGGGAAAAATGTCAATTTTTCGACTTTTTGATCTTCTCGTTTATATAGCTTAGAAAAGCGTTTTTTCGTTCTAGAATATCGTAAAAGACATTTTCCTAGCCTGTATTGCCTAAAAATAAAAGTTGACAAAATGGCCATTTTTGGACCAAAGCCATCGGTTAACCCCTTTAAAAAAATGTCAATTTGTCGACTGTTTGAACTTTTTGTTTTTATAACCTGGAAAGGCCTTTTTTCGTTCTAGAATATCGTAAAAAACATTTTCCTGGCCTATATTGCCGAAAAAAAAAATTGGAAAAATGGCCATTTTTGGACCAAACCATGGGTTAACCCCTTTGGAAAAATTTAAAATTTTCGAGTTTTTGAACTTCTTGGTTTCTTAGCCTAGAAAGGCGTTTTTTTCGTTCTGGAATATCGTAAAAGACATTTTCCTTACCAATATTGCCAAAAAAAAAGTTGGAAAAATGGCCATTTTTTGACCAAAACCATGGGTTGAAAAAATGAAAAAATGTTAATTTTTCGACTTTTTGAACTTGTTTTTGTTATAGCCTAGAAAAGCGTTTTTTCATTCTAGAATATCGTAAAACAGATTTTCCTGGCCTATATTGCCTAAAAAATAAAAGATTTGGAAAAATGGCCATTTTTGGACCAAAACCATGGGCTAACCCCCTTTAACAAAATTTCAATTTTTTGACTTTTTAAACTTCTTGTTTTTATAGCCTAGAAAGGCGTTTTTTCGCTCTAGAATATCGTAAAAGACATTTTCCTGGCTTATATTACATAAAACAAAGGATGGAAAATGGCCATTTTTCCACCAAAACCATTGGTTAACCCCTTTGCCAAAATGTCAATTTTTCGACTTTTTGAACTTCTTGTTTTTATAGCGTAGAATGTCGTTTTCTCGTTCAAGAATATCGTAAAAGGCATTATCTTGGCCTTTATTGCTTTAAAAAAAGGTTGGAAAAATGGCCGTTTTTCGATTAATCTCTTGTGTTAACCCCTTTGGAAAAATGTCATTTTTTCGACCTTTTAAACTTCTTGCTTTTATAGCCTAGAAAGGCGTTTTTTCGTTCTAGAATATCGTTAAAGACATTTTCCTGGCCTATATTGGCTAAAAAAAAAAGCCCTGGAAAAATGGCCATTTTTCGACCAAAACGATGGGTTAACCCCTTTGGAAAAATTTCAATTTTTCGACTGTTTCAACTTCTTGTTTTTATACTCTAGAAAGGCGTTTTTTCTTTCTAGAATATCGTAAAACACATTTTCCTGGCCTATATTGCCTAAAAAAAAAAGTTCGAAAAATGGCAATATTAGGACTTAAACCATTGGTTAACCCCTTTGGAAAAATGTCAATTTTTCGAATTTTTGAACTTCTTGTTTTTAAAGCTTACAAAGACGTTTTTTCGTTCTAGAATATCGTAAAAGACAGTTTCCTGGCCTATATTAGAAAAAAAAAATGGGACAAATGGCAATTTTTGAATCAAAACCATAGGTTAACCCCTTTGGAAAAATGTCAATTTTTTGTCCTTGTTAAACTTCTTGTTTCTACAGCCAAGAAAGGCGTATTTTCGTTCTAGAATATCGTAAAAGACAGTTTCCTGGCCTATATTACAAAAAAAAAAATGGCAAAAATGGCCATTTTTGAATGAAAACTATGGGTTAACCCCTTTTGAAAGACAACAATTTTTCGACTTTTTTAACTTCTTGTTTTTATAGCCTAGAAAGGCGTTTTTTCGTTCTAGAATATTGTAAAAGACATTTTCCTGGCCTATATTGCCGAAAAAAAGAATTGGAAAAATGGCCATCTTTGGATCAAACCATGGGTTAACCCGTTTGGAAAAATGTAAATTTTTCGAGTTTTTGATCTTCTTGTTTTTATAGCCTAGAAAGGAGTTTTTTCGTTCTAGAAGATCGTAAAAGACATTTTCCTGGCCTATATTGCCTAAAAAAAAAAGTTGAAAAATGGCCATTTGGGGACCAAAACCATGGGTTAACCCCTTTGAAAAAATTTCAATTTTTCGAATTTTTGAAGTTCTTCTTTTTATATAGCCTAGAAAGGCGTTTTTTCGTTCTAGAATATCGTAAAACACATTTTTCTGCACTATATTGCCTGAAAAAAAAAGAAAGTTGGAAAAATGGCCGTTTTTGGACCAAAACCATGGGTTAACCTCTTTGGAAAAATGTCAATTTTTAAACTTTATGAATTTCTTGTTTTTATAGCCTAGAAAGGCGTTTTCTCCGTTCTGGAATATCTTAAAAGACATTTTCTTCGCCAATATTGCCAAAAAAAAAGTTGGAGAAATGGCCATGTTTCGACCAAAACCATGGGTTGAAAAAATGAAAAAATGTTAATTTTTCGACTTTTTGAACTTCTTGCTTTTATAGCCTAGAAAGGCGTTTTTTCGTTCTAGAATATCGTAAAACACATTTTTCTGCACTATATTGCCTGAAAAAAAAAGAAAGTTGGAAAAATGGCCGTTTTTGGACCAAAACCATGGGTTAACCTCTTTGGAAAAATGTCAATTTTTAAACTTTATGAATTTCTTGTTTTTATAGCCTAGAAAGGCGTTTTCTCCGTTCTGGAATATCTTAAAAGACATTTTCTTCGCCAATATTGCCAAAAAAAAAGTTGGAGATATGGCCATGTTTCGACCAAAACCATGGGTTGAAAAAATGAAAAAATGTTAATTTTTCGACTTTTTGAACTTCTTGCTTTTATAGCCTAGAAAGGCGTTTTTTCGTTCTAGAATATAGTAAAAGACATTTTCCTGGCCTGTATTGCCTAAAAAAAAAAGTTGGAAAAATGGCCATTTTTGAACCAAAACCATGGTTTAACCCCCTTTGGAAAAATGTGAATTTTTCCACTTTTTGAACTTCTTGTTTTAATAGCCTAGAAAGGCGTTTTTTCGTTTTAGAATATCGTAAAAGACATTTTCCTGGCCTATATTGCCTAAAAAAAACAGTTTGAAAAACGGCCAGTTTTTTGCACCAAAACCATGGGTTAACTCCTTTAAAAAAATTTCAATTGTCGACTTTTTGAACATTTTGTTTTTATAGCCTAGAAAGGCGTTTTATCGTTCTAGAATATTGTAAAAGACATTTTCCCGACCTAAAATGGCTAAAAAAACAAAGTTGGAAAAATGGTCATATTTGGACCAAAACCATGGGTTAACCCCTTGGGAAAAATTTTAATTTTTCGACTTTTTTAAATTCTTGTTTTTATAATTTAGAAAAGCGTTTTTTCGTTCTAGAATATCGTAAAAGAGATTTTCCTGACCAATATTGCCAAAAAAGAAGTTGGAAAAATGGTCATTTTTGGACCAAAACCATGGGTTAACCTCTTTGAAAAAATGTCAATTTTTTTGACTTGTTGAACTTTTTGCTTTTATAGCCCAGAAAGGCGTTTTTTCGTTTTAGAATATCGTAAAAGACATTTTCTTGGCCTATATTGCAAGAAAAAAAAATTAGGCAAAATGGCCATTTTGGATCAAAACCATTGGTTAACCCCTTTGGAAAAATGTTAATTTTTCGACTTTTTGAACTTCTTGTTTTTATAGCCTAGAAAGGCGTTTTTTCGTTCTAAAATATCGTAAAAGGTATTTTCCTAGCCTCTATTGCTTAAAAAAAAAAAGTTTGAAAAATAGGCATTTTTGGACCAAAACCATGGGTTAACCCCTTTGGAAAAAAGTCAATTTTTCGACTTTTTGAACTTCTTATTGTTATATCCTAGAAAGGCGTTTTTTGGTTCTAGAATATCGTAAAACAGATTTTCGTGGCCTATATTGCCGAAAAAAAAAATGTTGGAAAAATGGCCGTTTTTGGACCAAAACCATGGGTTAACCCCTTTGGAAAAATGTCAATTTTTTGACTTTATTAACTTCTTGTTGTCATAGCCTAGAAAGGCTTTTTTTCGTTCTAGAATATCGAAAAAGACAGCTTCCTGGTCTATATTGTTGAAAAAAAAGTTGGAAAATGGCCATTTTTGGACCAAAACCATGGGTTTTCGAAAAATGCCAATTTTTCGACTTTTTTAACTTCTTATTTTTATTGCCTAGAAATGCGTTTTTTTGTTCTAGAATATCGTAAAAGACATTTTCCTGGCCTATATTGCCGAAAAAAAAAAATGGAAAAATGGCAATTTTTGGACCAAAACCATGGGTTAACCCCTTTGGGAAAATGGCACTTTTTCGACTTTTTCGACTTCTTATAGCCTAGAAAGGCGTTTTTTTTGTTTTTGAATATCGTAAAAGACACCTTTCCTTGCCAATATTGCCAAAAAAAATAAGGTTGGAAAAATGGTCATTTTTGGACCAAAACCATGGGTTAACCCCTTT
The DNA here is from genome assembly GCF_958299795.1 of Porites lutea. NCBI lineage: Eukaryota > Metazoa > Cnidaria > Anthozoa > Scleractinia > Poritidae > Porites > Porites lutea. The sequence continues at coordinate 19,164,932 of NC_133207.1, read as the reverse complement.
GGAAAAATGTCAATTTTTCGACTTTTGGAACTTCTTGTTTTTATAGCCTAGAAAACACATTTACCTGGCCTATATTGGCTAAAAAAAAAGAGTTAGAAAAATGGCCATTTTTGGACCAAAACTATGCGTTAACCCCTTTAGAAAAATGACAATTTTTCGACTTTTTGAAGTTGTTGTTTTTATAGCCTAGAGAATAACATAAGAGACATTTTCCTGGTCTATATTGCCTAAAAAAAAACAGTTGGAAAAATGGCCATTTTTGGACCAAAACTGTGCGTTAACCCCTTTAGAAAAATGTCAATTTTTCGACTTTTTCAACTTGTTGTTTTTATAGCCTAGAGAATAACATAAGAGACATTTTCCTGGTCTATATTGCCTAAAAAAAAGATAGAAAAATCTCCATTTTTGGACCAAAACCATGGGTTAACCCCTTTGGAAAAATGTGAATTTTTCCACTTTTTAAACTTCTTGTTTTATAGCCTAGAAAGGCGTTTTTTCGTTTTAGAATATCGTAAAAGACATTTTCCTGGCCTATATTGCCTAAAAAAAACAGTTGGAAAAACGGCCATTTTTGCACACAACCATGGGTTAACCCCTTTGGAAAAATGTAAATTTCTCGACTTCGTGAACTTTTTTTTTTATCGCCTAGAAAGGCGTTTTATTGTTCTAGATAGCCTGTTCCAGGCGTTCAGATAGTGGGGAGCGGTGCGAAGTAAAAAGGAGCGCGAAAAAATAAAAGCGAGGGAGGAGGAGAGGTGAGAGAGGGAACGCCTGTTAGATTTGTTTTAAATAGACTCATCCGCCCACTCAGACCGCATCAGCTGTAGGTGGTCTTCACTTATCAATCAAGACTAATGTTACAGCTCCTTACATTTATTATTTTTCTTACGAATAAATCAAAATTTCTCAGATCAAAAATTAATATTATGTATATATAATCGTACTAAAAACCTAATGTAAGACTTTCAAACAATAGAGAGCGGGAAAAGTAATTTATTTACGGCTTTAAAACATGATTTCAGCGTGTACGTGACAAAAAATTATGAATCAAGTGACAAACAAATATCGCTCATTTCGATAGAAAGCCGTTTCAATACAGATCGTTAACTCGAGCAATGAAAATGCCCAACAAACGAAGGGAAAATTTACTATTTGGTGATTGAGTGGACCTCGTCAATAGAGATATTTGCAACTTGCTTTCCAAGCTTTCCTTTTGAAGTCCTTTGGTCCATTCCTTAGACAACCACGATTTGTGACTGCAGTACGCCTTTGGGTGAATTTTGAAGGATCATACAATTTCACAGCTTCCACTTTAAACGGCTTCATCCACATCTTCTCCCACCATTGCCGCTGCTGCTTCGATTTTGTTCAAATGTTCCACTTCGTCTTTCATGATGGCAATCAACGGAGTTACCACAACAATCGTAAATGGCATTCTATCCTGCCTTCATTCCAACGCACGCTTTATTCGAGGAAAAAGCTGGAAAATAAGTCTTTTTCCAAAGCCAGTCGGTGAAATTGCGAAGACATCTATCCTACCGACTACGTGTTTTAAACAGTTCCTTTGCTCTTCGCGTTTAGCCTCCACGTTTGGAAAGTCACTCAGCGCTGTGTTTGTTGCGAGTTCGAATTCTGGACGAGACGTAGAGTCTGTCATCACCACCATATCGCATTTCTCGCTGTGATCGAAGACGCTCCGCTGTTGACAAAAACTGTCAAAATCAACCAATCAGAGGGTATACCAGGATCTGGTATACCGGAACGCACTTTTGTTAAAAATTCTTACAAGCGTTCCCGCACCTCTCTCCCCAGTCCCCATCTACTTTTCATCGCTTTCTTTACTTCACACCGCTCTCCACTATCTGAACGCTTGGAACAGGCTATGTTCTAGAATATAGTAAAAGACATTTTCCTCGCCCATATTGCCAAAAAAAAAAAGATGGAAAATGGCCATTTCTGGACCAAAACTATGGGTTAACCCCTTTGGAGAAATGTCAATTTTTCGACTTTTTGAACTTCTTGTTTTTATAGCCTAGAAAGGCGTTTTTTTATTCCAATTCTCTATTTTCCAATTCCCCATAATACACTCTGTTTGCCCCCCAAATTTTGCATAAACCATTGTTTTTAAATGCTCCTGGGAGTATTGCATTTTCCCAAGAGCATTTTAAGACAATAAGTTATGCAAAATTTGGGGGGCAGACAGAGTGTATTATGGGGAATTGGAAAATAGTCAATGCCTATTTTGCCAAAAACAAAAACGTGGAAAAAATCCCATTTTTTGGGCAAAACCATGGACTAACCCCCTCTGAAAAAAGGCCAAGTTTTCGTTTTTTTTTTTTTTTACTCCTTGGTTGTAGAGTCTAGAAAGGCGTTTTTGTTTTGTAGAAAATCCACAGAGACTTTTTTCTTCCCTATTTTGCCAACGATTAAAACGTGGAAAAAATCCCATTTTGTGACCAAAACCATGGACGAACCCTTTTTTAAAAAGGCCAATTTTTCGATTTTTTTTTACTTCTTGTTTTTGTAGTCTAGAAAGGCCTTTTTTCTTTCTAAAATATCGCTAAAGACTTTTTTCTTGCCTATTTTGCCAAAAATAAAAACGTGGAACAAATCCCACTTGTGGACCAAAACCATGGAGTAACCCCTTTGGAAAAAGGCCAAATTTTTGATTTTCTTATTCCTTGTTTTTATAGTCTAGAAAGGCTTTTCTTCTTTCTAGAATATCGACAGAGACTTTTTTCCTTGCCTATTTTGCCAAAAATAAAAACGTGGAAAAAATCCCATTTTTGGACCAAAACCATGGACTAACCACTGTGGAAAAAGGCCAATTTTTTTATTTTTTTTGCTTCTTGTTTTCATAGTCTAAAAAGGCGTTTTTTTCTTTCTAGAATATCGCCAAAGACTTGTTTCTTGCCTATTTTGCCAAAGATGAAAAGGTGGAAAAAATCCCATTTTTTGACTAAAACCATGGACTAACCCTTTAGAAAAAGGAAATTTAACGATTTTTTTTAGCCCTTGTTTTTATAGTCTGCAAAGGGTTTTTTCTTTCTACAATAACGCCAAAGGCTTTTTTCCTGCCTATTTTGCCAAAAATAAGAAAGTGGAAAAAATTTAATTTTTGGACTAAAACATGGTCTAACTCCTCTAGAAAAAGAGCAATTTTTCGATTTGTTTTTACTCTTTGTTTTTATAGTCTAGAGGCGTTTTCTCTTTCTAGAATATGGCCAAAGACTTTTTTCTTGCCTATTTTGCCAAAAATAAAAAGGTGGAAAAAATCCCTTTTTTTGACCAAACCCATGGACTAACCCCTTTGAAAAAAGGCCAATTTTTTTATTTTTAAGCTTCTTGTTTTTATAGTGTAGACAGGCGTTTTTTCTTTCTAGAATATCGCTAAAGACTTTTTTCTTGCCTTTTTGCCAAAAATAAAAAGGTGGAAAAAATCCCATTTGTTGACCAAAACTATGGACTGACCCCTTTGGAAAAAGGCCTGTTACGCCGCAAAATGTAACATTAACGCGAAATGTAACAACTTTTGACGCAAAATGTAACAACTTTTTAACGCGAAATGTAACAACTTTTTGACGCAAAATGAAACAATATTTTTAACGCGAAATGTAACAAGCAAAATGTTACAGCCTTGAAATAACTGAGAGACGTGGACATGCGCCTTGTTGATAAAGTGTAAATTGTCTGGTTGTTACAAAAACAGTTTATTTATAAAGTTTTCTTATAATGTCAAATAAACTTACAAACCATTTTCGATAATAGTAACTAAATCCTGAAACAGTAGAACGAATTGCTGTTTAGTATATCTTTCTGTACATATGTGTGACGCTGAAAAGAAAGTTGGCGTTACAACATCTAGGACGTATTAGATTGGTTAGGATGGTGCATTTTTAGCATACTCCCTCTAGGGAGTTGAGCCCGTATGAAATTGAGGCGAGTATCGATTGCTGATCATTCTTTTTACACTTTCGTCGAATTAAGACGCTTTCTGTTTATATCCGACGCTGTCTGTTTTTACCCACCTCCTCCCATTTTCCCTAAAAGGAAAGTGTAGCGGAGCAGTCATCCGACTGCGTGAGATAATCAACAGTTTTAAATGGGCGTTGGCATGGTTAAGTTTTAAGGCAGTAGGACTGGGTTGATTTGAAATTTCTCACATTTACTGGAAGTCCGGTAAGAAATGAGAAATTTCATATCTATCTTATTGACTACGTTCAAAATTTTCTTTTGAAAGATTACCTTTCGTAACTTTTACTTTTGACTTGCATTTCAATTGCTGATTGGTGCGTGTTTCCTACGGTGTTATTGTTCGCATTTCTGGTCATATTTTTTTCGCATAGTTTGGGATATTTTCCATACGTAATGTTTAATAAGTTAGCGTTGTTGTTATTGTTCATACTGCTATTCCAAGGTTATATATAACTTGTAACTTTATCACCACCTGTTTTACGACCTTTTGTAAGTTTATTTGACATTATAAGAAAACTTTATGAATAAACTGTTTTTGTAACCACCAGACAATTTATACTTTATCAACAAGGCTCATGTCCACGTCACTCAGTTATTTCAAGGCTGTAACATTTTGCTTGTTACATTTCGCGTTAAAAATATTGTTTCATTTTGCGTCAAAAAGTTGTTACATTTCGCGTTAAAAAGTTGTTACATTTTGCGTCAAAAGTTGTTACATTTCGGCTTAATGTTACATTTCGCGCCAAAAGTTGTTACATTTCGCGTTAATGTTACATTTTGCGTCAATTGTTACATTTTGCGGCGTAACAAGGCCAATTTTTCGATTTTTTTGCTTCTTGATTTTATAGTCTAGAAAAGCGTATTTTTATTTTAGAATATCGCCAAAGACGTTTTTCTTGCCTAGTTTGCCAAAAATAAAAAAGGTGGAAAAAATCCCATTTTTGGACCCAAACCATGGACTAACCCCTTTGGAAAAAAGCCTATTTTTCGATTTCTCTTACTCCTTGTCTTTATAGTCTGCAAAGGGTTTTTTCTTTCTTTTTGTTCCTTTTTTATAGTCTAGGAAGGCGTTTTTTATGTCTAGAACTATTGCGAAACACTTTCTCCTACACTATTTTACCTTAAATAAAGAGATTTTAAAGAAGTCGATTATTTGATGAAAACCATATTAACCGTTTTCGAAAAATGCCAATTTTTCGATTTTGTTTTGTACTCTTTGTTTTACAGTCTAAAAAAGTTTTATTTATTTCTAGAATATCGCCAAACACTTTTTTCTTCACTATTTTGCCTAAAAAAATGACAAAATGGAAAAAGTTCAATTTTTGACCAAACCACGGACAATAATGCCAATTTCTTGACCTTTTTAACTTCGTGTTTTTTAAGTCTAGAACGAGGCTTTTTTTTCTATCTAAAATATCGCCAAACAGTTTTTCCTTGTCTGTTTTGGATAAAAGAAAAAGGTAGAAAAAAAATTAAACTATTTTACCAAAAAGATGGACTATCCTGTTTGGTAAAATGCCACTTTTATTATTATTATTTTTTTTTAACTCCTTGTTTTGATTGTCTAGAAAGGCGTTTTTATATCTAGAATATCGCCAAACACTTTCTCCTTTCCTATTTTACCTAAAATAAAGAGATGGAAAAATTAAATTTTTTGACCAAAACCGCGGACTAACCCCTTTGGAAAATGCCAATTTTTTGAATTTTTTTACTGCTTGTTCTTTTAGTCTAGAAAGGCTGTTTTTCTGTCAAGATTATCTCCAGAAATTGAAGAAAGAAAAAATTGTAATTTGACCGAAATCATAGGTTAACAACCCTATTAAAAAAACTGATCTTTTGAGTTTTTTAAAAGATGGTCATTTTTGTTAGTTTTAAAGGGGGTTGTTCTTGATTTTCAACAACATCTTACATTATTTCTGTTTTTTTCGCCAAAAATTGATGGAAGAAAAAATTGAATTTTTTGACCAAAATTATGGTTAACTCCTAGAGAAATACGTTTCTTTGAGACTTTGAAAAGAGAGCTTGTCATTGCTAATCAATAGTTCTGCATAAGCCGTTTTGCCCCATCCTCGGACAATATGAACACCTTAGAGGCATTGCTAGATTTTCCAAAAAAGTGCCGCTTCTGAAAGCTAAGGACCTTCGTTTCTGATCGTCAATTCACGGAAAAAACAAGCCTCTCGTTTGATTCGGTCAAATGCTAAATTGCTTGGTAAATACAACAACGAGCGAGTTTAATAGAAACTAATTAAATGAGCCATTTGTTCGCTAAGTGGCTTTCATTTGAATGGACACTCTTAGTTTATTTGTACTGTGAACAGATATAAATCAAGGGCAAACTGAGCTACAGCAGTCGCTTAACGGTATTCTGCGGGGCAAATAAGTGGCTGAAACATTAGATATCAACCTTTCGTAAGGCAAAAAGAAACAGGAGTTTATTGAACAAAGATACCGTACGATGAGAACTATCATGTTCTAGTTGACAAAATATTTTGCGTCCCCTTCATATAAAAAAAACAAAGAAACCAACACGCGATTTATATGAAGCCCAAGACAGTACACTTTATTGGTAAGAGATACATTAAGAATACATCAGATGTATCATTAAAAAAATCAAAATGAAAATACGAGAACACCAAAGCCGTACACGTAAACCCCGAAAAACCAATTTTGGCAAAAATGGGGACCGTGTATCCCCAACCAGTGCTATGGTGCTGCCTTTGGGGTTTTAAGGCCTGCTAGCTTATATAAATACGAGAAAATATTAAACTTTAAGTTAACAGATATAACCTCGTAGCTTAGCTGGGTTAAAAGACCGAAAAAAACTCTTTTGCGCGCTGAGTTGTCGAGTCGGCAAGGTTAACCCCAGAATAGCACGCGCGACTTAATCATCTCACTACTGTCGCCGTTTCAAAGAGCGCAAGCAATGATATCAAAGCGCTTTATGAGCGCATTAACCTGAATGTCTGTTTTTGTGTCTGCAGAACTGAATTAAATTAATATATTCATTGAACCAATGTAAAGGTTTGAAAGCTAGAAAGCAGATAGCCACTATAACGTTTTATTTTTGTTATTTTTTGTTCAGGCAAATTCAGATCAGCCGAAAAATTTCCTGGAACCTCTAAAAGTCTTCATGCATTATAAGGTTATTGCTGGTTATGTTACATGTTAAGCTATGGAATCAGCGAATTCAGTGGCATTAATTAAGAAGAACTCAGAAGTTCCAAGTTACGCTGTTACGTTCGTAGCCGAATTGATAAATTCTACATCTCTCTGAAATATCTTAGCTTTCTCACTTTACATCATGGTTCTCATACTATTTGGTACATATTGACCTTATTCTATGTTCATCTAGCACGAAACCAATACTGAATGCTAAGTACAAATAATCTACGGATTTTTATTTTTCCTTTTGCTCTAACAGCCTTTTAAGAATGCCAAACCCAATTCATGAACATCTATTTACTATCTTGTTTTCTAGTTCGTAAAATCCTAAAGAATTGTTGTTACTACGAGGAAGTAGTGCTGAAAAAGTCTTATTTCCAAGGTGACACCATAGGGTTTACTCAACAAACTCTGAGGTATCAAACACAATTTCTTTATTTTCATAAATGCTTTGGAAGAGTTCAGTTCGTATACAGACCGCGCGTTAAACCGTTATGATTCATCGACCAGGAATGATGTTACTACTTCTTCCCGCAAAACAAAGGCCCAAGTTCAAACTTGTTGCTGTTTAGAACCGATGGCCGGTCTACAAAGTAAAATATACGAGATAAAAGCTTGGTTGAATAATAATTTTCGAGTTTAAACCTTATAGAATTGGGTGAATCCGTTTTCTTCAACGATCAGTGTTTGCTGGCGAAACTGCAAGGGAGATCGGTGCGACAAGCAGCCTGCCTTACTTAAATATTATAGAGTCTATCGTAGTTTAAAGTTCATCAAAGCTTGGTTTCACGTAGTGTGGTAGAATCGTGCAAGTACATCCACAATCTTCCTCCAATACGAAATATGGACTCTTAAGTCGACTCTTTTCCTCATGGTTGCTGTTGGGACAAAACAGTTTGGAATCACATTTTTTTTTCAACTTTTAAATAAGAATCTCCCAGGTTTACTTTACTATAGCTGGAGAGTATTTTCGTGGTGTATTTTGTTTTAGTAAAATCGATCCAGTGTTCTATTATGAATGCTGCGCTATGATTGGTTGAGCTACTACTAGGCTATATGTTAAAGCTCACTAGTGACGAAAAGCGCCGGCTTTGAAAACAAAAACAATGGCGGCTGAATCGCGTTTTGCAAGCAAAAGATGTTTTGTCTCGATATTTTTCTGCAGCTAGTTGGATTTTACTAAAACAATTATTCCTATCGCCCCCATGGCCTCTGAGTCAATAGTTTATTCGGCCTTCGGCGTCATGGGTTATTGACTCAGAGCCCATTCGGGCTGGAGGAATAATTGTTAAATATCGTTAATTCTATTATAGGGGCAGGTGCCTTCAATGACATTTCTAGTTTCAGCTCTAGGTCTTTACCTTTAATCTTATGAAAATGACTCGTTCTCAGCGTTCTCTTTTGACTCTTTTGGTCAGGAAATGGTCACGTGAGACTATTACGGCATCTGAGCGAGAAAAGAAGCGACTGGAGATCGAGTCAGCAATTGAAGAAGGAAAACTAGGTGCTCACCAGGTGAAGACGCCGCCCATTTACTGAGCTGTGGGGTTTCTTCGTCTAAGTACAAGAACATAAGCATCATTATCATCATCGTCGTCGTCGTCGTCGTCAGCATCATTGACATTGTTAGCGTCATCAACTAAATCGTCAGCATCCGTCATTGTCAGCGTCACTATCATCATCATCATCATCATCATCGTCATCATCATCATCATCGTTAGTTACATCATCAGCATCATCGTCAACGTCATGAACATAATCGTCAGCATTCGGCAAGTCATCATCATCGTGATCATCAACATTACTATAGTTATCATCGTCGTCAGAGTCATCGTCATTGTTAGCGTCATCATCTTCATCTTCATCATCCTCTTTCTCAGCGCACCAGCATCATCAGCATCATCATTATTGTCGTCCTCGTCATCATTAACGTCATAGGCAGCACATCGTCAATGCCACATCAGGCTGCTTAGCTTGTCCATGTTCACGGCTCCTAAAATCTCTCAAGACCAAGTCAAGACCACACGTTTAACTGAACTCATTATCAAGCTTACTAGCCCCCACCCACTCCTTCATTGAGTCCTCAAGTTTAATCAGCTATAAAAACAAAACAGCAAAGACAAAAGCTATATTGCGTCTCCAGATATTGCCGATAGTGAGGTCGTGTTTATATAGTATGATTGCACCATAGTTGGAAATTTGATACAATTGTTTAAAACTTCAAAATAAAAATGCAGGTCAATAGGGATAAATCTTGAAAATAATGACTTGCTCGCGAAAGAACAAAGAGAAAAAAAGGTCAAAAAAGTAAATAAATTTAAAGAATGTAACAAAAATGAACTTAATTTAAAATAATAGTAAATAATAAATAAACAAATAAATTTAAAGAATGTAAAAAAATGAACTAACTTTAAAATAATACTTAATAGAGTTAATAAAATATATTCAAATAATAATAATAATGATCGTAAATAATGATTGTAATAGGAAAGGGAAAGCATTAATACTTCTAGCTGAATTTTTGAAACGTAACTGCTTAGTTACGTTGTCAAAAATCAGTCTAGCTTTTTTGTTGTTGCAGCTGCTTGTTAAATCCTTTTCTATTATTATTATCATTATCGTGATCATTATTACTATCCCTATTTTTATTAATTTGAATTTATATTTAGTTTCATTGTTACAGGACATTTCATTATTCATTATTTTATCACTATTTATTCATTTGTTTTTTCTTTATTTTTCGTTTATTTATATGTCATTTTAAATTCATTTCTGCTCCATTTTCCAACATTTATTTCCTCTTTTGACCTTTTTCGTTTCTCTACTTTTGTGATTCCAATCAGTCTACCCGCATTTTAATTAAGCTGTTGTCTTTGCTGTTGTGTCAATTAAAGTTGTATCGTTTTAGTTAAAATTACTGCATTTGAACGCCGTATAAATTACTAACGTTTCAATGGATAATTTCCCCTGTTGAATAAAGACATGGCATCTCCATCATCGTCGTTGTTTGACATCATCATTACCATTATCGTGGTCGTCCTTATCATCACCATTGCAATCAACAAGATAATTAGCGATTATTGGACGAGATTTTAGTGATATCCGGAATAATCAAGGTCGAGGTAAGTGTTATCAGCCGAGCCGCAGGCTCGGCTGATAACACTTACCGAGACCTTGATTATTTGGAATATTAGACAACCGAATTTCATAATTGTTTTATTATACATTTTTTGAAGAGAATAACGACAATCATACCCGACGAAAGGAACCTGAATTGATATTGTTCGTGGAAATCATACACTGCGCTCGCAACCTACAGATAAGTCAGTTATCTACAAGCAGATAACTAACCTATCTGTAGGTTGCGCTGATTTCCAAAATTAGCTGTAGGCTCCTAGCCAATGAGAGGACAGGTAATGAGTACAATGTACAATAATCATCATAATCGATGCAATAGGGTCAGCCATTTACCTAACCCTCTCCTCACTGACGTTGCCTCGTCAGCCTGCCCCTAAATCTCGCTAGAAAAAAAAATAAGGCGGCATTTCGGACAGAATAAATGTTTAGCGAAGCACTTTTACTACTTGATTATTGCAGTTTTAGCATATGAGTATTCCTGCTAATTCCATACAAAACTTATAAAATTTCCGCACGGTTTGGATCCCAGCCTAATTTCTTTAAGTCTATTCTTTGCAAATTAGATGGAGAAAGATTGTACTTGCCTTTGTCGAGTTAAGCAAGCCTCCTTTCCATAATTTTAGAGCCACTCACTGCAGGCCAGACGAGGTGCGACATCTGAAATCTTCTGGATCTGTATAAAATAGATCTCAAGAACAAGATATTTAGCTTATCAAAGGGATGTTTGTTACTCAGCAACTAACAGCCTATTACATATTTCGCTCTTCTTAGTTAAGTAGGCCTAGGTTTGAATCCCACTAACACCTTGTATTTGCTTGAAGTAACGTCAAAGTTAAGCAAAGTTCATGGATTAGAAGTCCATTGAAGGAGAAGTGTTTAGGGACCTTCAAATGAAAGTTACGATTTGTCTCTAGGGAATTCAATTAACTGCCTGACATACAGCCAGCATAGACTCCTCTTGTTGAGGGTCCTTGTTGTCTATTTTGCAATATGCAGTTTTAGTAGACTTAGTTGTGACTTAGTTCACAACTGGAGAAAATGCACATAGTGAGTTCTTTTATCGTCAGTTTTCTTTCCTGGTATTTTTTGGGGGAAAGGTTGGGTTGGACGTGCTCGTATTTTTTCTTCTGTACTTACCTACGATCTGCCAGGTGGATCGTTCCAATCACGTTCTATGTAATAGTTAAAGAGACACTTCAGGGTTGCTTTTCCGCTCGCTGACGTCTATCAGCAGTTTTCTGACCTAAATGCAAAGTTTCTCAAGAACATCGATTAAGGCTGATCCAAACAAAAGTTTTCCATTGTTTTTTAAAAATTCATTCTGCCACTAATTCCTTTTAATCCTTGGATGTTCCTCCTTTGAGTTTTGGTCAACCTAAGTGGTAGCGAAACCGCTGTTTCGGATATAACCTCTTAGCATGGATTTGCATTCCATTTAAACTTGACAATTTTTAATTATCTTGATAGAGGTTTGAATACGATGAATATTAGAGTCAAACTCATGTCTTGAAATGGTAATCAAAGGCTTCATTTCCTTTCAGAAGGCTTGGGTAAAATCATCCGAGGATAAGTGCATCCGAGGATAAGTGTGTTACCTTTTCAGTACTTACCTCGGATCTGGTCGCTAGGGTCACCTGTCCCAATGCCAATAGGCCGGCTACGACTGCGGGTTGGAAACAACTCCTGGAATTGCACAGACCTGAACAAAAAGCGTCTTCAAACAGATTATAAAAGCAACAGTTTTAACAGGGCAGTTGAAAAGGAATTTCTAAGTATGCTGCTTCTCTCAGATATAATGGCGTTTGAATCTCATTAACGTTTCATATCGATTTGCCGGTTACTGATGAACCAAAAAAACATTGTTCATGGGTTGGAATCCCACTGGAAAAGAGAATTTACCTACAAAGTTACGATTTTTGCTCCAGTAAGAGCACATTTGCCTACAAAACTCTTTTCGTAAATGACCCTGTCATTTTGTGGGTATGTTTGTTTAACCTCTTGAAGGCGAAGGGTTTCCTATATTCTTGTACTTACAGGTTGCACGGGCCATATCACTGCTAGACGTCTCCGACCTAAATTAAATATTTCTTGAAAGCAGAATCAATAAATAACATCAAAACACTGGCTTTGGTGCACACTTGGAAACCAATCGCACACTCCATTCCCTACTGTCACCTATCATCAAACAGATTCGAATTCAGCCGAACATCATTTGGAATTTCAAGTCTTGAAAATTGCATTCTTTGGTACACTAGGAGCACCAGTAAATAAAGAAATCTCGTAGGTTTGAATCCTACTAGGGTGTGAACTAATAAGTTTTAGTATCATCTGAGGATGTATCAGCACAATCAAATTTAAAGTACTCACCTTCCGTTTCACTCTTTCTTGCCTCTTAGACGCTGCTGTCGAACGCTAACTTCATGCACTAAATCTGAAACCCAAAGAGATAATCTAACAGTTAGAGCATAAACAGATATGTCTTACCTTTAGAACTTTGACCTGTTTTCCAGTCGTAATCAGCATCGACGTGCGTTTCTTCAGGAACGCAGCCAGAAAAAAACTTCCTAATGAGCTTCTAGAGAGTATACGTTACATGCATTCTGTTTTGCTGTGGTCGGTCTTCACAGGGCGCGCCCCAAAACACGTCTTCGAGGAGGCGATGTTCGAGCAAAAAAAGATGTAAAAAACGACGTACGAAGTTCCTGAAATGAAACTTTTTAATTATTTACCATTGGTTTAAAGAAAAAATACAATGATGAAACGGCAATGTGTTGGTCACACTTTATTTTTTTCCTCTGAAGCAACTCCGTTACAACATAATCTAACTTATGTAAATTTGCTAGTGCTTGTTTAATTAACAAAAAAAAAGAAACAAACAAACAAACAAGCTGATGATATACCTTTCGTTTGTTAAACTTTATTTTTCATCAACTTTTACTTACGTACAATTCAATCACATTAACCTTAATATTCTCCTTCTTTGAGCACCTCAGGTACGACTTTCAAATACGTAGCTAGTGCCATGCGTTTCTTCAAGAACGCATCCAAAACGCAGCGCAGTACAATGGGCGGAAAAAAGTCATCTTGAGACGGCGCGCCCAAAAAAATGCGAGTCCATTCACCACAGCCAAAAAGTGGCGGAAAAGTCCAAAGAAAAAATTTATCGATTTCCAACGCACCTGAAATTAAATACGTGAGTCATTTGTGTTTTAACAGCAAACACGCTGATGCGACACTCAGTGTCACTAAATGTGCGCAGTTAAAAGAAATCATACTCACAACTCCGTGTTTTATTTTTGTTTTATTTCTTTTTTTGCCGTTATTACAACAAGTGTTTTAGAATATCCCTGCAAATTTAAATCATTATTAGTACTTATAATTCATTACCTAAAGACTTAGCTTTCAAGTAAAAGAAAAAACCACACAGACAACACATTAGATGAAGTGCTTTTATTAAATTGAGTTTGCTGGTTACAGAAATTAAGTAGTCTATATATAGATGGGGTGCGCTTCTTAGAATTTGACGTCCGAGCAAGACCGAGGAGTGTGACATGCGTCCATAAAACCTTGACACCTCGAATGAAACACACCAGGGTCCCCGGACGGTACGCAGGGTTATTTAGCGGCTTGCTATGGAAACTTTGTCTATACCAAGCCTTCACAGTTTTTGAAGCCGAATACGGAATCAGATCAAAAGTCGAATCGAAACCGAAAAAAGACGAATAGACCGAACCGAAAATCTAATCGCCTAATATATAGAAAACAAATCCACATACCTTGTGCCACACTAGATTATTACTTGGGCTGATTGATGTGGTGCAAAGTTTACATAAGCTACGAACCTTACGAGGAAATTCAATGCACCGATTTTCCTATTTTTGACCGAACGAGTCAGCTTTGCGTAAAATTTGTACCAGCATAAATCGGCCCTACCTTATATGGGCTGCTGTAAACCGTCATGTTCCTCCACCAAAAGACCAAGAAGACTGGCATCCACAATCCAAAAAAAAGGCGTAGGTATTGGGAAAAAAAAGAAGTCGTAAACGTCCATGATGAGGTGAAGTTGCCCAAAGGTGAAGTTCGGCCGGCCAATTAAATTTTAATAATAACATATTGGTGGCTGCCTCAACTAACATTGGACTTTGCGAGTTTAGAACCGCGGAACAAGGTATCAGCAAAGATGACAAAAATTCAAATAATTTCCGAATTACGGTAACTAAGAAATTTTATGAAAAATTGAAAAGGGTTGGGGGAGTGAATATGGGCCATTTATTACAGATATCAACGTTAGTTAAGACAGCTTATTAAAGTTATTGCCATATGCTGTCTCCTCTGTCTACCTTGCCTTCCTAATGATGAAGTCGTTTTCACTATGATGTCATCGGCTTCTGTTTGCAAAATAGCAAATTTACATTTTAGCGGGATTTTCTTCAGTTCAATTATGACCCTAAACCAACGATAAATAAAATAACTTTAGTAGAAGCGGAACGACGTCGTAGTGCAAACGATCATCATCATCATAGTCGTCGTCATCATCATCCCCATCATCATCATTATCATTGTCCGGTTTGGTCCTATGTGCTTCTTCTCAATTCATCGCCGCAAAGGCAGCTACCTCGCCTACTTAATAAACTGGACTATCTTTCTGTACATCTGGAGATTCTTTGTTCTTCTTTCTTCGGCCGGCCTCTTCCCTTGATGTAGCAATGGACCCACAATTCAATCACACACAATACGATCAAGCATACCATCAAAAACATTTTATTCACATTTACAAAAGCAGCTATTTCTTGTTACAAGATTCAGGGAAAAAAGTAAATAGACAGCGTGCTGCTTTAGGATTCACTACCAGTCATGAAGTACTTCAAGAGTTGTCGAGGGTAGAACACTGCAGGCCACTTTCGGATGAAGGCAAAGAAACCAATAGCCACGAACGGTCGACGTGAAGACTACGTACGCCTACCATTTGTAGACGATCTGTGCCTGCGTAGTGCAATGCAGGACTTCCTAAGAAGAAAACTCTCCAGTAAGGCAAAATTAACGAAAAGACAAGCTAATTTGTCTTGATGTTAACGATGCCAAGCCAGAGTATCCTCTCCTGCTATTCCGGGGTTCTCTGAAAAATTATCTATTACCTGCGAGGTTTTCAGCTGAATGCCATTCAGGGGACACGCATATCAAGTTATGGTGGGCCTTCACATGTGTTTCCCCGAAATATTCGGCCTAGTAGCATTCTCGTAATCACTTCGCAGGCTACTAACGTTGCTAAATTCCGATCGGCTTGTTCGTGCTCCTCCAGCGATGAAACTGCGTCGTAGATTGGTCTCGAAGACTTCCTACGCTTACCATTTGTAAACGATCTAGCCTGTGGTGTGTGGATTGTCCCATGTTGCCCTGGCAAGCTACAACAAGGTGTTGGCTCTTCGCGGGAAGAAATGCCTTATCGCAGATTACCTTCTTTGTAAGACTAAACCTGTCAACTGATCTACCCTCACAAGTTCGAAGTCTGAAAATCGACGCGTATCAAAAATGTTCGCTTCGCATTCGCACTGTTTAACATGAAAAGTCAAATTGGTATAGGTGGGTGCAGACTCGAATTTGCGAGACTAACCTGACTATCTACCTGTAACCAGAGAGACCATTAAGCCTGTAAGTGGAGGCCAAATGAGGTCCTCTCACTGCAGTAGCTGAATGGTCTTATGTCTCTAGTTTACTAAAGTTACTTCTTAAAATAATAACTGTCTGGTTGAACCTTGCGAGTGAATGCTTCACTTGCCCAGCGCAATGACTATCAAGTGAAGTGTAATGAATTAAATTTGGCGCAACTAAGCGGGAGACTGCAGTGACGACGACGACGACGAAAAAAGGCGATGAGTCCATCCGCAAAAGATGAAAAAACGCAGTCGAACCGTTTCCTAGAAGCCAAGCCGAATCCTAAAAGCCGAACTGAAGTCGCTGACCGAACACCTGCAAAGGAACCCAACTAATCAAAAAGGGCAGGGGAGGCCCTTACCAGCCCAGGGAGCCCCGCTAACTGATCTAACTACAGTTAATTTAAGCCGGAGATGATGTCCGAAAACTTCAGGCCGAACGTGTGTGGAAAGTATGCTTTGCAAGGTTCATCCAGAGCTCTATATACCCTCCTTGACCCAACCCACAAACAATGCACCTGACCTGTACCATTTCACGAGGTTGGGTGTGCTGTACTGATTTGAAGTGGAGCAGCCATGGATAGTAATCTGTGGGCTGATCTGATCTGGTGGTCTGGTCTGACGATAGTCTGATGCGAGAGTTGGTGCATGGTCTGATCTGTGGCCGGATCTGAGACTCATCTGATTGTCTGTTGTGGTGGTCTGATCTGGGGCGGATCTTATGGACTGTCGTTGTGGTCTGGTTCCATGGCCTAATCTGGAGGACTGACTGAGGAAGATGGTCTGCTCTGACGGCTGAAAATGAAAAATATGAGAAGCTAATACTAATGAGAAGGGTCTCAATAATTCAGAGAGCTACGTAAAGAGAAACGAAGAAAAAAATACGGAAATACTTCATTTTTCAAATTCAGTTGCAATTGAAAACTCTCATGCCCTGGAAAGGTTTGTAAAGACTCAATCAAAGTAATACGGAGCTGTGCTGACGATCTTTTCGAATCTTTTCCATTTGTACTAAGAATCGTAAATTGCAATGTTCATCACCATGGCAACATTCCAGGCTCGGCTGCAATATTTTCGCGCGGATATCGCGCGTGATGCAGTGACATCATACAATGTGGAAAAACCTAATGCAATAATTGTTTTAACATACATTGTTTTGACGAAAATAACGACAATCCCACCGTGGCAAGGAACCTGAATTGACGTTGTTAGTGGAAATCATACATTGCTTGCGCAACCTGCAGATTAGTCAGTTATCTGCTAGCAGATAACAAACTAATTTGTAGGTTGCGCTGATTTCAAAAATTAGCTGTAGGATCGTAGCCAAAAGAGAAGACAGGTAATGACTACAATGTCTAATAATCATCATAATCGACGCAATAGTTGTCAGACATTTACCAGCCCTCTACTCACTGACGGTGCCTTGTCAGACTGCCCCTAAATCTTGCTAGAAAAGAAACTTAGGACGACTTGCAAATTTAGTGAAACGTCAGACAGCAAAAAGGTTTAGCTAAGCACTTTTACTACTTTATTATTGCAGTCTTAGCATATGTTTAGTCCAGCTAATTCCATACAACACTTCTAAAATTTCCGCACGGTTTGGATCCCAGCCAAATTTCTTTAAGTCTATTCTTTGCAATTTAGAAGGAGAAAGATTGAACTTGCCTCTGTCGAGTTAACCAAGGCTCCTCCAAATAATTTCCAAGCCACTGACTGCAGACCTGACGAGGCGCAACATCTGAACTCTTCTGGATCTGTACAAAATAGATCTCAAGCACAAGATATTTAGCTTATCAAGAATATGTTTGTTACTCAGCAAGAGCCTATTATTGCTATTATTATTCTGTCAATGATCCGGTCCTTTTTAATCCTTGGATGTTCCTCCTTTACGTTTTTGTCTATCTACGTGGTAGCCAAACCGTTGTTTCAGATATGACCTCTTGGATTTGTTTTCCATTTAAACGTGACATTTTTTAATTATCTTTGTAGAGATTCTGATACGATGATTATAAGAGTGAAAGTCATGCCTTGAAATGATAATCAAAAGCTTCATTTCATTTCCTTTCAGAATACTTGGGTGAACATATTTTACCTTTCAAGTACTTACCTCGGACCTAGTAGCTAGGGTCACGTGCTAAAATCACAATGTCAATGGGCCGGCCACGACTGCGGGTTGGAAATAACTTCTGGAATTGCACTGACCTGAACAAAAAGCGTCTTCAAACAGATTATCAAAGCAACAGTTTTAACAGGGCAGTTGAAAATAAATTTTAAAGTATGCAGCTTCTCTCACATATCCTGGAGTTTGTATCTCATTAACCTTTCATCTCCATTTGCTTCCTGATAAAGCAAAAAAAAATTGTTCGTGGGTTGGAATCCCACTGGAAAATAGTATTTACCTATAAAGTTACGAATTTTGCTGCAGTAGGAGCACATTTTGTGGGTATGCTTGTTTAACTTCTTGAAGACGAAGGGTTTCCTATATTCTTGTACTTACGGGTTGCACATCACTACTGATGGACAATATCACTGCTGGACGTCTGCGACCTAAATGAAATATTTTTTAAAAACAGAATCAATAAATAACATCAACACACTGGCTTTGTTGCACCCTTGGAAACCAATCGCAGAATCCATTTCCCACTGTCAGCTATCATCAAACAGATTCGAATTCAGCCGAACATCATTTAGAATTCCAAGTCTTGAAAATTGCATTCTTTGGTACACTAGGAGCACCAGTAAATAAAGAAATCTCGTAGTTTTGAATCCTACTAGGGTGTGAACGAATAAGTTTTAGTATCATCCGGAGATAAGGGCACGTATCAGCACAATCAAATTTAAAGTACTCACCTTCCGTTTCACTCTTCCTTGCCTCTTGGACGCTGCTGTCGAACGCTAACTTCATGTACTAAATCTGAAACCCAAAGAGATAATCTAACAGGTAAAGCATAAACAGATCTGTTTTACCTTTAGAACTTTGACTTGTTTTCCAGTCGTAATCAGCATCGGCATGCGTTTCTTCAGGAACGCAGCCAAAAAAACTTCCAAGTGAGCTTCTAGAGAGCATACGTTACATGCATTTAGTTTGCTGTTGTCGGTCTTCAGAGGGCGCGCCCAAAAAGACGTCTTCGAGGAGGCGATGTTCGAGCAAAAAAAGATGTAAAAAACGATGTACGAAGTTCCTGAAATGAAACTTTTTAATTATTTACTATTGGTTTAAAGAAAAAATACAATGATGAAACGGCAATGTGTTGGTCACACTTTATTTTTTTCCTCAGAAGCAACTCCGTTACAACATAATCTAATTTATCTAAATTTGTTAGTGCTGGTTTAAATAACAAACAAAAAAACAGACAAGCTGACGAAATAACTTTCGTTTTTTAAACTTTATTTTTCATCAACTTTTAACCACGTACAATTCAATCACATTAACCTTAATATCAATGTTCCTGCCCTTCCTTCAGTACCTCACGTATACGTCTTCAAAATAAGTAGCTAGTGCCATGCGTTTCTTCAAGAACGCATCCAAAACGCAGTACAATGGTCAGAAAAAAGTCATCTTGAGAGGGCGCGCCCTAAAATGTGAGTCCATTCACCCCAGCCAAAAAGTGGCGGAGGAGTCCGAAAAAAAAATTATCGATTTCCAACGCACCTGAAATTAAATGAGTTAGTCATTTGTGTTTTAATAGCAAACACGCGAATGCGACACTCGGTGTCACTTAATGTGCGTAGTTAAAAGATATCACACTCACAACACAGTGTTTTATTTTTGTTTTATTCATTTGCCGTTATTACAACAATTATTTAATAATAAACCTGCAAATTAAATCATCATTAGTACTTAAAATTCATTACCTAAAGATTTAGCTTTCAAGTAAAAGAAAAACCACACAGACAACACATTAGATGAAGTGTTTTTATTAAATTGTGTTTGCTGATTACAGAAATTAATTAGTCTATATAGATGGGGTGCGCGTCTTAGAATTTGACGTCCGAGCAAGACCGAGGAGTGTGACATGCGTCCATAAAACCTTGACACCTCGAATGAAACACACCAGGGTCCCCCGAACGGTACGCAGGGATATTTGGCGGCCTGCTATGGAAACTTTGTCTATACCAAGCCTTCACAGTTTTTGAAGCCGAATGCGGAATCAGATCAAAAGTCGAATCGCAAACCGAGAAAAGACGAATGGACCGAACCGAAAATCTAATCGCCTAAAATATAAAAAAAAATTCCACATACCTTGTGCCACATTGGATTATTACTTGGGCTGATCGATGTGGTGCAAAGTTTACATAAGCTACGAACCTTAATTCTTACAAACGAAGCGTTACGAGGAAACTCAATAAGCCGATTTTCCTATTTTTGACCGAACGAGTCAGCTTTGCGCAAAATTTGTACCAGCATAAATCAGCCCTACCTTATATGGGCTGCTGTAAACTGTCATGTTTCTCCACCAAAAGACCAAGAAGACTGGCATCCACAATCCAAAAAAAAGAAGAAGTCGTAGAGGTGCATGATGAGGTGAAGTTGCCCAAAGGTGAAGTTCGGCCGGCCAATTAAATTTTAATTATAACATATTGGTGGCTGTCTCAACTAACATTAAACTATGCGAGTTTAACAACCGCGGAACAAGGTATCAGACATCAACAAATTCGAAAAGTGTTGGGGGGAGTGAATATGGGCCATTTATTACAGATATCAACGTTAGTTAAGACAGCTTATTTAAGTTATTGCTTTATGCTGTCTCCTCTCTCTTTACCTCGCCTTCCTAATGATGAAGTCGTTTTCACTATGATGTCATCGGCTTCTGTTTGCAAAATAGCCAACTTACATTTTACAGTGATTTTCTTCAGTTCAATTATGAACCTAAATCAACGGTAAATAAAATAACTTTAGTAGAAGCAGAACGACGTCTTAGTGCAAGCGATCATCATCATCATTGTCGTCGTCATCATCATCCCCGTCATCATCATCATTGTCTGGTTTGGTCCTATGCGTTTCTTCTCAACTCATCGCCGCAAAGGCAGCTACCTCGTCTACTTAATAAACTGGACTATCTTTCTGTACATCTGGAGATTCTTTGTTCTTCTTTCTTCGGCCGGCCTCTTTCCTTGATGTAGCAATGGAATTACAATTCAATCACACACAACACGATCAAGCATACGATCCAAAGCATTTTATTCACATTTACAAAAGCAACCATTTCTTGTTACAAGATTCAGGGAAAATCAGGGAATCGGATCAAAAGTCGAATCGAAAACCGAAAAGAGACGAATGGAAATCAGTGCTGCTTTAGGATTCACTCCCTGTCATGAAGTACTTCAAGAATTGTCGGGGGTAGAACACTGCAGGCCACTCTCGGATGAAGACTAGGAAACCAATAGCCACGAACGGTCGACGTGAAGACTACGTACGCCTACCATTTGTAGACGATCTGTGCCTGCGTAGTGCAATGCAGGACTTCCTAAGAAGAAAACTCTCCAGCAAGGAAAAATTAACAGAAAGACAAACTAAATTGTCTTAATGTTAATGATGCCACGCCAGAGTATCCTCTCCTGCTATTTCTGTGGCCTTTGAAAAACTATCTATAACCTGCGAGGTTTTCACCTGAATGCCATTCAGGAACACGCATATCAAGGTATGGTGGGCCTTCACATGTGTTTCCCCGAAATATTCGGCCTAGTAGCATTCTTGTAATCACTTTGCAGGCTACTAACGTTGCTAAATGCCAATCGGCTTGTTCGTGCTCCTCCAGTGATGAAACTGCGTCGTAGATTGGTCTCGAATACTTCCTACGCTTACCATTTGTAAACGATCTAGCCTGTGGTGTGTGGATTGTCCCATGTTGCCCTGGCAAACTGCAAAAAGGTGTTGGCTGTTCGCGGGAAGAAACGCCTGATCGCAGATTACCTTCTTTGTAAGACTAAACCTGTCAACTGATCTACCCTCACAAGTTCGAAGTCTGAAAAATCGACGCGCATCAAAAATGTTCGCTTTGCATTCGCACTGTTTAACATGAAAAGTCAAATTGGTATAGGTGGGGGCAGACTCGAATTTTCGAGACTAACCTGACTATCTACCTGTGACCAGAGAGACCACTGAGCCTGTAAGTGGAGGCCAAATGAGGTCCTCTCACTGCAGTAGCTGAATGGTCTTATGTCTCTAGTTTACTTAAGTTTCTTCTTAAAATAATAACTGTCTGGTTGAACCTTGCGAGTGAATGCTTCACTTGCCCAGCGCAATGACTATCAAGTGAAGTGTAATGAATTGAATTTGGCGCAACTAAGCGGGAGACTGCAGTGACGACGACGACGACGACGAAAAAAGGCGATGAGTCCATCCGCAAAAGATGAAAAAAACGCAGTCGAACCTTTTCCTAGAAACCGAGCCGAATCCTAAAAGCCGAACTTTATCGCTGACCGAACACCTGCAAAGGAACCCAACTAATCAAAAAGGGAAGGGGAGGCCCTTACCAGCCCAGGGCGCCCCGCTAACTGATCTAACTACAGTTAATTTAAGCCGGAAAAAATGTCCGAAAACTTCAGGCCGAACGTGTGTGGAAAGTATGCTTTGCAAGGTTCAACCAGAGCTCTATATACCCCCCTTCACCCAACCCACAAACAATGCACCTGACCTGTACCATTTCACGAGGTTGGGTGTGCTGTGCTGATTTGAAGTGGAGCAGCCATGGATGGTAGTCTGTGGGCTGATCTGATCTGGTGGTCTGGTCTGACGATGGTCTGATGTCGGAGTTGATGCATGGTCTGATCTGTGGCCGGATCTGAGACTCGTCTGATTGTCTATTGTGGTGGTATGATCTGGGGCGGACCTTATGGACTGCCGTTGTGGTCTGGTTCCATGGCCTAATCTGGAGGACTGACTGAGGAAGATGGTCTGCTCTGACGGCTGAAAATTAAAAACATGAGAAGCCGAGGTATCATTAGTGAAAAGGCTCTAAACGCTTCAGAGAGCTACGCAAAGAGAAATGAAGAAGAAATACGAAAATACTTTATTTTTCAAAATCAGTTGCAATTGAAAACTCTCATGCTCTGGAAAGGTTTGCAAAGACTCAATCAAACTAATACTGGGCTGTGCTGACGATCTTTTCGAATCTTTTCCATTTGTACTACGAATGTTCGTCACCATGGCAACATTCCAGGCTCGACTGCAATATTTTCACTTGAGAGATCACGCGTGATGCAGTGACATCATATTAGGTGAGAAAAAGTTTGATTGTAAATAATTGGTACAAACTGTTTTTACCATGGCAATTATGAGGAATTCTGGAAAAATATAATGAAAACTATCTGACTTTTGTGAAAACTGATCACCTGTGTACAACTTTATATGGCAAGTCAAAAGTCATTCTTGATCCCAATCTGTTTAATCGCAATTTGTCTAATTATAAGTGTATGTTAAAATCATTTTAAACTGCAAGTTGCATGTATGCATATCTTGTTTCTTAAATTCACTCATTTAACCACGGTTAGTTTTTTACACGACCCTGTTTGAAAGTAAGGGCAATCTCATTCAACGTAATTATAAGACAGCAAACCTGTTTAGTAGTTGCACACGAGGAAGCTAAAACTCAAGTAGGGAGTTTATAAAAAAGAGTTGTTCAAAATTGCCCAACTTAAAACGTTGACAACCAAAAGTACCAACTGATGAAGTCACATTTTCCCATCTTCACGGAATTAAGTTTACTGTGTAAGGTACTTTTCCTTAATTCTGTAAAGTATAAATATTTGTTCAAATTCTTGGAAAAACGCTTTTATTCAGGGGCACCCAACGATGGTTTCCTCCCAATGCATTGAAAACACTTTTTTAGATTATCCAGAGTACTTTTAGACCTATACAAATGCATTCCAAGCAGCGCTATACAATTTGTATTTGTTTGGTCATCCTGGGAGAACTTAAGCCTTTTCGAAATTTCAGGGGCTTCAGTATATTATTGTCCCGCAAATTATAGCTGCAATTTTATTTTATCATTTTTTTTTATCCTCTCTCCATCACAGTTTTGAATCTGAATTTTTCAAGTTTCCTTTTTCCTACGATTAAATAGTCTAGCCTTGGGTGTGAAATGTGAAAAATTAAACTTCAGAAAATCGTATGGAATTTTGTTAGATAAGGTTTGAAAATTCATAAATGGAACGATCATCCATACAAATTTTTGCTGTCCTCAAGTAATAGAAAATTATAGGCAATATTTACTTCCTGGACAGATATTTTACAGAAAACAGTCGTCGGGTGCTTCTGTTTATTTGTCTGTATATCATTTAAAGCAGGAACGATGGTCTTATTTTGCCGGTGAGGTTCGGTTAAACTTCATCAAAATCTCGCTGTGCTGCTGCCGAGTATACCGGGTAAAGAAAACGTATTAAATTTGTTGTTGTTGTTTTTTTTTTATGGCGAATTACTGTCTGTGCCACCAATATGAAATTGCACGAATAGCAGAATATGATTTGCTAGGTTACTTTCTTTATCAAAGACTCCACTGAGCATAGCTTGTATTTTAGACGGCCACGTGTTCGACATGTAAGAACTACACAGGGCTTTCAAAATAATAATAAAAAACTAATAAATTTTACTGAGTGAGCATTTGGCTTCGTTTCTACTCGCTATTTTTCCTTTGAGAACAAATTAGTTTAAAACAAGAACATTCGACAACGAAAATAACTCGGTTAATTATAAGTTGGACTTGTCAGATCACAAATTTCAACCGTACTGACGATAAATTTAACAAGTATAATTTACCTCGTCGGCTGCCTCGTGCGCTTGTTTTATCATCCCAGACTGCTTCGTTCGTAGTTAGCTTTCTTTGTGCAGTTGAGAAAGACGGCTAGGCAGTTTAAACGAGAGCGTCTTGTTTCTTCTTCGTGAGCAACCGTCGCTAACTCTCACAATTGAAGTTGCCAATTTTTGAATATGGCGAGGAGCAATGTTTTGATTTGAATAATACTTGCATTTTCTTAATGCACGTGTCTATGCAGCAAGCCAACAAGGGTTGTTTGCCACACACACCATATGGGACTTGTAACTAAAGGCTAATTAACATTTCAAATAAATTCTTTAAAAAGGTCTTGGGAGAGTAAAACATTTTAAAGGCGGAAAAATCGGTTAATTTTTTGGGTCGGAAAGCAAAAACTTGCAAAGTCGTGACATTTGCTCCTGTGTCGTCTACATTGTAAACGAAACTTGACAAATGTACGTCACAGTTGCTTGGCAAAATAATTGCAAAGATTTCCCATTTTAATACAGGAGTTTGCGGTCTTTTGATGCAGCTCAACGTAAAACTTTATCCGGCAAGGTTTAAATCATTATAAATATAAGAAATCTCAAAGGCGAAAGCGTTGTCAAACAACAGTTGAACAGCGACAACATTAAGCTTACCAGAGCAGGACGGTCTCAGTTCGTTCCGTTTAAACTTTCTTTTCTCCGTATATATGACATGAAACTTTTCACTTTTAACGTGGCATGTGCCTCACATTTTTAGCGCCAAACAAGCCGCTAATTGTTGGATTAAAGATTCGATAGGTGTTCTACCGCCTGTTATCGGAATCCGTCGTTGTTTGTTGTGGCCCATCCTCGGAGACCCAGGGGCGGTCAGTCGGGCCGGGAGAAATAGCGCGACAAAAGTTTTCAAGTACAGGCGGAAAAGCCCCTGGGTACCGACCCTCACCGGACCATTTCCAAACGGTCAAGCGAATGCTGGCTCCTGATTGGGCACAAAAAATGCTTTGTATTATTGTGCCCAATTGGCGAACAGCATCTCCTGAGTTCTTTTCGTGAGTTCGTACACGACGGCTATTATTTCGCCACAGTTGCCCGGTTCGTTCACCAAGCTTTCCTATGACCAGAAACAAAGGAACTACCGATGAGTCGAAAACGTTTCGGATGCTTTCAGCAGGAGCCGATTTGCACTGAGAAAATTCTGTTTCTGACGGATCACAATGTATCGTAAATATTAGGAAGTTCAAGATGGAGCGGCGACGAGAAAGTAAAAAAAGCAATAGCTTGACAAGGCAACACAACAACTTTGCACGTGCATCACCCTTTTTGCATATATTTCTTTGCCGTCACTGCACGACTACCACGTGAAAATGCCTAATTTCACACGTTTTGTGAAGGACGTAAACAAGCAATGACAAAATTTTCTTTCTCTTTATGAACTTGGATATGGTTGATAGAAATTTAATTCCAGAAGATTTCGCTTGCATTTGACAAAGTAAGTGAGTTGGAATAGTCTAATCTCGATAGAGACTGAAAAAATGTGAGTTCACTCTTCATGCGACGTTTTCGTGGTTGTTAGCTGTCGCGGCATATATTTAAGAAGGCGTGATCGATGCAAGCGTAAATACCTGTTGTAAGCTCGTCAAGCTTGTATTTTTGGAAAAGCGTCTATAGTTTTCGTGTGGAAAGTGGTTGTCCTTACACTAGGCTGTTAAGTAAGACTTAAGAGCTGCTAAGTTTTACTCAACCAAAACTGCGCGTGCGAAGGCCTAAACAAAATCTCAAGTAACTTTCCGGCCCAGAGGCCGGAACCCGAGGAGGCACCCTAATGTCCCCCGCGTAAAGAAGAAGTATCGTATTAAAAAATATATGCGAAGCTTTCCCGATTTGATGAAACTAGGCGCGCACGGTGGTCCCGGTTAATTTTCTGCGCGTGCGCGTGGCTCAGCAACCGCGCAAACTGGGTTTGTCAACGAGTCGCATTCGCCGAATTGTGTCGTACACAAGCACGACAAGTGGCTCCAAATCCTCGTCCGGGAAGATTTTCCACCGAAACTCCTCTAGAGCGAGAACGCCGACTTCAAATTCAGCGTGAACAACGAAGGAGAAGACGTCAACAAGAAACCGCGGAGTAGAAGGAACATCGATGAGCACAGCGAAGGCAACGCCGACAACAACAGACAGAGGAACAGGAGATTGGAATCAAAGGAATTATGATCGTTTTACACTGTCGAAAACCCAGATTTCTTAGTTTGCCGGTTTCCCCGCAGATATATAGATCAAAGTCTGCAAAGTTTCAGCTCCGTATTACGGCCCGAATAACAATAATTTTCAGGCGAACTGCACCGGGCCATATTTGTTCTTTGTTTTTGTCTTTTCAGTCTAAATGCGGGCGGCGAAATAATTAAATGCTAAATGTGCTTTTCAATACACTGTTAACAATAACACTACATAATACGCAAAATAGAAGAAGAAGAAGAGAAAGAACAACGTATGGACCTTTAACACGATATTCACGGTTGGTCACCCGTCCAGTTCGTAACCCCGACCGACAGGGCTTAACTTGAGTGCCGTTACCAAACCGAGTTTCGCGAAGGTTATTGCGAGATACATATTTCTATAGAGTTAAAAAGTTATTCAGCAGTACTGCACAATTGTTTGGTATTAAAGAACTTGATTTGTGAGACACAAATCAGCAACGTGGATCGACAGAACTTTAAACTGGTTTTGTCAACGTGGATCGACAAACTCGATTCAAACCATATCAGGAATAGCTCAAATTTCTCAAAACCCAGTCAAAGACAAGAAAGGTGCTATCGTAAAATAACCGGGTTTTGTTCTATATTAAGGTATTCAGGGTTTAATAAACAGTGGTCCATGTGTTTTTAGGGTTAGTTTATGGCGAAATCCCGATTATTTTATTTGATACAAGGACATGCCAGAAAAAATGAACTGGGAAATATCACAAAGGTGAGAAACTTGAAACAGTGGTCCATGTTTTTGTAGGGTTAGTTTATTGCGAAATCAATTATATCAGTTGCGTTCGACGTTGCGTTCAAGAATGTCACACTCGAAGCCAAAGCATCCGTTCGACACATTAGTTATAGGAAATTTAGTTACAAATAGATAATTAAAGATGGTTTTGCTGTTTAGCACGCGTTCTATTACATTTGCAGTGTTGGTTGAACTCATTATGAGATGTATAAAAAACAATTGTCCATCCTAGGCATGTCATGTAAGAGGATTTTCATTAACCCAGGAAACAAAGAGTAATAATTGAGAAAACACAAAAGAGAACAAAAGAATTACACTCAGAAACTCTAATACGAAAACTGCATTTCAAAGGTTCATGGCAAATACATGGACAACCACAAGGTGTCTTCATTCGGGTTTTAAAAGGTCGGGGGCAGATTTAGTGACAACTATAACTAGTATAAGTAGTTTCAGGGGATGTTTACATGGAGGTGGGAGACCCCAAGCAGGTGAGGCAATCCGCTTAGGTGGGGTAACCGCCACATGTTACCTCACCTGGGGTCTTCCAACTCCATGTAAACAGGTCTTTAGTGGTTCTTTACTGGACAGTTACACCATGTTTGCTTTTTGGTCAGTTTCGCCTACAAAGTTTCACAACGGCCACCCTGGAGGAAGAAAGCGGCCGATACAAAGAAGTTTTCCGTTGAAGAGAGGTTTGACAAGAGTCAATGTATGGCTTATTTGTCCGCCGAGACAGGGCCATTCTATTTTATATCCCCATCCCCTCCCCCCCCCCCTCTCCCCGCCTAGTAGATGAGATTTTTACGAGGGGTCGCTTGCGAGATGTTCTGAAGGGCTAAATACTAGAAGAGAGGTTTTTCTGAAGGGGGGTTGTTGTCCAAAATCGCAATTTCTTAAGGGTGCAAATACCAAGAATAAATTTCTGAAAGGGTAAATTTAAAGGGAGAGCTATATCATCAATATAGGCATGGTGAATACAGTTTTATTTAAGAAGAGTACTGTAAAATTTCTTTTCTGAAGGGAACAAATAACGTCGTCTTTTTTTCTAAAGGGTACAGACCAAAATAATGGGTTAACCTCTTTGGAAAAATCAGATTTTTAGAAATGGACATTATTTAGTCTGAAAAGGCTTCTTTTTGATCTACAATATTATTCAATATTTTTTCTGGCCTTATTCTCAAGAACAATTAATAAAGGAAATTTTTTTTTTTCACCCAAATCATGGGTGGACCCCTTTGGAAAAATCAATTTTTGGGACTTTAAAACAGCATTCAACCTTTTTTCTGGCCTGAATCAGTTCTCTTTAATACCAGGCACCTGTAACAAAATCTGTTAGTTCCCTACTTTCATGGTAAAATAAAGAAACATACAAAACAACGTTTACTCTCAGTTTATTACTGTTTTGCGAGTAAGTTAAAAAGTTAAGTAACCATTATAGAAACGAGGTTGTGGAACAACAGCTGAGTGACAACTCTTGGTTGACGCTTCCAGGCTTTCTCGGGTGGAGAAAAGCGACGAGGCTACATCCGCCCTGTCCCAGTTCGAAAATAATCCGTACTAACAGTGACTCTCGAGTGAGCCTCTCTTACGGGGTTCACCTTGTTGATAGAGCAATGACACAGGAGCCTCGGTTTAAACAGGAGCCAATAACCCGGGGCGAGCAACTTCCATGTCTCGTGTCAAGGCGTTTTCACAAAACAGTTTATTTTTAGAACAATTTTGGCGCGAATTTAGAATATCTTTTTGGTGCCACAAACCACTCAGCAAAATCAAAAGACTTGAAAATGATACTTTTGAACTTTTAACGACGTTTAGTTTTTATTCGTCATGCCTTATACTCCTAATAATGCGCTTATGAACGGGGCGAAGCTCTCATGTTCGAGGGAAAAAGAACTTTAAAATGCATCTTAAAATAACCAAATGAAGCACTGAAGCACACTTACCAACTCCGCGTTATGGCCAGTACCTTACGCATGTGCACAAACCGGTCCGTGCCGGAAAACGTCGTGTCATAGGCCTGGTATGGGAGTTGCTCTCTTGGTTTATGGGCTCCTGAGCTGGTATAAATAAGCCACATTTATCTTTTTCATGAGCCGATTATTTTCTGCCTGCTATATTTTCAAATTTTGCATATGTAATGTTTTAATCTGTATTCATTTTTTCTATTTTAGCCTCCTCCTCCCTCACGGCCTCTGAGTCAATAGCCCATTCGGGCTCGAGGAATAATTGTTAAATATATTTTTTTAGTAATGGCCGTAGGGATCAGTTTACTTTTTTTTTCTTCTTGGTATTCGAGACTTTTACCTATCCAGTTCTACAGATGAGACTGTCCTCGTTAGTTTGTTGCAGTGGTTTTGCTTTTATTAGTGTTTTTGATATAGGTAATTCCAAGTTCCTAAGGAACCGCTTTTGCTTTAAAGAGAGCGGATAGGGTGGGGCCCGCACTTTTAAAGATGGTTGGTTTATTCTGTTTATTTAAGATCATTAGATTCCTAAAAAATCATCCGTGTCCCCCCACCCCCCCCCCCCCCCGCCTCCACTCAAAAAAAAAAAACCGGTCCCTTATTGGTTTCCATGACGAGCCCCAACAGGGGGCAATTACTGAACCATAGAACCACTTTTCCCTCTTCCTGACCGTTCCTAAGCTTTTAACTTGCTAAAACGAGTAACACAGCATTCATATCTTCATTAAAAATTTACACTCTGAGCTCTCTGATTGTTATCATATGCAAGGCATCTTTGAACATGGCTTTGTCGACTGTGCCACAGATATTCCACGTATTTTCCGGTATGGGGTTGGATTCCACTTTTATTTGGGGGAAATGTTGGTCTTTGAAAAATTGTCGGGGGAAGAGGGTCACCCTCTCAGCAAGCGTTTATATGAGAAAAAAGTCGACTCCTATGCCCGATCCAAGAGCTGACAATAACACTGGCGCATGCTCTCTGAGTGTCTCGCCTTGACCGCGTTGACCCAGGTGGGCGAGCCAAAGCGTTTTTATGGATAAAGTTGGCCTGGCTAGGAGGGTGTTTCTACCAAAGAAAAAGTTTAGTCCAGTTAGACGGGTACCATTCTAGCCGAGCCAACGTTTTGTTTCTCATGTAAACGGTACGCCAAGTTTGGTCATAAGGAAAAGAACGAAAAATTGGTTCGCCCAGCGGTAGCTTGGGTAGCTCGGGTATTTTCTCCGTACAAACAAGGCCTCAATCTGGCACGCGCTGTAGCTGGAATCACAGGGTTTGCTTCGGTCAACCGATTTTCTTCAACTAAGGTTTGGTGAAGCATTATTGTCCGCCATTTTTTTACATCCCCCTGACCAGCTGAATTACCTATTAAATACAGTAAAAATTAAACCCACGTATAACAGGCCCGAGTGGAGCGCTTATTCGAGGCTGCGCGCTTATTAACTTTTTCTGCCTTTAGGATAGGCGCTTATTCCAGGTGGGCGCTAATTCGAGTTTGGGCGCTTATTCGAATAAATACGGTAATAATTATTCATTCAAAATATTTCTCTGCTCTGATTGGCTAAAATCACACGCATAATTCATCATAACTAGCTATTATCGACCAAATTGAACTGATGACGTCAAAAGTGCAGCAAAGTTGCAGATTATTAAACCGTTAACCGAGAAGACCTGGGACGAGGTTGAGTTGATTTGGTAGTGAGAACAAAAATGGCGGACATTTCACTCGTTTGACCTGGAAGAAATAGGCGAATTATTGCCTAAAAACATAGCAAGATC
Source organism: Porites lutea (assembly GCF_958299795.1). NCBI lineage: Eukaryota > Metazoa > Cnidaria > Anthozoa > Scleractinia > Poritidae > Porites > Porites lutea. Next base: position 19,133,534 of record NC_133207.1, on the reverse strand, counting down.
ATCAAGAAGACAACTCGAAGGGCGACATCTGCTATTTGGAGAATATTTGCGAAGTTGAACAACCCTTCAACTCTTAAACTTGCTGATTAACGCGCACTATCGAAGATGAACTTAAGATCGATGGAGGTAAGCATGTTTTAGCTTGTTTTTAAACTAGGAATTATTTTGAATGAATAATACAACAATTATTGAATTCGTCTTTCGTATCATCTGAAGAATTACCGAGATCGCGGAGGGTGTTATCCGCTTCGGCCGTCTCCTCGATCTCCATAATTCAATAACTGCTTTTTATATTATGTAATTCCTACAACCAAAACGGATTTATATGAAGTACAGACTGTCATTGTCTTCATGGGCCTTTCATAAAAGAGGTTTGCTATCCCAGTTGTGAATAAATAACGTCTTCAGGACGAAACTCAAGTTTCTTTTATTTTTTCTGGTAGTCAACAACTATATCCTCTTCATCATGAAATTTAAAACCTAATTAAACCTACTTAATACAAATCGCCAATAAGCACATGCCCCAAAATACAAGAGCCTACTTTTCCAGACTTCGGATTCTTAAGGATAAAACTGGCATAAAAGTAATTATTATTGTGAAGAAGTAATAAAGAGTAAACGGAAAGTAGGGGGAAAACTTGGTCACGTGGTAAAAATTCACGTCTGCCGTTTGGCGCAAATGTGAATCTTAACCTCTCTGTTATCACAATAATAGCTACGAGGGGCATCTCCTTTTTTTCCATTTTGCTGAGATACTAATTAAGCCTGACTTTCCCGTCCTACATCTGGTCTACAGGTCAGATGTTCAAGATCGTTCTGTTGCCTATATTGGTCGTTCTGTTGCCAATATTGGTCGTTCTGTTGCCTATATTGGTTGGTAAGAAACAGACGATTCACTCTTTGTATAGCAGCAGAGACCCTTTACTCGGCAACACACGATAAAAAGCATGTATGCAAGCAAAAAAACACCAAGTGATGGCCACAGAATGCAGTATAATATTATACTGCGGTCATATGATTTGTCTGCATGAAATACGAACAGCTCATCTGGTGACTTAGGGTTGACGTAGCATGGGAATGAATCACCATAATAGCCATACTTTTCTTCAAATACTTTCACATGGTAGGAATTGAGATCTGTGATAGAAGAACAGGGCTGGATGCAACACTGAAAGACAAAGAAAATGGCAAGACCATGTTTTAAATATTTTTTAGCTCACGCAACTACCTGGAATTATGAGGTGTACAAATATCAACCCCTTCATTTCCAGCGCCAACTGCCTAACTTAGGGCGCTTTCCATTTGTCAGAACTGACAGGCCAGGACATTCCCTTCGTAATGAGAATTTTACTTTTAATCAAAGCTACCCAGCCAGATCAGTCAATTGCCATATATTGTGCACGAAGGAGAAATCGTTTTTCATCAAAAACTCAAGGAAAAAGCCTATTTCATTTTCAAAATGACCGGTGCGGCCAAAGTCTGGCCGGCCAGTTCTGACTTTTGGAAAGCACCCTTAGAATTAAAGAAATTTCGTGTTCTAAACTACAAGAGAAAGACAAGTACTATGCAATTTCATATGTGCAGTTTATGGAGATGTTCAATCTAAATGGTCAGAAAATCTGGATCCATTCCATTTGTTCACTAAACTATACTCGTAGTAACCAAAGGTTAGGGAGTGTGGGCGACAACGATCGGAGGTCCAAACGCTTTTGCTCCAACACTGTGCTTTGGCTGCTTTGCCTAAGTTTCACTTGACATACAGATGTTTTAACGGTTAAAACACGCTTGATCAGATTACGAGGGGTAGATAGGCCGAAACGCGCCTGACCAAATTGCGTTCTGTGCATCCCATTCATTTTTAGTAGAAGTTCAGACGACTGCTGGCTACATACATGCGACGCATGCGTGATAACAACCTGGAGATTAGGATTGCGGGCTCCTTTTGTCGCCCGCAGTATGATCATAGTTGACTCAAGGAGCCAGAAAAATGTATGTCTAGCCCTTAAATCCTTCATTAGGCTTGGCCTTGATGGTGGTCAGCAGTTAATTGCTCCTCAAAATACCGTAAAATTCCGAAAATAAGCCCCAGGGCTTATATTTTTCAAAGGCCCTTTTTGAGGGGCTTATTTTTGGAGGTGCTTATATTCGGAGGGGCTTATCTATGGAGGGAAATTTGCTTTTCAAAATCGATTGGGCTAGCCTTACAGTTGGAAGTAAATTTACCTTTTTTGCTTTGTTTCACTTTGTATTTGAGGGCAATTTCCAAGTACAAGCCCCCGGGGGGCTTATATTTGGAGGGACGATTTAACGGAGGTTTTTTGCGTTACGAGTTTCGGGGGCTTATACATGGAGGAGCTTATTTTCGGAATTTTACGGCATACAGCTCGCAGGCTAACCTGAATATAAACACTCAGGGTTCGTAAAGATTTTTGGATCCAAAATTAAGACTTTTTCCAGACTTTTTTTTCATCCTTTTAGCTGACGGTATTCGGTAAAAGATCCTTCAAGGTACTGCAGTACCGTTCATTTGCGCTCTCTTGTCCAATACAGGTCAATACACTCAATATGCAACACAAAACACACGTGAGCATGGTACATGATTTACGCAATTCTGACTGAGCTTCTCGATCTTTGTACCGGTCAATCGAGGGTCGAGGTTGCTCAAGATGCTGGCGGGGCCATTACGCTTGATGGATGTAACCTTAAGTAAGCGTAACTGATCATACATGCGGTATCGGTATACTTTGTCGATTTTCGTCGCGGTATTTCGGTATTACCAATTTTTCTTACGATATTGCGGTATTGGGTACCCCCCCCCCCCCCAGTGTCCCCCTCTTTAAGATATGAATAAACCTCTAACTGAAACGTACTCTAAAGAGTTTTCACAGCTATAAAATGCATCTGTCAGTCTTGATCAGTCTTTGGGCCATTTTACAGACCCAAAATGGCAGAATTCCCTACCCTTTCGCACACTTTAACCAGTGAAATCCCTAACTTTTCTAACCTGAGATCAGGCCCAATTTTAGCGGTTCTCATATATTCTCTCTAACGGCTACAGCTAATGTAATTTTCAAAGCGAAACGAAAATAGAGCCTGATCTCAGGTTATAACTTTTCATATACCTGAAGCCTGACTGAAAAGAGGTACCCCTTTCCTGCCTAGGGACGGAGAGGTGATTATAATAAATAATGATCAGCGAGTAGCTGAGTGAAAATCAAGTGTTAATTGTTAACCAATGCTCCTCAATGTAATAGCATGGGAGATGTATGGAGGAGTACGGAGAAAGTTACTGTACATAAACAAGGCTGAAAGTTTCAAAGTTATGCTTGAATATGCGACTTAATGAAATATATTAAAATGGGATTCTTAGTTTAGAAAAATACGAATCTAGATTCTTGAATGCAAGTACGATTTCCGGCTGACAAATACACAATAAAGCATTCACCTTGTTTTTATCTCCATGTACACTTTGATACAAATAACCTGTCTGCCGTTTTGTTCCGGCGAAGTAAGAAACTCGAATTTGAAAGCAAGGATACGACGAGTGAAAAAAATTGTGGTACGTACAAGGCTTTTTCATATCCGTGTACCCACTGGAAAAAACTTTACATTGAACCGTCTCAAGACGAAAATCATTAAGGAAGGGACGGACTTCACGAACACCAAGAACAACAAGAAAGATCATTCCGGTCAGCATACAAATGACTCCCACCACGACACAGCCGGCTGTATTATAGCTTTCTTTAACAACTCTCTGTGCCATCTCTGTCATTGGACTTCCTGACGTGAAGAGGATCCTTTGAGATACTGAGGAGCTACTGAAAGACGAACGTAAAACAAAAGACAAAGTATATAACTAAGCAAGCAGAGTCATCTTGCATTTGAAAGACAATAACACAAACTTTAAAATCACTTGGAAGATCTTAAAGCAAGCTGCTCCATATAACCCCGCCTTTAATAAATGCAACCGATGTCTTTGGGAAAAGCACTTTATAATTTGCAAACCCGACTTAGCCTCCCTACACGTTCCCTAAACACGCGATCAAATTCCTCCTTAGCCTGCGAAAACAGCCCTTTCTCCTCGGTCTTCGCCGCTGGAGACGTTTCGCGCGGAAGACCACAGGTGACCCAAGCTCAATAATCATTAATACATGTAGTTTCACACTGCGTAATTTAAAATGTAGAAAAATATGAAACGGCAAACTGATCCTTACGGAAAGGCGATGAAGAAGTAAACAAAAGAATCAAACAAAAATATAGATATTTAAACAAATTGCCCAATATTTCGGTTTGAAATATTGGCCCCCTTCAGGGGCTAAAAGAAAAATGGAGTTCGTTACAAATAAGAATTTGAAAAAGTGCCTATAAAAACAATGGATTGTTATTGGTATATGAGACTAGGTGGTATCATATATCAGTGAGCTTCGTCACGTCTATTTATTCCTAGAGGAAATAATGTGTTCCCTTTGTGTATTAAATGAACTTCTCGAGCCTTTCTCACTGCATCACAGTTGCTGTGTATGAGTTCAAGTGGGATTAGAATTTCGTCGTTCGTTGACGTCATTCTAACGCGGACTCCACGCGGACTTTATCAGTTGCCGGGTTGGCTTTGTTCTTAGTTGCTTTTACAAGAGCAACTCTAGTGGTCCTGTACTGTAGCGAGAACGGTAAGCCGTTGTGTCTAGCTGAGCTTTCACCTTGTACAAATACCTGCTTGTCGCATTTTACTACCTCAAATCCAACTTTCTGAAGGTTTTGAGCTAATTAAACTTCAACACTTGACCCTTGCAGTCCTTCCTTTTAGACAGATTTAATCCATTTTAAAAAAGATAAATTTAACTTTGAAGCTGCAATTACAACGCCTGCATTGATCGTTCGGATTCACTGAGATTTCTCCATTCCCGCTGTCGACGCGTTGCTTCCAAAACACAAAGAAACTTTATTTTGATTCCATGAAGCGAAAGACGCGTATGGAAGGCCAAATTTATGACAGCTGATGACAGCATCAAATGTCGGTGCGTGCACTCAGGCATGACAGGCCAAGTGGGCGGCGCGCCCAACCAAAGCCGCAGTACCCAGGCTACCTTCCCATTGGATGAATCGTAAAAGTGATTAGTTATTTGATCCGTTTGTTACGATACCCGCTGTGCATCAGATCCTGATGCACCTTTTTTCCTCAGAACCAGGCGCTGCGAGCGAAAGTAAATTACTGTATGGAAATTAATGGCAAAAAGGAGGAGATATTGGGGCTTCCGTTAGCCTGTGAACAGGCCCTCTGTTTTTGGATGGGGTGAAAAAATCGCGAGGAGAGAGAAGGAAATAGGTGAGAGCCTGTAGAAAAACATTTGAGGCCGCTATTCCGCCTTCCTGTCTTGTAATTGCCGATCATCGGTCAGCAAGATCGTTATCTGTCACTTGGATATATTGGAATGTAATTAATTTCGACCTGTTTACAAGCGATTATTTAAATCAAATCGCGTGCTACGTGCCGACCAAAGACGACGTGTCAACAGTCAGTGTTCTCGCCCATAGGAGCTTGGAACGACGGTCCCAAATGTTTGTCTACAGGCTCTCACCATTTCCCTTCTCTCTCCTCGCGTTTTTTCACCCTTTCCCCAAACAGAGAGCCGGTTCACAGGCTACTACTTCCGTTTCGTTTGGGCTTCCGCCCTCGTTCCTCGAGGCTTCGCCTAATACTAATCGAGGCTTCGTCTAATACAGACTTGCCAAGCGGCAGGGTATTTTGCAGAACGCCGAATGACTTTAAAGTTTAGTGATAAGGGTTAGGAAACCGAGTAAATCAAGTTTCAGGTCTATTTTCCAGTCTAATGACCCTAAATAGAACTTGATTCACTCAGCTTCCTAACCCTAATCAATAACCTTCAGAGTCAGGTTTCCTAACCCTAATCACTAAACTTCAGAGTCATTCGGTTCGGAGAATGCAGAACGTCGAATTACTCTGAAATTTGGTGATTAGGGTTAGAAAACTGAGTGAATCTATTCCCAGTATAATGACTCTACATGGAACCTGATTCACACCGTTTCCTTTTCACGACCTATCGCACGCTCGCACGAGTTGGTAACTGATTTCTCAAGCTTTCTCAAAAAGTAAAGTTATAGGGTTCGTTTCCAAGTTAGATATCAATAGATGGCCAGCTCAATACAAAGAAAGCGCTTAGCAGTTGCGTTTGATTGCATTCGGCTAACCTTCCGTGCTACTTGCCACTGCCACCAAATGTGAAGTTCACGCTCTCAAGATGGCCGCAAATAGAACATGCAAATTACAAAACCTAACTCGTATAAAATGATCGTGATGTTTACTGCTCCAGCTTTAAAGTGATATGCGCCTGGCTTCCAGTACTCATAATCTCCCCTGAAAGTCCTTCCAATAGGAAATTTGGGACATCTTACGACTTTTTTTGCAAAATACCATTTCTCACTACTTTTTCCGGCTCTTGGTTCAGAGTCTCACATAATTTCTTCTGCGTTTTGAGGGTTGGCAAGTCTGTAAATACTTTTAAGTATTTAAAACTATAATCATGGGTGACAATTGTTGTATTACCTGTCGGCAAGTAGTTAGACCACGACAAGAGGCAATCCAGTGCGATGACTGCAGAAACTGGAATCACAGTACTTGTGATACTGCTGCGTAGTGTATTACTTGCTCATATTGGTTAAGATAACGGACGCACCATTAAAAAACTTATGGGGTGGGGGGGGGGGGGGGGGCGGGCGAAGTACAAAAAAATATTCGCGCAAGGGAAAATTAAATGAAAAAAAATTCATGCACGCCAATTAACCCTAAAAAATATTCATTCTAAGGCCTAAAAAAATTCCTACAAGGAATTTGAAAACGAAAAAAAATTCCTGCGGCTCGAAAATTCCCCACCCCCCCCCCCCCCATAACTTTTCTAATGGTCCGTCCCTCAACTGGGTATAACTGACACTTAAGTAACGCACTTCCATTTGATTTTGTAACATTCACGTGCACTAACCCGCCGCGCTACGGGTCAATCAGTCTCGGTTCGCCTCGCGCTCTACGCCAGCTCGATCTAGTTTTTGATTCCCTTCCCACCCGCCCATTTATTTTCTTTCTTATTTTTGTTTTATTGTATATTGCATTATTGTAGCTTGTCACCTTCGGCAAAGGTTTGTGATTACATTTTTTGATTGCACGCGGGTTTCGAAATTAATCAGTACAGTTGGAGACTTATCTTTTTAAGAAAGCTTTTAATTTATTGTATATATGTATTTATTTTCTTGTACATATTGTAAAGCGCTTTAGAATATTTTAATAGTTAAAGCGCTATATTAAATGTAATAAATTATTATTATTATCATTATATTTTTATTATTAATAAATAAACTGCCAGACTGTCACGCCAACACTGCTTGATGCTTTATTACGCTGGATCCGTAGTCAGTGTTTTTAACTTTCCTGTATCCCGAGCCCGTCCCGAAAAAATTGTGTGATTTTTATTGGCTGCAACTTCAAATCACGTGCAAGTCAGGTTGGCAGAATAAAGATACTGCGTCAGCATAGAAGGAAATTTCTTGATTTACAGTTAAAAAGCTAGAATGTCTAGAATTTATTACTTACGAAGTCGTAGCTCGCTCGGTCGCTTCGAGGCCTAAAAAGAACGCTCCGCTGGCTAAGAAACTCTCGAGGTCGACTTGTATGTAGCAATATGTAGCATGTCTAGAACAAAATCGGGCAGCGGGCACACGTTGATATTCAAATGTAACATAATCCTTCACTGACGTGTAAGCTGCACAGCTTTCGATTTAAACAGCTTTTCAAAATAACAATGAAATTTTTTTTTCAAATTAGAATGGTTCATTAGTTAGTTTTTCAAAGGAAATTGTTACTTTTGCTCTGACAGGCGTTAGCACGGTCGGCGACGCAAAACAATGGTTTTAGTATGTTAAAAAATCGCTGATTCTACATGGGGGTCAGTCTTTTATGTTAATTAACTATTTTCACCTGTTTGTTACTGCTGTGTCTGCGAGGCTAAAACATAACTTAAGATTGTTATTCCAGTAAAATACGATGTATAAAAAAGAAAAGAGACGACTATTATTGTGATTGTTTTAGAATCGGGAATAAATCTATAAAGTCCCGCATGTCTTTCTTGTCGTGACAAGTCATTTTTAAATGACACGTATCGCAAAATACGTATCACGTGCTAATAATAAATGCGCAAAAGCCAAAAGAGCTAGTTGGCTACCGAATCGACAAAAAGCTTATTTGTCCTGAACATTTCACCGATAATGTAGAAAGAAAATACTTCCGTTCTGCGCTTAAACGACGACTTTCCAACAAGACGATGATCTATTCAAAAGAGATAATACAGGGGCACCCAACGACAATATAGTTCAAAACCACTTGAACTTAGCACTGTTGAACATATTTTACTAATAGGCATATTTTTATCCCCTAAAAATTTTTCATCTGTACGGATTTCGTAGCTGAGAGTCTAGTGATGCGAAAATTATAGAGATCAAAACTTACCTTTTCGAAAATTTCAGCCAGAAAAAAGGGTCCCGAAAATTCGAGGTGATCTTTAGGGTAAAAATCCGTTAAAAATGGGTAATTATACCATTTTTCAGATGTTCGAAAATCCTAAGAGAGGCAGGCAAGCAAAGCAAGCAATCGTCTTCCGAACAGATATTTTCCGAAAATTGTCGTTGGGGCCCCTGATATTGGGGCGGCCGCAGTTTCGTTGAAATCATAGAAGTTTTCCCAGAAAGCTCCTCGGCCTACGGGATCCCAGTCAATCTTAAGCGCATTTTCTTTTCAACCTAAATAAAAATGATTAGTAAAGAGAATAGTGCCCTTATTTTTGACCCAAAATTTTTTGTAAAACTTTAAATATATAAACAGACCAGAATCTTACTTTTCCATTCAAAAAACATGAAATATTCGACGGTGTTGCCTATATTTTTTTCATATGACAACATGCGGTTTTTTTTTCGGACGCTGACGAGGTCAAAGGATGTGATTTTTCATGAAAAAAAATATTCACAAAATTCTGCATGACTTGTTCAGAAAATAATTTGTTTAATTTTGAATAATTAAATAACAGCTCACTGATTTATTAATGTGGGCTAACAACTTGGAGGCCCGGGCACCCCAGCTAAAATGTTTGGGAGACCGAAGGGCTCCCTGAAAATTTTATTTGGGCGGCCATCTAGATATTTTAGGTTAAATTGCTTGGGAGCCCAAAGGGCTCCCTGAAATTTTCCCTAGAGGGTAGTCTTGCAGCCCTTTAGTTACTGGAAGTATGATACACTACATGCTATTGTTGAATGTGGTGAGTGTATTTTTTTGAGGACATTAGTAAAGGGAATGCAAATTTAAGTGAACTACCCCATACTCTTAACATATATGGTGGTAATATTGATGTAACCTTTGTTTTGCGTAGCAATGGAATCCAAGTGTGTAACTCATCTTCTGCAGTGTATTAGTCCTTAACAGAACATCTCCGTCTCTCCAGCACACATTTGTTGTTGATACGCTACTCAACTTTCCATACAGTACTAACGTGATGACGTCATAAAAATGAAATTTCTGAAATTATGGGATTTGTTAGGATATTCTGAACGAACAATGTCCAAGAGGCCTACTTGCCACAAATGAGCATTTCGGGGCAAATTGTCTCTGAGATGTTAGCCGGTTATACTCAGAAAACTCCATACAAACCCTTCTAATTTTTTTTTGGGTCGACCCAAAAAAATTTAGAAGGGTTTGCATGGAGGTTTCTAAACATAACTGGGCTACGATCTCAGAGACAGGCGGTAAAACGGTAAATTTACTTCCAACTATAAGGCCTGCACAATCAATTTTGAAACGCAAATTTCCCTCCGTACCGTAAGCCCCTCCGAATATAAGCCCCTCCAAAAATAAATCCCTCAAAAAGGGCCTTTGAAAAATATAATCCCCGGGGCTTATTTTGGGAATTTTACGGTACTTCACTACTGATAGGTTTGGTCTCTAAGTTAATTGATGATCGATAGAAAGTTTCTCCTGACATGAATTCGGTGGAATGGAGATGTACCAATTCGGTGCATCTCCGCAGTAACACTTCTGTTCTTATATTTTGTTCAGTTTAACATTTTTGACCTTAATCTGGTCTTCCGTCGATATTTACCAAGAAATGACTACCTTGCTTGTTTTTAACAGTTTTAAGTGTGTTTCTTTGAGTTTTAACCGAATTCATGGCAATGGATAACTTTAATTAGATTTACGTGATTTTATAGGTGTTTTTGTAGGTAAACAACTATTGTTCTAAATTCTGCCTTGTTCTTTGAACGATAATCAACCTGAATAGCAGGGCCATTGAGTTTATTTTGATTTGTACCCGAAACTTTGATATCATAGTTGACTCTAGGAGCCAGCGTAATGCATTCTTTACCCCCTTATAACTCCTGAGAGAGGCCAGCAACTAATTTCTCCTCAGAATAACACTTCTTAATCAAATATAAAGGTGGTAAGAATAGAAGTAGCCTGTGAGCAAGCTCTCCTCTTTGGTAAATATATACCACGAGGCGAGCATGACGTCATACGTTTACGAAATCCGACCGAAGATAAGAGGGCCTTTCGACGGATGTTAACGAGTGCTGACCCAGTGCTTCCTTCCTGACTTCCCTAGCCTGCGTAGCAAGCGTTTCTGTTTAGCTTCGGAACAAAGAAAGACCGAGGAACGGGATTTTCGGTTTTGACCGCGTGGCGCCATTTTTCGCGCGGTCTTTGACTCTTGTTCGTCATTATTTGCTCCTAAACCGCACAGAAACGCTTGCTACGCAGGCTATGACTTGTCCTCTATACAACAGCGCGCTGGCGTTTTCATTGGTTGCCTCAAGAACAAATAACATGAAACAGAAAAAACTTTTTCCAGGGGCCAAGCCAGGATTTTTCCAGAGGTACGCACAATTCTCAAAATATCTCTCACGCCCCCCCCCCCCCCCCCTTCCCCCCAATTACAACAAGGTTTTCGTGCTTCTTAAATTCAGCTTGCCGTTACCTACGAACGTTTTCCCCACTTTTTCTCCAAATAGGTTGGTCCACCAACAAATCACAAGACAAGGCCACTAAATCTAGCGGGGATATAATAAATATTATTTTGGAGGCTAGGTCCCCCAGTAAGCTGAGGGTCTGGATGAGCTACCCCTCCCCCTCCCCCAACGGATTCGTTACGAATAAGGAAGGTCTTTCCATCTTTTATGTATAACCTTGAGACCAGTTTCTTTATTATGCACCAATACCTTACAAAATAAATGCAGCATTGCTATAGGTATAAAATAGGGCTACAAAAAGTGCTGTTACACTACATAGCCTAAAATAATAACCTGACCTTATTGGCGGTTTTCAAACCGACTGCACGCTTTGCACTTAATACATAAATTTATAGTTACTTGAATAATTGTAACAACTATATATTTGCCAAGCTCCTACTCAGCATAGGATTCTGGGAGACAACCCACCTATCCCCCCCCACCCCTGACCTGAACATTTTGCCCAAGTGGGAAGTCAACATTGAGTTAAGGGACAGGGTGAACTGGGGAGGGGTAGTTAGACAATTGGGGCAGTTTCCAAGAACCTTTCACTCATCCGCTCCGGTATTTTGGGTTGTTGTACCTTGTATACTAACATATACTTCCTGGTAGGGGGAAGGTGGGGGAAGGTGGTAATTATGCAAAATACGGGTGAGGATGTACAACAACAAAAATTGTATTTTTTCCACCCTTTTTCAGACTTGAAACGCTGTTTTCAAGGGACAAATGCTCACAGAAAAAACCTTACTCCCGATAACCGATACCCAAAACCCAATTTAGGCCAAAAGCCCTAAAAAAAAAACAATACTCTTTGGGGCACACATTGACATACCTAAATTAGATGTACCTTAGTCATGTAAGGGATTAATCCCACTCCCCGGGGATAAACAATGAAGTACAGAACTGTATTTATTTAAACTTTTCTATAGTATTGGATGTGGCAATAAAAACTTTACAAGATAAAAGATCCCCGCCATAGCCCAGAAAGGATGGACACGAATGGGACACTTGAAGGTCCCCTACGAGGTGAGGCGCTATGCCTACTCAACCTCACAATCCATGACCGACAGGCACTAGGGACAGTCACTGTCATAAATAATTTGTCATATCTCTTGCAGTATTTTCATTTAAAGGGGGCACACTATAAACAATCTTGCTGCCCCTACAAATATCTATCTGTTGTCAGTAGGATGCCTAAAATGCCTTCAATGCCACAACTCATTTCAGCTTCAAGGTGTTGTGATATAGGGCCTACATTTACTGTTGAAGTCTACCAAGTGCGACCTTATGTAGATGTCAGAGCAAAGGCAGCACTTTCTTATCAGTTATTGCAATACCCTGAGTGTTGGTCCAGCTAGGAATGGACCTAACACTCGCTGTTACTCAATAAATAATATTACACATGTAGTAAGTCAAACAGTCAATTTATCAAACTTGAGACACAATTGCAGTGTTCCATCACAAGTCAAACACCGAGAAGGGGCTTACAAAAATGACATCAGTTTGTTGGTTGAGTTTATTTAAGGGTTGAGATAATGGTTGTGACTAAGACTTCTACAGGAGGATGCACCTAAACAGGGGACAACTAAAGCCAGGCCCAAGCATGACCATTTGAGAAATTCATTCTCTCAGGGTTGAAACTAAGGGCTGGAGGCTGGGGATTTCCCTCAACTTCTGCGAGCATGATCCCTGGCTACTTTCACAGGAGACAAAAGGAAAACATGACCTAGCCTGTGAGCAAGCTCTCTGAGGCGCTCTGATGGCAGGGCAGGGGAAGGAAGGAGAGCTTGCAACCATGTCTCTGGAATTTGAATTCCACCTCCAATTCCCCTGTGGCTCCCTGCCAACTGAGCTGTCAGATTTCCGCTAATAAGAGCGGAGTGGAAAAGAGCATGGATGTAAATAAACATTGAAAAACACGTGCCAAGGGTAATGATGTCATTATTAATGTCATCTCCACCAATCAGCATTTTGCATCGACTTTTTCAATGCATATATTCAAATTCCAGAGATGTAGTTGCAAGCTGCTGTCCTTTTTTTTCCCAGGGAGCTTGTTCACAGGCTAAATAGGACCAAAGTTATTCCCAGATGTTCAATTCCCTTCCTACTAATTGCATATACCCAGACTTGAAATCCTAGCATCAGTCCTGTTCACTGCATTGCCCTTAGTTTGTACATAAGTGTTGTCCTAATAAGTGAAGAACAGTTAAAGGCATCAAACTCTTCACAAGTTACACCCATGTACTAAGTCTGGCCAATGCTATATTGCAAACTTACATGTCTGGGTCACTGAAGTTCTTTAAGACCGGTAAAAGCTAACCTTTTCTTATGTACAGTCATTCTTTGTGTCAGCATGCAATCCTCGGGGAGAAGCACTGTAGGATGACACAAAGACTGAAGCTAACCCAAGGTTTACCTTAAAGGGGTTATGTCATGAGGATATTCGCCGTTTTGGTCATTACTTAGTGCTGTTACCAATGCACAAAATGCTCTTGTGTAGTCAAGAAGATATCAAACCAATTTCAACAGGGAGCACTAAAAGTCCCAATATCAACATACAAATTCTCCACACTGATCTCCAAACATTTCCCTTAAGAATCAGTTGAGAGAATTTAATAACAGATCAAGGTATTTTCTCTTTGGCCATCATTTGTTAATTCTCATAACTGTATCTCTTGAAAATTACTGGATATTGTTAGGAGAAAATTGATGTTGGTCACTATCGGGACTTAAAAACTTGAAAATGTTGACCCAACCTTTTTCAAGTTTCAATCCATGATCATCCTTGCCATTCCTTGCAAAAGATGACGGGGAACAGTTTTAATGCGTAAACAACAAAACTGGACCATTATTTTTGGAATTCAATTGATGCAAACAAATTAGCATTTTAAAAAGATAGGAAATAGCATGAATTAAACCTTGACAAGGCTTACCTTCTTATGGACTATTTTTGATAGTCATTTGGGGTGAGAATAACTTGGTCTATGCCTTAAGAAACCAGGGAATGCAAGGCTGTGCTCCAAGAAAAATTGAAGAGAGTTCAGTGCTCTGTACCTATAAAATCCAAGGTGACCAGCATATGATTTGCATGGAAAAAACTAACATTTCAGTAACAACAGAGCAAAAATTGGGTGCCATGGACCACCGGGCTCCGCTAGAGCACAGCCTAGGCCTGGATTATACAGCTAGCTACATCGAAAATATCATGACCATGCAAGTTCTCAACTATTTCAGGTTGTTGCCTGCAGATTCTGGTAAGGAACAGGTGCACCACTCTTCTTGTAGCAGCAATGACCTTTTGATTTGCAGAGCAAGATGCCAAGCATGGAAGCAGCAATCACCACGATGAGCATTGGCCACAGTAGGCTATGCAGTATCTTCATGTGATCACTATATGTATCTGCATGCTGCACAAACACTTCACCCAGTGTCTTGGGGTTGTAGTAACAAGCAAATGACTGACCAACAGTGCCATACTCTTCTTTGAAGTCTTTAACATCATAATAGTTGATACTTTCATCTGAATAACATGGTTGAACACTGCACTGTAATGCAAAATAAGTCCTGATATGAATAGGTTGGCTCATCAAAAACTCCAAAAATGATCTTTGAATCAAACAGCATCCTCACAACATTTCATATTGTTTGTTGCCCACGACATTGTGAGGCCGAGTGGTTAGAGCATTGGAATTGCAATCCGGATGCCCTGACTTCAATTCCTGTACTAATCATAACTATAACAAAATGCGCACATCTGATTGGCTATCAACTGTCCTGATTTCAGCACTAATAGGACAGTGTAACAGCACAGTACACTTCATTCCTAAGTAATTGGACAGTACGTGCCATCACATGTGCGCACTTTAATGGCTTTTTTTACTCCTAACAAAAAAACGCTCAGAATTTCTTGTTTTAATTAAACTAAAATATCACAAATTTTGTTATAGTTATGATTAATAATTAATATTGCTTTAATTGCTTACGTTGTGTCATCCAATTTGGTCTGTACTCATACGCGTCATTAAACAAAACTGACAACTGCAGGATTCTGTTAATCACTTAAATTGGACTCCACTCAGTTCTATTACCATTATTAACCGCTAGCTGGATTTGATCTCAGAAGTCTCTAGTTCAACTCCTCAGACACTCCGCCAAGCTGGGAAGTTCTTAATCTCGTTATGTGTGTCTCAGTTATTTGTTTCTGCCAAAATTTGTGGATCACAGTGAAAACTACTGGGTCATCAGTAATTGCACCACCCCTATAAAGTCATGTTTGTGATAACAACTAGGAGTAATTGAAGCTTAGGAAAGTGCGTTCGATATGTTTGTTAGGAGTACAGGTAGCAGTTGACGGGAACGGTTGCAAACCTTAAGCTAAACACTCAAAGGAGAAGTGCACCAAGTAGGTGTGCATTTTAGGAGGAGGAACGGAGCATCCTTATTTCTGTGACATAAATGCAACCAAACATATTTTTTTAACATGGAAAGATGTTTAATTATTACATGGTACAAAACTGTGTCAACTATTGGCATCACGTTCTGTATGTAAGTGAAGGGTCAAACCACGTGACAGCGACTTGAAAAAAAGATTTCTTTCCTTTGTTTGTTTGTTTATTTATTTTAATGTTATCCACATTTTTTTTTCCATCCGCATTTTCCCATCCGCATCCTCCATCCGTAGGTATCTGGTCCACGTTTTACAGACACCCATTTTTCAGGCCTGGGAAATGAAATTCATAAATTCCACAACTTTCCAGGTTTTCCATGACCTGTACGAACCCTGCTAGCATTGATCCCTACTTCTCTTTGCTCCCTTTATTTGACTCGCTATAAGATGTACATCTCTCTAAGATAGACACTCGGTACCAGTCCCAAAGGTGTCCCTCTTAGAGAGAACTGACTGTATTACAAGTTTAATTATTAGGATTAGCTCAATTGGTAGAGTGCTTGACTGCAAAGTGGGTTTAATTCCTAGGGCCAGATCAATACTCAGGGTCTTAAAATAACAGAGAAATGAATGTACTGACTTTCCCCTGCATGCAAATGGCTAGACGTTCGCATGGCTTGCATGTCCACCTAAAAATGGCAGCACCGTCTCCAGTAGAAGACATAAAAATAGTGTCCTCAATTAGTACTTTCATGCTAAATACATTGACACTCAAATAAAGTGCTTTTTTTAGGTTATGCTCACCTTATTCTTATCGTCGTATACATCTTGATACAGATAACCTTTCTGCCGTTTTCCACTGGAGTGGTAAGAAACTTGAATCTGTAAGCAAGGGTAAGATGACGTGCAATAACGACCACAGTCACAGCTCTTATCCTCTGTAGTAATTTCACCGGAAAGAACCTGACACTGACCACGCTGAAGACGAAGATCCGTAAGTGTAGGACCGACAATAAGAACACCCAGAATGATAAGGAGGATAAGTCCCACCAAGAAAAGGCTGATTCCCAACCTGGTAAGTCGCCATGTACAGCTCCTTCGTGCCACAAATCTACGCGTCATCACTGCTGTTGCAATTCCATGTCGGATGACATGCTCCTGCTGAACACGTACTTCTTGTGGGCCTGTTTGTGGAGGGAATCCTTGGGGATGAAACTGTGGATGTTGTTGAGCTCCTGGTTGGGGGAATGGTGGGTAGCCTAAAATAATTGAAAAAAAAATTAACAACTTACAACAAACAAAAACCCAACTAAACATGTATAAGAAGACTGGCGAATGAGTGGTACTCAACATTGAAGTTTTTGTTACGCTAAAATCCTATGGGTATTCCTCAATTTTGAATAAACGTCAAGTCTCACTAACTATTGCTCAGAAAGTACAGTGTAGTCAAAAGTTTATCGAAAGTGTCCATACTTTTCTGTGTGGTTTTGTTAGTAAGTGCGAGTTGAAATTAGTATTTAACTGCAAATTTTTGACTCTGAACAAGCAAACTGTTTTCCTGTCATTTTCAAAAAAGGGCTTAAGACAGAAACAAAACCACATCAGATTTCTTTCTTACCTGATAGCTAAATGCACAAGTGTACAAAAACTGGAAGAATTCATTTTTCAACTCGTACAATGAAATCAAGACTTCATTTCAGATGTTTAATGCTAGGTCACTATTTCTTTCACATTTTCAGACAAATTTCAGACAAACAGTTCAGAAACTTAACTGAATCATTCCGTTAAATTCTAAGTATATGCAGACAAAAGAAATTAGACTGAAACAATATGATCAATTGGCTTGGTCCCCATATGTAATCTAAGCACTGCTATGGACCTTGTGTATCCTCTAGCAGTGCCCACTGGCCCCTGGCACCTAACTTTTGGCTTAAGGCAACTACATAAATTTTCCTTTCTAGCAAAGCTTAATCCAAATTTTAACAGAGTGTCCCAGAGTGCCTGCACACGAAGAGCTGGTAGTGGAGCCTCGATCCTTACTAACTATTGTCAATAGAAAATGGAAACCCACTGATGCAGTCTAAATGGGCAAGAATTCTTTTCCAAGCCTGCATTGTATTACTGCGATCAAATTTGATTTAAAATTTTTTGCTGTTAATATATATACATATTAGTTTGATAGAAGATTTTTTTCATTTTATGAGATACATTTTTTTAAAAAAACCATCACACTTTTCCCTCCTAAAGTATATATATTTTCTGGATTCCATTGCAATTGGGTAAACCTTATTTGTTTAAAGTTTATTGTTCCAAGTAAGTTAAAGCTATATAAACAGATGCTTTGCTTTTCATCTGGCTATATCTATATATTATTAGCTATATCATGTATCTTAGCTTTGAATATTCGTAATGGGAATGATATCGAGCAAGAAGGTGCTAAAAAGCTTTTGTTGTATTATCGCTTTCATTGCATCAAATATTTTTTCTGTATATTCTGAAATTTAATGTAATCTAAAGGGATGCCTCTTGGGCTTCTTTTATCAAGCTTGATATTATTATTAATATACATCATGGCTGATTTTCACGTTGTTGGGTATATGGGGTATTTCTTGGTGTTGTGGAAAGTATTGCAAGCCCAACAATTTCACGGTAATGATCGTTTCTGGTACCATTTCACTACTATGGTCTTAAAATAATGGAACCCAAAAACAGTTTCCCAGTGACATTTTCAGCCTTAGGGTTCAACTTGGATTGGCCAACTTTGTCTAAGTGGCCCTGGTTACAGTAGTTGCACTGTAATCATATTCCGGAAAAAACCATCTAGAGACCTTCGTAGAGGGTTCTCCAAAAAAGTAGAGTAGATAGAGAAAAATTTATAGTAGGTGTACTTTATCTTGCTCAATGCAAAGATCAAAGAAAGGCCCGGTTCAAATGTCAAATTTCACAGTGCCCAATACTAAACGCAAGAGTTAAATGCATGTCAAGTGCCATGCTTGAATCCATTTAATTCGACTGTTTAAATTAAATGCGACGTTTGCCGTATCTGGGACTAAAACAGTCGAAGATTCGACTTAGGTTCAACTTTTGATTCAAACGTTGCATTTCACATGTGCCTGATTTTAATGCATGAATTTTACTAAATTATTATTATATTACTGTGAATATTGACAGTGAACAGAGTTAAATTCGACAGAGTTCAGAGAGTTAAATTCAACGTTTGAATCAAATGCCGTATTAAACTATTTTTTGTTGACTACAATAGGAATTAAGTTCGGCACATGTGAAATTTGACGTTTGAACTGGGCCTAAGGATCTACACTGATGATGGTAACACAATAACCCTTAGCCAAGATTCTGACACTGATGTTGCGATTTGAAAGAACAATATGGATCTCTATATGGCCCATACAAGTCATATCAATAATTTGTTATTGATGGAGAGGATACTGAACTGTAATGATGCAAGTATTAACTCTTTTGATATTTTTGCTGAAAGCCTAGTAGTCTTGTCGAGCTTGTTACAGTTATGAGAATAAATGTCTCTCTCTTTTAAATGGTCCTATCTATTAACCCATTCGCCCCTGAACCGCCCGTAACCGCCTGTGCGGATCCATGTCCTTTCTACCCTTTGTGACGTCATCAGTTTTAACGGTCAAGGACAACTTTGTCCGCTAACTTGTGCAGAGTGAAGAGATCTTTCAAACCATACCAGAATGAGCACAATTCAGTCAAGGACACCGGAGAAAGAGGCAAAAAAACCATGTAACATTGACCTGAAAATCTGCATGAAAATCTTGTTCCATTGCTCACCTACCTTTCCTTTCACCTAATCCTAAGATCATAAAAGCCTTCCTAAAAACTATTCCCACCAAAATGAAACCTACTAAATGCCCAGCAAGAGAAAAAAAAATGAGATAAGAAAAGCCAAAAAAGAGGGGAGGAAAGAAAGCGAAAAGTAAAAGTCAAGACTGCTGTGTCACTTTTTCTCGAAATTTTGCTTTCTTCGCATGCCCAAACTTCGCAAGCTTTTTTTTTTTTTTTTAATTTTTAATTGTTTTTACAAACATAATGCTGACTTACTTACATAGTACTTACTTAGTTACATAAAGCTTTAATACCTACTTATATATAACTTGCTAAGTTAAATACTACTTACTTACATAATATTAACTTACAAGATAATGCTTACAGAACAGGAGCCGATGAGTTGGAGCCTGTTACAAAATAATGAAAAGAGAATTCTAATACAACTAATTACTAACTTACTATCTATTAACGAAGAGTAAATACGCTAAAAACGACAAAAAATAAATAAATAAATAACAAACAAACAAACAAAACAAAAAAGCCAAAAAACAACGGAAATTAGCCAGAATCAAGAAAATTATTTTTACAGCTTGACTTGCACCTTAGCTTTGCTAGTTTCAATTTGTATTTTATTTTTAAGGATAGACAAAAAACTTCGCAAGCTGATATTTTGCATCTGGATCAGAAGGCCGTGAAGTGTACGACCTGTAAACCGGTTTGTGGTAAGTTTTAGCTCTTTATAGCACGACAGTGGCCAGAAAACCACTCGAGTACCTTCAAAATGCGTTTTTCGGCAAAATCTCCACGAGCGAATGGGTTAAACACCCCCCCACACCAGGGGTTTATTAGATCATTTGCAATAGGCCATTTCTGAGTTCCGAAAACTCTCACTTTCAAAAGTACGAGCCAAGGTGCAAAACCTTTCTTGTGACAATAGGTTTTATTTGCATGATAACATAAAATGCTTTTCATATCAATGGCTTCGCACTTGGCCTCGCTTTTACACAGAGACTTAAGGTAATTCATCACATGTGGGTAATTAATAGCGAGCTTATGCAACAGGACGGCAGGAAAAAGAAGACGGAAAACAACAAAATCTGTAAATATAACTATGTCACGCTTGTCATGGCATAAGGTTTGCCGTCTTCTTTCCTTCGCCGTCCTATTGTGCAAGTTCATTACTAATAAACTACCAGATCGAGTTTCATCACCCTGTACCTTGATGGGGATTCCATGTGTATTGTTGCTGTGCTGTTTGAGGCATTCCTGTTTGGTTTGGATACTGCGCCATTGGAACTTGTGAATACGGTGGAGGGAGCTCAACTACTCCATGCTGACTCGGCGCTATTTCGCTCGGTTGGGTCGAAGGACTATTCGCCGCCATGTTGCTAAATAGATCAACAACGTTCGACTGAACTTCGACGTTTGTTTTGTTGTCACTCATCTTTCGCGCTCTGTTGTAGCGTTGTAGTAGTGAGGAAAGGGTTTAATTCTTTGGTTGGACGTCGCAAACAGGTCACCTTTGACAACTGACTACAAACTACCACAATCTTTCGCAGAAGCTAATGGGTATCAATAGCAAAAATAGATAGCGCGCTGGGGACGATGGGAAGAGGGAATCCTCCCCCTTTCCCCCTTCCCATCATGCCCCGCGCGCTTTCGTTTTCTTTTTTCCCCAGCCTCCCTACGACACAAACTGCGGAGGAGAGAGAGGGATCACTGCACAGAGTGTTGTGAAGATTTACTGTGGCCCCAGCGTGACAGAACTTAGTAGGGATTTTATCACTTACACAGACAAAAAAATCATGTAGTTATTCTGATCCAGGCATTTCGGAGAAATCTTAAGAAACTAAACAAGCTCGTCCCCAGGGCTTTTCCCTCAAAAAAAGCCCTGAGGACGAGGTTGGAAACTAAAACCTTTAAAAGCTATAACGCTTTAAAAGAGGTCAAACAAAATGCCTAAACTCTGCATCAGAGGTCAAACGAAGACCACAGGAAATCAACATGTGTGAAACCATCTTCGTGACCTCTCGCAGTCGCTATGTGAGACAACTGGAAAAAAAAAACATACTTTCTCAGTAAAATTTAAGAATCCTCCACAGTTCCACAGCATAATTTACCCGCTCGAAAGTAAAGAATTGAACAAATGGCGTTTTAACATGAGGTGAACGTTGTGCAGCGGGTCTGCCGCACAAAACTGCTGGGGCAGTGAAACTACGGGGAGATTGGGACGGAAGCAACGAGAAATGTTTCTCGCGGCCTCGCCGCCCGTTCGCGCGTGCGCTTGCCGCCCAGTACTCTGCCCGACAAAACCGCCATGCTACACCGGCTAACCGCTCTACCGAGGCCTTCATGTTTTTCATTGCAGTGAGTAAAAAAATGACCCACGAATAACATGTAAAAGGTCAATGACGAAAATAACCAGAAACCCATATCGATCTCCCAGTTCTGTTAGCAGTTGTAGTATAGTGCGTATTCGGTGGACAACGCAGGAAAAAACGCGTCCCAATTATGAGAGATGCAGTCTTCATCTTCAAGTATGTCGTGCGTTCGTTTGTTGCGTGACAAATATGCGAAAACGCTCACCTTGTAATTTATTTTAACTGTTATTTCAACAGTTATCAGACGTAGCCTGTGCACAAACACCCACTCCCCCCACCCCCAAAAAAAAAAAAAAAAAAAAAATGAGCGGTGGAGGCGTCTGTACACAGGCTTACTAGAAGCTAACTTAATTTTCATTTTTCGTCACACTTTTTACAATTTTTATTCACTCCGATATAAATAAATGAATGCGTGGCCTAAATCTTTTTAACTGATTTGATAATGATTTATAAGAAACTACTCCATCAGGCACTGCGGATTACCTGGTTGTTTACCAAGCTTTTTGTTAGCGCGCGTTTAGAGCTCTCTTTGTTTTGAAATGAGGAATTCATGAATGTCATATATTGGAACCGAAGAACTCAAACAGCTTGGAAAAGAAAATCTGAAAATTGAGGCATGTCGGGATTGATTCGAGCCCTGACCTCTGCGATACCTGTGTAGATCTCTAAGCAATAGCGCATGTTCGATACACAGCTATTTCGAGAAAGGTTGTCGAAAAAAATGTGCACGCCACAACCCCGAAAGGTAATATGGGATATGATCAATATACTGTTCCTGACACTGTAGCTGTCGAACCTACTTTTGTTGCTTTCCTTTAGCAATTGCAAACATATGTCCATGGCCTCTCCTGCCATTCTTTCAAATTTCTTTGAAGAACAGAGAACTCAAAACCATCCACAACACCTAATAAGGGATTGTCGCGTGCACTTTTTCCGACAACCTTTCTGGTCATTCTTCTAGATTTGGTTTGGGTTTCTTTGTGCTCAATTCTCTTCTGGGAATTGTGAGACAAGAGAGTAGTGAAAAATTTGCAAGTTTGACCCTAAAGCATCGGAGTCATGTTAGAATTTTAATATATCGAACGTGGGTTATTGAGCTAGCAAGCCAACCGGGAGCTAGTAGCCTGCTTGCTCAATTGGTTAGAGCGTTGCACCGCTATCGCAGAGGTATGGGTTCAAAACCCGGCAAGCCTAAATTTTATCAGGCTTTCTTTTCGCAACTGCATAAGTTGCGTTTTTAACAGCGATTATCTTCTTTGCATTTATTTCCCTTTATTTTTGCCAAAAGGTTTCTTGTGGAGCACGGTCAATGCTAATAAGCCATAACCATAAACGCAGATGACAAAACGCAAAGTAGCGTAGTTGTACAAGTTAAGAAGCACCATGCTTTAACAAAGGCAAGTGTCTTTTTCATCTTGTGCGTTCGAAAAAGGCTCCCTTTACTATCACATTGAGTGTCTGGAGCGGCAAAAAGGTCAACGAATTTATACAGCTTGTAAGGAACGATACAATTTGTATCTGGTTCATTTTCTGAGAAGAATTCCTTTTTCGTAAAGCAACGTCACCAAATCGATCTGAAAGAGAAACCGGAGAAAAAAATGCACATTAACCATCAACTTTTTACTAGAATTTTCTTTTACGAGTGTTTTGGGGCACTTGAAATTTTCCGGAAAATTTGAGTTAGCTCCAAAGTAGCTCGATAGCTTTTTTTAAAACGCTGTGTGAAGTTAAATCGTGACAGGCTGGTTACAATAAGATTTAGTGATAAAAAACGGTAGAGACCAACTATAGGTGTCGGTTTACACGACATTCATTTTGGGGGCCGGCACTACTAAATTTTGGCACGCGAGCCGTAAATCTAGGGCACAGCCTGCGTCATTTACACGACAATTTGTGTCAATGTTGATTTCGTGCAGGCACCACTGAACTAGGAAAGGCACACTTAAAATATTGAGCCACCGGGCATTTTTACAGTGGTTCCTGAGGCCTTGACATAAAATTCCCGCCAAAAGTCACCCGCACTTAGCGATCAGCAAAGGATCAGCATAATTTTTCGCCGCGGGTTATACAAAACATTGAAGTGAAAGAAGTAAAAAATGGGGGATACACGAGTACAAAAAGCAATTTTGTGGGTTTTAAGCTCACAAAAAAGAAAAGGAAACGAAGGAAACGAAACAAGATCATTTCTAAACAATTTTTTAAGGTACTTAATCGCCGACAATACGGCCTTTTGGTAGATATTTTGAGCTGCTGAAATCCTCTGTGAACTGAAAGAGGTGTGGGCACATCCTCGCTCTTTTGCATGGTTTGACATGGTTGAAGCAAGATTTGACTTGTGGTAATAAAACTTCAGAGAAACCCTTGGAATTTTTGAATATATTCTGCAGGAGATTTCCGAAGATATTGCTCGTCAGGATACACCGATGCGAAAGGCCGTTACTCTAAATCGTCGACTTGCGATAACATGGTATTATCTCGTTTCCACATCCGAGTATAAAACTATTGCAAACTTATTTGGGGTGTCCACTTCGTTTGTGTGGACTTGTATCAAGAAGCTATAACGAGAAAAATGGCGTGAGTGATTTCCTATCGCTGACCAAATGCCCCGGAAGTTCTCTTTTAGGCACGCGGGCCACTTTTTGCGACCACCTCCCGAGGTGGTCCTGGCCCGCCTGATTTTTTCGGGACCGCGTGCCAAAAAAATTGCACTTACACAGCAAAAAATTGGGCGGGCCGTGCCAAAAGAAACGGCCCGCGTGCCCATTTTAAGGAGTGCCGGACCCAAACTGAATGTCTTGTAAATGGGGCTTTGCAAGAGTTCGATTTACAGAAAGAGAGAGCTAACTCTACTTATGGCTAAAAAAATAAGGTTCTATCTAACAGTTTAGGCCATTACTTTGGTAATTTGTTGTTTGAAAACAGAAATGACCAAACATCATTGAGCGTTACAGCAATACAGTTGAACCTCCATTAACCTTTTAAACCCTAAGATCAAAACTTGAATTCTCAATTGTTGCCCCTACTCATTACCTACAGATGTAGTGGAGAGAAGTTGATAAAATATCGAGCAAATTTATCTTGTGTGATCATGTCTGTAATTCTCATAACCACTCTGTTTTACAAAGCATTGATATTACAAGGAGAAATTTGATGCTGATCACTCTAAGTGCCTACAGGGTTAAGCGGCCACCCTTGGGAAACCGCCAAATCGGCTCGATGGAGGTTGGCCGCTCAAGAGAAAATCGCCCTAAATTGGCATAATCTTTAGCACAAACATCACTTTATCTTGAAACAAACGCCGCGCGACGGCGCGGGGGAAGCATATTTACTGGTCCACAATTGGTCGCCACCTTCTATCTCGGACTGTATTTTCCTTTATCATTTTCTTAAAAAGAAGTCAAACCAAGTGTATCAAGCGCCTCATGGCTTAATAGAGTGACAATAATGGGAGAACTCTCGTTGGGACGGCCAAAAAGTGAGCGCGGCCGCTTGATAGAGGTGGCTGCTTTATATTGGTTTATTCTTTATTCTTTTCTACAATTATTTCGGGGGCTTTGATTACTGACCATTTAATAGAGGGTGGCCGCTTGATAGAGTGTTCAACTGTATGTTGGTCACGTTAATTAGCGCATGCAAGCACAAATACAAAACTAGAGACTTGTATTTAAAGCTTACTTTGAAGTCCTTATCATCATGAGGCAAATCTTTCACTTTGATATATTCCGGGTGACGGTTCAATATCACCTCAATTACTGGACCAGCCTAGGAACACAGGAAAAAAAATGAAAAAATTTGCTGGTTTCACTGAGAAAATCCCCGAAAACGGCGAATATAGATAAGGGGAAAAAACAACAACAACAAAGCAGCAACTTTACACGTGCATGACACGTGCATCACAATTTGCTTCTTTCGAAACGAGAAGGTAACTGGAGCCGAAATGCCTGCCGCAATTGTTTCTGGGATCGTTAATGAGTTTTATTTGCATGAGAATGAAAAATCATTTCTATATCAAAGGTTGAGCACTTAACCTCGTTTTGATACAGACACCCGGGGGAACTCGGAAGTGGCCTATTTCTGCATTTTTGTCTAAAATGACCATAATTTACAAAAACTAGCATAATTATCGCATAATTTTATAAATATGCGAGCACTGCTAGTAGCGTACTATGCTACTTTTTCGAGGACAATTTATCAAAGCCTACGCCCAGTTTTCTTCTGGCTTCTGGTGGCAAATTGTTGGTACACTGCTGTCCTGATCTCTGAACAAAACGGCGTGAAATTTGCTCACGCCAAGTTTTGTGGGGGAGGTGAACGAACGTAAGCATAAGATGTGGACATTTTCTTTTGTTTTTTTTTCTGGAACTTGAATGCGGCCCCTAACTATTCATCTCCAGGAAAAATTGGCAACATTTGACAAAGAGGCCGAGGTGAAATGATGACCATGAAGTTTCATTGCCCACCTACATGTAGGTGTGCATGTAGTAGTCAGCTTACTGTAAGTGTAATTATAATAGACCTTATCACGGTTTGGAAGCCATCTTGACGAGTAGGCAACCGCGGGAGAAATTACAGTGTTTGTGTGACAATCTATTGTCGAATAAATTCCGTAAAACGGCTGTTCTGAAAAACATATGAATTGTAAACTAAAGCTTCACTCCTAACGATTCTGCTGAAAAAATTAGATTCTCATACAAACACTGTAATTTCACTAGTCAAAATGGCTTCCAAAACCGTGACAAGGTCTATTTGTTTCCCCGTGAAGCACTTGGGAATTCTTAAGAACTCGTTAAAATGTCCCCGGGCGTTCCAGATCGAATTGGAATTTTGCAAGTGTTGTTTTTTGGGGAGAGAAAAAAAACCGGAGTACCCGGAGAAAAACCTCTCGGAGCAAGAGAGAGAACCAACGGAAAAACCCAACCCACATATGGCGCCCTCGCCGGGAATCAAACCCAGGCCAAATTGGTGTGAGGCGAGTGCTATAACCACCGGCTAACAAAACTGGGAATTCGCTTTTGTAAACCTTCGCAAGTGTGCGATCCCAAAACTATACTTGTGTATCAAATTCGATAGTTCGAAGTAAACATTCACAGTGTCTATGCACATGCCCACACGAACCGCTTAATTTAGCAATAAAGGTTAACCAACGTTTTCAACTCATGCGTTTACCGCTGTCCACAGAAAAACGATACTTCTACGTTTACAAACATGTTCCCCTAGGGTAAGCGAAAATGCTAGTTTAACTATCGTTCACGCGTTGACGAAAGTTGTAAACGGGTAAGTCTGTATCTGTTGTATGTATTTACAAAGTATAGCACATCTCCCATAATGCACCTTATTTGCCCCCAAAATTTTGCATAAGCATTGTTTTCAGTTTCTCTTGAGACGGGTGTAATACCCAGGGGAGATGAAAAACAAAGGTTATGCAAAATTTTGGGGGGGCAAATAAGGTGCCTTATGGGAGATATGCGAGTGGTGTATCTTAGGAAGATGAGGCCATTTTCTTGAGTTTATAAAGGAAAACCTGATCATCAGAAAAAGGTTCCACTCTACCTCCAAGCCAAGCTCTAAATTGTCCAGCTCACACTCGTGATACACTCGAGAATTTCCTAATGTATGATAAACGTTTACGCCTTCACCTTCAACAACCAGCCTGGAAAGACATCAACAGAAATAAACTCAGTTATATAGTAAGAACAATTATTAACTTGAAATACATGGAAGATACTGGCCTTTTTTTCAATGCCAGCAAAAGGTTAGACATCCACGTGTTTATTCTAGCGTTACATCTGATATCGAAGTTTGTACTTTTATTTTATTTGCCATATTAGAAAATTAATCTTGTGTATATACATGGTGCTGATCAAATCTGTCTTAAGTTCTACTTTTATTTTCGTTTGTTCTAAGCACAACCAAGAGATCATAATGGGAACTGTCAAGTTATGTTGGCCCACCATATAGTGTTCCTCCTCGCCGCGAAAACAAAACCGCATACCCACAAAAAGATGAAGAAAAACAATCGAGCATCTTCGAGTGGGTTTTCTGCAAGTGAAACAGCGTTATGGAGCGTTTTCAAATGAGCTCATAGCGGCCATATTGGTGTTCCCAAACAATGAAACGGCAGCCATGTTGGTGTTCCAAACCAATGATTCGTGAGTCGAACTCTTTTCTCGTGTAAACGCTTTCTTTTGTTCCAATAAATTTGCATAGATACTGGCCACGTGAGTGAAAACACTCTATGCGACATTGAGTTGATGTACAGTTAGATTTGACGTCAGCTTTCTAAATGTACAGAAATCTACTTTAAACGTTCGTACCTTGCAACCCCTTTTCGTATGATCCTAACTTCGGTCTCTTCGTCAATTACAACTTTGTCAGAAATCTTGCCGTCGTTCCATGAAGATTCGCCTCCAAAAATGCTTTTACTTGTTTCTCCTAAGAATAAACCAACAGCATAAACAAAAAGCCACAATCTCGGACAGAAACCTTGAAACACTTCGAAAAATATCGCTAACCTAGCAATCACATCTGAACATTGTAGAGGGAAAGGGAAATGTATGGGTGTTTCAAGGATCTTTGGCCAGGATTATAGTTAACTGAGAAAATACCCGGAACAACTGGATCCTTAAGCAGTTGGAAAAGAGAACCTCAACAAAATTCGATCCGAAAAGATAGCGATATTAATAATGAAAGACAGTAACGATAACGAAACAACGATAATGGTGATGATGAGATAATAACACGAAATGATAATTGTGACGACGATGGTGATAATATGATAACGATGATGATGATGATAACCAGAACTGTGATATCGGCGATGATGATAATAGGGACTGTACGGTCCAAGGAAGCGATGGCAGCGAAAACGTTGCTTAAAAAGTGAATTTGTCTTCTTTCAGTCTTCCTCGCGATTATTCCTACCCAATTATGACAATTACTTTGTCACATGTAGGCGAACCCCTCTGAAATTGAATTTCTAGGAACCATATCCAATTTCAGACAAACAAATAAAAATTCCGTAGTCACTTGTTTACGTCCTCCTTAGTATATAAAAGTAGGCAACCTCACGTCGTAGTCGTGCAAAAACAGGCAACAGAGGGTAATGAACGTGCAAAGTTGTTGTTTTATTTACCAGCTTTTCTGGACACAGTCCTGCCCAGAGGGAATGTGCACGAACGGGACTCATAGGTCGTCGGATCTTTAAGAGCCTGTTTACGTGGAGGTGGGGAACCCCAGATGGGAGAGGTAACCGGCCTGTCCATATAATCTCTCATATGGTCACCCCACCTATCACGTAAACGTGATCAAATTGAAATGAAAGATTATATGGACAGGCGGGTTACCTAAGCTAAGCGGTTACTTCACCCACCTGGGGTCCCCCGACCTCCAAAAAAATATTTCGAAAAATATCGCTAACCTAGCAATCACATCTGAACGAACGACGACAGTAACAAGAACGGCAAAAAAGCAATAGGTTTCGATCAGCAAAACAACAACTTTGCACGTGCATCACACTTTTTCTTACATTTCTTCGCGGTCATCGCACGACCAAGACTTGGAAGTGCTTAATATCATTTTTTTTTTAAACCTAGACAAAGTCCTTTAGAATTCAACCCCAGAAAAGTTCATCAAAATTTGACAAATAGAACTATCTGGAATAAGAGCGAAGAATTTTGAAACAGCCTGAATTCACTTTTTTGCCACCTCCGTCGCCTTCGTTGCTTAAAATCCCACGGCGACGAAACAAAACAAGTGGAATCCAAGGGAGGAAATACTTGTTAAATGAAGTCAATATCACCGTTTCTTCTTTTACCTGCTGTCAAAACTGGGGGTAAGCAATCACGAAGGACGCCAACAGCCATCTATGCAGAAGAGAAGAACAACAAAAAATATCGTTTATTTTCGGCCAAAAAGTTTAAGGAAGCACTTTGACTATTTTTCCTTGAAATAGATACATCTAAGAAGCAGTTTAGAATCAAGTAGTTTTCTCTTTTACGAGATTAGCCGAAAAGACTTTCTGTTTTGAAGTTTTTGCTCTGCCAGTCTTCATGGACTGGTCGAAGTTAAAGACAAAAGTCACCCAGTATACCTGGTCAGCAGCTGCATCCACTGGAGCATGCGATGCTAATTTCATCATCAGTTTCTCGACTTTCCTGAGGAAGTCTGTTCTTTCTTTGTTGCTCTAAAAAAAATGACAAGAAGAATAATTTCTAAGAAATAATAGTCATACGCGATGCTAACAATGTAAAAACGCAAAGGAAAACCTACTCAGTCGGTAAGCAACCACAACATCAAAACCTGCCCCAAGCCTCTGTTTCAAAGCGACGCTAATCGCGAAGCTATTGATATGAAAATGATTTTTTATTCTCATGCGATTTAAACCAATTTTCCAAGGAAAGATTTTGCACGAAGCCTTGTTTTGAAAGTGAGAGTTTTTGAAACTCGGAAATGGTGTAATGGAAGTCGTACTCATTGCAGTGGAGGGACGACGGCAAAGGAATGTACAAAAACCGTGACGCACGTGCAGAGTTGTTGTTTTACTGATATTACTGCTTTTTGCCGCTCTCGTTACCATCGCAAAAGTGGTTGCTTAAGCTCCCTAATCTCACCGAAAATACAATTGCCACCACGGGAAAATAAATTTTGTTTGTACTAAGCCTTCCACACTCCAAAGCCGTAAGTTCACCCCCCCCCCCCCCCCCCTTCTTTTGTGACAATTATTCAGTCGTAGCATAAACCACATCTTCACTATCAGCAACTTGAGTGGGGATGTGCCGCCGGGACCCGGAACCCTTAGCCTATATATACCTGAGCTAGTTCAGCTGAATTTTGCTAAGATTTAACTCCCAAACTCCCTCCCTATCCTTGAGTCGTTATTTTCCACAAACTATGGAGGTCGATGCTTTCTTTGCTGTTAAATTAAGTTGCAGGCAAATTTCAATTGCAGATTTCATATTTTTAAGTATTAATTCCCGGCATTCCTAATCTAGACTAAAATTTTCAACCCATTGACCACTTTCCTGGAAAGTGAGCCCTATTTTAAACCTAACGTTTCTGATTTGTATACCCTATCCCAGACTAATCTGCTTGAAAACCATACCCTTCATGGCAGTACCCACGGAAGCTTACCAACTCTGAATTTGCCACACCCATATAGTCGAGATAATTAAGTGGCAAACCCTGACGGAACTCAAGATCCTCCTCGAATGCGGTTTGCAGTGCTCCTGGAATCAACTAAAAACAAATTTAAAATAACTTATTACAGTTTTAACATTCTACAAAATAGTTGCGTCCGACGCAGTAGAACGCAATTCTAATCTAGAGTCTTTTGTTGGGGTTCCTGCGAGTCACAGTAAGAAAATTTGAGATTTCACTTGACGGACAATCGTTTGGCCATATTGGCTTGTTTTTTCGCAGCGGCTGGGTCATAGTTTTCACACTAGCATTTAACATGGCAAACCTTTGCAGACCACTAACGTCATACAGTAGAACCTAAATATAACGAACCTCTATATAACGACGTCCTCGGAATAACGAATGACATTCTTTACCCAACTAATAGTAATATATGTGAAAAAGAACCTCGATATAATGAAACGTCGTTAGTCCCTTGGCCTTCGTTATATCGAGGTTCCACTGTATTATTTTGTCTCGTTTTCGATCACAGTTCTTTCACGTATCATCTGCTTCTAGTGCATCGAGTAACACTTCATCTATTTCTCAAGAATTTCCACTGTGTTAACGGCAAAAGCATAATTTTTTTGTGAAAGCAGCTGCTGTACACTTTCCAAAGAGACCTTCGTCTGATATAATATGGCAGAAACTCGTGAGCTCCACCTGTGGTAAGTTTACAGCTGCTGCCGCAGGTGTCGAACGTACTTTTATTTGGCGAGTATTACTCTTAGTACAAGGCCTACTGTGCAATTCTGACTTTTAATGCGGCGCGCTTTACAATAATTCAGTTACAAAACGGATGTTTTGGAAAATCTTTAACCTTTCAATCCCAGAGTGAATGAAGAAGTCTCTCTCAACTAGTAGGGTGGTATTAACTTTTGAGTCTATGGACGAAATCCTTTAGTGTGACGAATAATAGAGAGCTTCAGATTCGAGGACGAGGACGACATTTAATTTTTAATTTTAAGTTTTCTCGCCTATTCTCTAAAAATAGACACCCCGGAAAGCTTCGTTGTACTTTTTTTCACCACAAAAGTTAGTACGCTTATTTCCCTTGAAGGAGGTAAAGCCCCCTCCCGATCGCTAAATGATGAAACTCCTAACATTTGATAACTTGTTTTCGCCACTACCACATTTTCGCTAAAACTCGTAGTAGAATGACGACGGATACCACACTTCCCGCCATAATGACGATGGTTCGCGCGCGCGAACTACTTAGTATTGAGAAAATCTCGTTCTCGATGCCGTTTTCGTCTTAGAATCTAAAGCTCTCTAATAAGAGACCACTTTGGCAGAACTTTCACTTGGTACTATTTTTATTTCAGCGTTTCACAAAATGAAATTTAGGAAATTTTGTTGAATTTTGACTTTGACTACTTTTGGGGGTGAAAGCGCCGGTTTACTGAGTAAAGTACAGACCTTTTCCATAAAATCAACCCAAGCATTCTTTTGATAAGTTGACAGAGTGATGTGCAGGGAATGGGTATCACTTGGAGTGTCAGCCTAAATAAAGAAAATAAAACAGAGGGAATGAAACAGACAGACCGTCAATAAAAATGTTGTTTGAAGAAAAAAAATAACATGCGACTGACGCACAGTGTGGTCCTAAAGGTTCGTCAGGAATGTGAACTGAGTTGTGCCCAGAAATGTAAGTAGCTTCGGATTTCTTTAAAAAAAGTATTTGATAATCATGAAAATCCGTCCCTTCTTTTGTATTTGCTGCCAGAGTTATTTATACCTTCTCTTGATGTTTTGAGCGGTTATTTTTAAGTTTCATTCAATTTTAAATTTCGTGTCACAGCTCCTTAAATTCTATCTAACGATAAAGACACAGTAAAAGCTACACGTTTCTTCGAAATGTATTTCTTGACAGCTCAAGATCTACCCTCTTTTAACATTTCAGTATCATTCATTCAATAAACTAGCGGTGATGTGTAATACATAAACAGTGGCTCTTTGGTTTACCAAGTAGCACCCTAAAAGCTTAAGCAGAAGATAACGAAACAAACCTGATGAATTGTTCCTCTTGGAAAATACAAGACATCTCCAGCAGCCAACTCTGTATCAAGAATGGGTTCTCCAATTTCCTCCTGGCTGAAATTACCTAACAAAATAAGTAAGTTAATAAATTAAATATAAAGACTGTGGAAGGTTTGAACCCAGGAGTCATTTCAAAAGTAGGTTGAGTTTGATCGTCCGGGTGAACGAAGTCCTGAATAGGACTGTTGTTGTTGACAGTGACTGATGTCAGTCACTATGTCAGTCACTGTCAACAACAACAGTCCTATTCAGGACTACATTGACTTCACCTGGATGATCAAACTCAACCTACTTTTAAATATAAAGACTTAGCCGAGGCTGAAAGTGACGCTCCTGTTAATAAACTTATATTTCAAACAAAAAGCATGTATTTTAGCTTAAACTCTAACTTTCCTGTTGTAAAAAATTGGAGTTGAGCCTGCGATCAGATAAAAAGTAGTAACTTGTTAGCGGAAAACTCCAAAGAAATACTTAACTACGATGGGTCGACCCTGAGCCAGTGATATGGTCATGTGATACTGTTCAGCGGATACCCTGTTTGACAGCCGTCAATTGACCATAACATGGATGAGCAGTATCAGGTTGCATCCCATACTAGCCAGATAGTGTGCCATTTCATCACATTGAGTGACCTTTGGTGTGGACAGACAGAGGGATGTACAGCCACGTTACTACCAAGAGAATTTCCCGGATGGACAGATAAATTTTCTTGGCTATGGGGCTACGCATATGGGAGCACGTGTGGAGCTCCTCTACAGACCAGTACCTCAGGAAATTTCAGTGAGCAATAAAACTTTATATTCATAAATTAAACTGGCAGGGTGAAGGTTTCAGTCACAATACTGAAAAAACCTACCACTGGAATATCTAGGTAAAGCTTCTGTATCATTTCTGAAGAACAACAAAAAAAGACAATCCTTAAGTGTGACATCATAAAAAACTAAATTTGTGAAATTATGGGATTTGTTGGGTTACTATGAAAGAACAACATCCAAAAGGCCTACTTGCCAAAAACTAGCATTCTGAGGCAAATTGTCTCTGAGACATTCACTCAGTTATGCTCCAATGACTCCACACAAATCCTCTAATTTGGACTCAGTTCATAACATTTATTACAAAGGCATCACTAGTGCAGACCATTGCCAAAAAAAGGGATGGCAACAGAGAAACCCTGAAGAGTACGAGGTTGCATTAGCTCAACTGTTGTCTTGGTAGAAAATGGTGAAAAAATCCCACATGCTTTGAGTAGAAGAAATAAAAATAGCCAAAAAAAACATAGCAAAACAGCAAAAATACAACTCAAAAGATGACAACTGTTGAATAATATCTGCCAGAGTAAACATGGATCCCGTTATATCCTGAGGAACAGACAATGAAGATGGAAACTTAACATCAATCATACCTTTAGTAAGCATGTTTAAAGTAAGAATAATGCATAAATGATGCAACAATTATTATTGGATTCAACTTTCACATGATCTGAAGTATTTTGCAGACTCAGCCTCATCCAATAATATGTTTTAAGATTATTTTAACCTGGGGTTATAGAGCCTCCAGTGTTTTTTGCCCTCCAGCTGTACGACAAAAGCTTCAATGTCATCATAATGTGGTGCAAATCCTTGAGAACCTGGTGGAGTTAGGTAACTGGAGAGAGAAAGAATAGATCATTTGAACTTAAAAAAACTGATCAACAGAGATGAGTGTGGGGAGAGGTGCCTGTAGGGCTGGTGGAGCCCCAAACTGCAGCCAAGTGCAATGTGTAACCTTGGCAACCCTGGGAGTGGCAACCATTATGATCCAGGCACCATCACACTGCTAACCAGTGCAACCTGACATACTTACCTTCATAGGGAGGGAAGGGTAGGGAACAGTAAAAACACTTGGAAATCACGAGCCACTATGTGCAAATGTAATGGCCTGACCTCAAGAGAATGGCTGTAAAAAGACCCATGAGCCCCAGTGACATGATCAGGACGCCTCCACATATACCTTTGACGAGAGACTGCTGGCGAGCCATGTCCTGAGTTTAACTTAGCCTAAATTTCATTCAGGCACAATTAAAATTTAAGATTATGATTCACACTAGCTACTATACATTGATCCAAAGGCAAAAGTTTTGGAGTTGAAATTTATAATATATTTAAACACAACACACAAAAAAAATAACATGTTGAAAGACATCCTTACACATTTGCACCAACCAAGCAACCAAAGTATTCTTGTAAAAGTGAAGTCAACTTCCAAACTGAATGAGAAAATGCTTGTGGGTTTAGAAGTCTTACAGAACAGCCATTCTAAAACCAAGCAGGAAATTTAGTCAAACTAAAATCTGACATATTCATCTGATGAAAACGATAGTTAATTTAAAAAGGTTAGTTTCCGATCTGCCCTGTCGAAAGAGTGTTGGAAAAAGTCACCCCACACCGCGACACTACCCTCTCAACCTTGATATTTTGAACTAGGAGACCCATCCACCCGCCCTTCTTGCCACCCTCCTCTGAAAAATCAAACTCCTTCGATGTCAATGACAGAAAGGTTGTACAGTCGAATCTCTGTTAACAGACACCTCTACAAGATGGACACCTCAGTAAGATTACTCCTACATGGACAGTTATAAGTGGCGTACATATGCTACATTATTGTAGTACTATCGATGTTAACAAACCTCATAAAAGTCCCAAACAACAGGAGCAAGAGCTCTTCCTTTAGGATTATGGGTCTCTCTGACTCCATTTTTATAGGAAGTAACGTCTAAGTTGACTGAGAACTGAACTCTGTGCTATAAAACAATAAAGAAAAATAAAGGACCAACACAAAACATTAGAAAAAAGACAACATTGCACTGCAAAATGTTTCAGAAATAGCTAACCTTCTATTATTTACAAAAAAAAAAACACATATGACATCATATTATTTTACTGCAAGGTACAAAAACTGCATTTGTAAAGACTGTGTCTCACAATCATGACAATTTCAAATTTTAGCATCACTTAATAGCCAATATCAGCAAGTAACAGTGTATGTTGTGGTTCAATTTATTGCATGTTTTTTTATATCCCTGTCTTTTTTCCTTTCTTGGCACTGATCACTGTTACATATTGCCATGCCAAAAACAAACAAAAATAAACATCAAACCAAGGAAAAATAATTGAACCAAAACAAAATTTGTACATCATACTAATACTAATAATAATACTTATAATAATAATAATGATAATTTTATTTAATAAGGGTAAAACGTTTATTAGAATACTGACAAACCTTATTGGGCTCTGCCCTAAATTACAACAGAAACTAATTTTCAGATGTGTTTACATAATAAGATACCCTATACCCCTGCATAATTAATTATTTACTATTTTGTATACCAAAGGAAATCAAATGGAAATAAATTTTAAAAATAAGATAAAAAATAGAACAAACATAAATAAATAAAAATTTATAGAAAAAAGAATTAAATAAATAAAAGTTATGAAATAGGAAAACCATTTAAGCCAGCATAACCTTATGCTAGCACTAGATCTTAATATGAACAGGGAATGTTTTGTGGCTGAAATGAGAAAAGTTCTTCCACTTTCTGTTTCCATTATACCTTAAGGACAGCGTATAGTAATATTACCAAAGGGTGAAGTTCTAGATGACATGTCACTGACAGACACTAAATGCTTCTACCCAAAAATGTTATTGACTTGTGACTGTCTATATCAATATTAATTTTCTACTATTCCCTGACAAGAATTGACTTTAAACTTTTACTACAGTGTAGAACATCATGGCCACAGTGTAAATATACCGATACTGCTTTTTATGTTGTTTTGCTGTACTGTGCTCCTTTGTATTACCTAATCCAACAAAGCCTTATCTTTTTTAACACCAGTGCCATACACCATTATTTAATATTATCGCTCTTAAAATCCCAACTCTCTTAAAAGTTATACCGCAAACTACCAGTTATAAGCCCACTCCCCTTTATATATAAGCATACCCCAGTTATAAGACTATCTTCCTGGTTGTAAACGAAAAAATGCATCCCATTATACCCACTCCCCCTGAATTTGATTTATTATGACATTTTGAAGCTTCGTGCTCATCTCACCCTTTGCATGAAATGCCATGTTCGCCTCACTTGACCCATAAAGCACCTGTTATGCAGGTTACTTAAAAACCAGTAAATACCTTTTCTATTCCCATTATAAGCGCCCTCTGATATAAGCCCCTCTATTTAGAAACCATTGTGAAGATGTACATGCCCAGGGCTATGTAAGCAGCAGTTTAGAGAATGTCATCTTTGGGACCATATATTTCACTTTTTTAAAATTATTGTATGGCATTATTATTAATCTTGTTGTTACCTGTCTTAGAATATCATCCAGCTCTTTAGTACTGAACCATCCCTCATTAAACTCTGTCTGGTGTCTCTTTATTAACAGAGGCTTTTGTTCCCATAAATCGCTAAAAAAATGATAGGGAAGATATAACTGATTCACATAGAAAAAAAAAATTTTCTTAGGCCACATTTACAATATACTGGAAAGCTAAATTCATATTGACACAAAAAGTTGTCCAGTACCATATTATTTTTTGAACAGCATAGCCTGGAACAGGAACAAGTTGTTCACACATATCAAACATTGTTCTGGAGTGGTTGGCCAAAAGGGTTTGGTGCACTAAATCCCAGTCCTCAGTGTTAAATATTTAATTCCAACTCAGTGGGATCCTCCAACAAGAAATTCCAGGTTAAAAACACCACAATGTAGCTGGTATCCTTATTTATAAAAAATCCAACAAGTGGTCTATTATTAATGCTGCATTCTGATTGGTTGAGCTACTACTAGGCTATATGTTATAGCCCACTAGTAGCAAAAAGCGACAGCTCTGAAAACCAAAACAATGGCGGCTTAATCATGTTTTACCAGCTTGAGTTGTTTTGTCTCGATATTTTTGACCAACCTCTTGCCCTCATGGCCTCTGAGTCAATAGCCCATTCAGCCTTCAGCCTCATGGTTTATAATTGACTCAGAGCCTATTCAGGCTCGAGGAACAATATTGTTAAATACAGTTGGTTGAGGTCAGACAGGTTTTTCTTTTGTCTAAGGAAATAATTCAGTCATACAGACAGCTATGACTTGAACCTTGAACTTCAGATCTGAACTCCAAAGCAATAACCTATAAGGCACCCATCCCTCTATTGGTGGAAGGGGCACTTATTTGGTTTGCATGGGGATTTACCATTGGACATGGTTTTTTGGCCTCTATATTCTCAACATCTTATTCAATTTTAGACAAGCTTATTCTCCAAGGGTGTTACATTTTATAACGAAACAGCAAAGCATATATTGTGTCCACTATCACTAAGGCTGAGGTTATTACTGTTAATAAGGTTAGTAATTTAGGTAGCATTTCACACCCTCACTGGCACACATAGACTGTACACTGTATGCCCAGGCCAAGTGTCTCCCATCCCTCCATTTACAAAGTCACCTTAAATTAAGGACTTTCACTATAAACATGAATGGGGTAAAAATAGCTTGCAACACAGGCACTTTATGACCCAAGCAAGGTGAATGGGCATTTCGCTCAAAGCATGAGACGGCATGAAGTGCGAGATGAGTCCTTCCTTGTCTGGGGTATTTCACATGAAGCACAAGACAAGTCCTCCCATTGCAGCTTTCTCAAAACCCAGCTGGTTGACGGCTCATCAAGCTACCTCCTTTCAAATCTCGACCGTCTCTTTCCAGAGCATGCCCCCAGACCCCCTTAGAGCCTTGCGCCTTTTAGATACTCACCCCCACCTAGTCCTCCATATTCCATAGCCTACTCCACAAAATCTTTGTGAGAAGGCTGCCTTGTCTCATGCTTTACGAGAATGCCCCAATTGCCTCAACTGGCTCATAAAGTGCCTATCATGCAGGCTAGGGTAAAGATGAAATTACATGTAACAAATATGCAACCGGTACCTGAAAAATTTCTTAGGTTTCACTGGGCTTATTAACCAAGAAAAAAGCTTATCAGCTTCAGTCTCGTCATGGTCCAGTTTAACTAGATCATCCTGTTCTACTTCACTGTGCAATAATTCACTGTCCGATTTACAACCCGCCTTCTCTGGTAAACTGTGCACCGTTAGGTTACTGGTAGACTTCTCCAGTCCACGGTCGTAGCTTTGATATCCGTTTCTTTTGATTTTCTTCTTTCGACTTGATAAAGTCAGGCTCTGTCGCAGTTTATTCGCTTTGCTTAACAACGTTCCTTTTCCTCTTTGCTTGGATTCCGCTATTTCCGGAGTGTGTTCCTCGCGATCGAAGCTTTCATCATCGCCAGCCTCACCGTTTAAACTTTTGCTGCTAGCACGATCGAGTTTGCTCACTTTCCTAATCGACGCACGACTTGTTGAATTTTCCTCGTGTCGCCTCTTCTTCGATCCAGGGGTCTTAACGACTTTTTCCTGCTCCTTCTGTGAATCTTCATCTTCCTTTTTAAGTTGAGATTGATAAATACTAAAAGCTGAACGTCTCTTAAAGCTAGATTTCATTTTGTGGTGCTACTTGTAGGTTCATGTGGAACAGGTCCGACGAGGAACGAATAATTGATTCTCCCGCGAAAATTACCAGCGGACCACTTACAAACGGAATACTGTGGTGGTGTAAGAGAAGCAAAGTGTCCTTAAGGCGTGGTTACAAAGTCATCGCAGTATTCCAAAGGCGCTTCGCAAGTTCTCCTATTTATGGGGAAATTTTCGCAATCAACCGTCTTTACAACTCATTCCATGGCAGTTGGTTATTTTATTGTCATGTGGGTTATCGCTCTCTGGCTGGAAATTTTTGAAGTACTTCCGTTCTTGTTTCAAAACTCAACCCAGCTGCTCGCTGTAAATTTGGTTCTTTTTATCTATGCCATGATCAGCGTCATTGGAAACTATTACTACCTAGTAACTACTGACACGTCTTCTGAGACAAATGGTGCGTTAAATGAGGAGAGAGATGGAGTTTTTTACTGCCAGTCGTGTGCACGAAATTCGCCTCCAAGAGCACACCATTGTTCGCTGTGTGACAGGTGTATTCTAGGGCGTGACCATCACTGCTACTTCGCTGGCACATGTATTGGTCACGCAAACGCGCGATTCTTTGTTGTTTACGATTTCTTTGTGTTCATCACGTCCGCTTATGTTGTCGTTATAAACCTTATTTATCTGCACCAAATAATTGGCCCTTTTATTCCGTTAAGTTTTGAAGCAATCTGTAAGATAGTTCCACTGTTGACAGTGTTTAAACTCTGGAGCGGAAGTGTCACGCTATTTCACTTTCTGGTTATTGTTGTGACATGGCTTGGAATTATGCATGTTTTGGGATGTTCTGCGTGTTTCTTCTTTCAAATGTCATTGATTTTTGCTGGACAGACAACTTATGAATGGCAACACAACATATTTATTTATGATCAAGGATGGAGGAAAAACTTTCTGGGCATTTGTGGAAGCATGTGGTATCTTTGGTGGTTATTTCCAGTATTCCAGATGCAAAAACTTGCATCAAAAGAGGAAGACAACTTCACCCAGTATAACTCAAAAATATCTAAATACATCTAAAAGTACTTTATAATAGGTTTTTTGTCAGACATGCTGCTGGTATACCAAAGACATGTAACAGGGCAAGAAACAGCAGTTATGTTCACAGAGAATTTCAGTTGAAGCTCTTTCACCAAACACACTTGGGAGGCACGGAATGTGTTAGCCTGCATTGCTGATATAATTATTCTCACCCCCAGCAGTCCAAGACCTTTGTTCTAGGCCCCCAATAGACTTAATAAATTACTGGAAGTGTATTTCGAATTTTCTACCAACTTGATTGTCCATTCAAACAATGAATTTTTTAACAGGCAAACCATGGCCTGTACTCAAGTCTCGGTACACAGGTGGGGTCTCAGAACAAGAATTTTGACACTGTCTCATAGACAGACTTAACCTGAGGTTTGGTTTTATCTGTGGTTCATGCCAGAAAAGTGTCCGGTATAGATGAAAGTAGGTTTCTGCTTGCAGAAACTTGCACCATGCAAACTTTTTGCAACAGCCACCTGGAATAACCTAAATCTGTTTTGTTTTGCTAAGTTTGAAAAGTCTGAAAAAGAAAACACGTACAACACAGTAGTACAGCTGTAGGGTATCGGGAAATTAATGTTTATTTTGAATGCATTAAAGCATTCTAGCAATAATATTCTTCGCATATGTTGAAGAATGTGGAAAAGTAGTGTTTAATGAGTACATCACATCCAAGTAAGTCATTTGTTTTTTCCATATTTTTAAGAATTATGGTGGTTTTGGCTCTGCACACTTTGTAATGACTATGTTTAAAAAAGCTAAAAGATCAGACATCTTTTTTAACCTTTTTTTCTGACAAAGCTCACTTCCTGGCTGTTTTTACACTGTTCTACACTTACTTTCCCTCTATTTTAGCCTAAGAAAACAGCCGACTTTTGGCAATGCTATTACCGGTTTCCCAGCAAAATGGTGTCTGAGGAACGACTGTAGAAATTCCATTTTGATGACATGTTGCTACCCAGTTCTGGGTATGTAGTGGTACTGATTGGTCGACCAATAAGAAGCTCAACCCAGATATGGATACTGATGCATCATAAGAATGGAATTTCTGTCCTCATTCCTCAGACATCATTTCTTGGGGAAACCCGTGGCAGTATCCTAAAATGTGGACTATTTCTCAGGCTTTCTCCATAATTTCCAGACCCTAACCATTAGTCCACTCAAAGTGGGTGGAGCACATAGAAGTGAAAAAACCCTCACAGGGCTGTCAAAGGGAACAAAAAAGAGCATGATGGAAACGTTAAATACTGGCTTAAAACATTTGTTATCAGTGAGATTAAGATTCATTTCTCTTTCCATCACGGATTTCCTCTTGTGACTTGATATATTCAGGATAGTCAATGTAGCCATCATTATTTGTGTCATCATAGCTAAGAATCTGATCCACTGTTTCTGCCATGTTTTCCTCTGCAGTTGACGCGGTATCATTGATTCCTGTTTCATTATGGTAGTGGCTCAGTGCTTTAAAAATTTCAAGGCCATCCAGTTTTTTGTTGCCATCATGATCATGTAGTCTAAAATAGTGGAACTGCATGTCTTCATCACTTATTTCTTCTTTTACGTCACCGATTTCCTCTTTCAGATGTTCTTTGATGTGACTATCAAATGACAAATGAGGTCTTGTTAGATAGGCAATTCAGCGGAATATTCAGGGGAAGTGGATATAGAGACTACACCCATTAGATTAAAGTTACTATAAATTAAATCGGTTACCCATCAGCAATGCATCCCCTAATTAGAGGTAGGTTTGAAAGCGAGTGTGAGATTTGGCGCATTTGAATATATTTATATAGATATTTGCGCCTTATAAGTTTTTGAAATTAATTAGTTAATTGAGATTTAGAATTCTGTATTCGCTAGCAGTTGAGAAGAAGTGAAGACTTGTAAATAGAACTGAAAAACGAGAGAGATTTCATGCTATGGTAAGTAGATGCATTCTCGAGACCTTTTCATCTTTGGAGCGATTTTTAATTGCAAAACTAGGGTTTTCTTTTCAGCAAATCTATCTACCTGCTTGTAACCCATGTTGAAGCGAAAAGGGTGCAAGCCCAATTTCAACGCATGAATAAAGTGGGATTAACTGAGAAGTCGCTACATTATGTCAACAAATAAAAAAAAGTCACTTAAAAAGTGAATTCGTACTGTTTCAAACTTCATCGATCTTTTAAATTGTCAAATGTTGACGAAATTTTCTAGGGTTTAATCCGAAGGACCGTATCTAAGTTAAGAAAAAGAAGAGGAAAATTGTTGTGATTTGTCAACCTACTCTATAAAGCAGGCTCCTGAAATTCCATGTAGGAAGTTTCATGTCGCAGTTGTGCAATGACGGCTAAAGAAATGTGCAAAAAGTGTGATGCACACGCAAAGCTAGCTGTTGTTTTGCTGATTGTTTTTTCCCATTTTCGTTGCCGTCATCATCGTTGTTGCTATTCAGACATTTTGCTACTGAGTTTGATGGGTGTTCTCTTG
Source organism: Porites lutea (assembly GCF_958299795.1). Classification (NCBI taxonomy): domain Eukaryota; kingdom Metazoa; phylum Cnidaria; class Anthozoa; order Scleractinia; family Poritidae; genus Porites; species Porites lutea. The sequence goes on along the minus strand of NC_133207.1, from coordinate 19,090,633 downwards.
TGGCTCCCTAGGCCTATATATGCTAAAATGTAAGCACGCACTTTTGAACGCTAACGTCTACCCTTAAGGACACGTCCACCTTCGACTAAGGCCCCGTCCGGCACTGGGACGCATCCGGATGCTATTGAAAACGGAGAGTTATTTTCTCTGCTTTAGCATTCCGCAAAAGAGAATGAGCTCATTTTATTTTGCCTTCCATCTTCACGTAAACGCTGTTGTCGGGCAAGAAAAACGCGGGGATGCTATCGTATTTTCGTTGTTTGGGCGTTTTCCGCGGTAGACGGTCGAAAACAATTCGAATACGCTGGACGGAGCCTTAATCTTTTGCTTGTTCTCTTTGCCTGTCGCCGTCGTTGTACCCCGACTTTAAAAAGGTCCCTTTTTAAAGAGGCCTCTGTGCTTGCTTTAAAAGAGCCAGAAAATGAACCAAAGACAATTCAGTTTTTGAAAATTCTATTGTGAAGCCTGCTCCCAGAACCGCCCCTTTATCGCACGATCAGGCTTTCACCTCCCATGCTCTACTCATACGCACCTCTCCAACAAAAATCCTGCCTACGGGCCTTTAAAAATGCATAGCGGAGTCTGGAAGGGTAATTCACGAGATCCGCAATTTGGTCAAAATATAGTGCGGGATTTACGAAACGTTAACGTGAAACGGAATTTTACTTCTACCGGCCTGGAAACGGGATTGAGAAAATTTGGGCAAGGATGCGAAATGTAGACTGAAAAAAACGCCAATATTCGGGATAGCGATGATAGAAGTTCGGGATGCGGGATTCTCGGGAAAAAGAAGAAGGTTCAGGATCCCTCTTCGCAGACCCTCTACATAGGAGATAACTAGGTATGTCATGCAGCCTTTCTTCTTTTTAGATGTTACTGAGCTCCTGTCGATTGCAAATTCAGATGTATATTTTGAATAATTTCTTCCTTTTGCTTTTTGTGTAGAATGGTGTTGAGTAAATAAACCCATTATTAAACCGGCTGGCTTAAAAGCACCTGCTTTAGATATGTTTTAGTTTCAAAAATGGCATCTCCTGTCATTGGACAAATTTACATAAAACAAGTTGTTTTGACGATTCTCGCTATAACTTCGCAATATTGAGGCCATCTTAACGCATTTAAAACTCAAACAAAATTGAGTGCTAGCACTGAATATAAAGTCCGGCGATTTGTTTAGAAAAATCTCGCCAACGCCGAATCGGCAAAAGCAGGCGCCTCGGATTTTTTTTCACCGTATGTTTTTTGGTAGTATATTTAATATTCGACATGCAAAAGAAAGACACAGAAGGAAAAATAAAACATCGTTCAGAAAATTGAATACACCAAATTTTTAACCGATTTTCAGGTGACATTTTACGAACTACGGTTGAACAGTAATAAGTATGAATTACATAAAGTCAATATCCTTTACAAGACTTGTAACAGTTGTAAGAGATGAAGTTCTTTTCAGCGAGAGAAGAAACACAAGTGCTCACTATCGCCATGACAAACGCTTCAGAAACTTCAAAATTTATGCAGCAGTATCTGTGGCTCTTTACCATATAAATTAGACCAATTTTGCACTTTTTAAAAGCTGCAAAGTCTTGGAGCTTTGATGGCTGCTTGTATTTGAATTCTAAAATTTATTTCACCGCACTGAAGTTGAAGAAAACTAACAATTCTCCATTTCCTCGTCGAAGGAAAGCGGGATGTTAAAATACCGACTGTATACTCACTCTTTATCTTTCGTAACCTTTGAATCGTGTAGGGCAGATCCATGTTGTTCTCCATGAGCTGATAAACACGATAAAAGTGCGACGGAGATACATAATTTTAAACGAAACAGCAAAGCCATGACGAGTTCTTCTTTGCCCGGATTCTTTGATAAAACTCTTTCAAGTTACGTTGTTCGATAAATAAAAAGCGCGCCAATCGCTTAAGGGCAAATTTACTTATGCTAATCTGCTTTATTACCATTGTGTGCTTTTAACCTAACTAGAGATTTAATTGTTGTCTAAAGACTAGTTGCTTATGTTTATAGGCTCGTGTAGTTTAACCATTGGCAGGTCTACGTACAAAGAAACTTAACGCCAATTTACAAATTTTGTCCTCGCTTCATTGATTGTTTCTTTTAAGAAACACTGGGTTATATTGTTAGTTCAATAAGAACTCTTCGCCTCACTTGTCGGAAACCGGATGACAGAAGAAGTACACCAGGTCAACTAACATTTACGTTCCCTCTCAAGGTTCACTGACACGAGTCGTGCAAAGAAATCAAGAAAGAAATAATGATAGTAATAATTACAAATAATGATATTCTCCGCGTAGTCCCCTGTGAATAACGCACGGTGAGTTGTCAGGGGATAGTAATGGAAGTCCTAAAAAGCCTTAAATATTATCATCAAAGTCTTAAAGCGCAAACAAGACCATAACTGACCTTAGGTTCAGTGAGCTTTAAAGCTTTTTTTGTTTATATACTGTAAGTTTTAGCTAGTATGTTGTATTTATATGCCTATAATTTAATAAGTGCATTGTTTAAGATGAAATTTGTAGTAGGGTCTGACGGATAGTTGTGCTCGTAAAAACGAGTATATGGTTTTTCGGCAACACCCATGAATTTAAAGTATTTTGTCCAAAATTATGCTCCTAATTAATTTAAGCCCGACTAAAATGACACTTTCCCTCCCGTAACTGCAGTCTTTCATGGTAAAGAGAAAAATGTTAGAGCCTAGCATAAGTAATGAGCTGGAAAATACTGATGACAAAGTAGAAAAAATAGAACGGTATATTTATTTCAAATATTTTACAGATTCTTTGATGTTAACGACATAGCTAATACTGGACATGACAGTTGAACAAGCGACTGTGTACCTGAAGGAAGAAAAAAAGGAACGTCAACTCTAACGAACAATTAAACGAAAAAGCAAAAATAAAACTATCCGTAACAAGGAATCTAACGACAAATTGGCGGCAATTTTTTTGCTTGTAAAAAGAATGGAAAGTGGTTTCGCGATTGTGTTGGTTTAAACTTGAGAAATTTGGAAGTGGCCCAAAAGTTCGAAGTTTGAACTAGGCCTTAATCGCTATCGCAGCTCTATTTGGGGAACTTGAGGAGTTTTATACAGTTAAAAAATATTACAGTAGAATATATTATACCTTGCTCGGCCAAGTTGGCAGAATATTAGCCAAGTTCTTTTGTGTGTTTTTATGGACCGAGACAAAGGCAAGGTCGATTAGAACGAAAAAAAGAACGAGGCCAATATTGTTCCATCTTGATCGAACAACCTTGGTCAATATGGCGAAAAAGAGAACTTTTTCTTGCGGGATCTACGCGGGAAATCCCGAGCGGGCAAGATAGTTGCCGCTCGCGTAGCCAATCAGAACACAGGATTGGCTTTATCTTGCCCGCTCGAGGGTTGTACGATTCACCCTCGGAATCCGTAGTAAGGAGACGATGAGAGAATGACTGACTTCATTAAAGCAATTACAGTGGAACCTCGATATAAAGAAGGGCTAAGGGACTTGCAAAATTAGTTGGCTATAACGAGGTTCTTTTTCATTAGACTGCGAGCAGTGTCTTATTTTTCTTTGCAAAGTTACTGCACGAAACCTAAGCACGCCAGCGGCGAAGACGCTTTCCGCGAGAAACGAGGGCGTAAGCTAGCTGACGGAGGGTTTGTTTACTACAAAAGAGTCAGCAGTACGTCTTTTCTCGTCTCGTCTCAATCCCTAAATAATAATATTATATCGTGGTTTGCAATCGCGCTGGATAAGATAAGAACTAGACGGATTTTAAGAGAAAAGGCGGACTGCAAGCAGTCTACTTTTTCATATATTTTACTGTTACTGGGATAAAGAAAATCGTTCGTTATAGCGAGGACTTCGTTATGTAGGGGTTCGTCATATCGAGGTTCCACTGTACCAGACGGATTTCAAAACGACCGTGCCAAGACGAAGGAATTGAATGAAGTTTGGTAACTGTTTAAAAGAGAAGGAAGTACCATAGTTTCTCGTCTAAGAAGGGAGGGATACCGACGACAAACTGCTAGGGGATCCTGCGATGGAGTGGCATACAGTGTGGGCGGAGTAGCAATACCCCTACGGGTGCCTCATGCTACAGAAACCGGGTAAGCTCTGACCGTCTGCCCCATGTGTGTACCGAAGACAGACTGCTAGGGGACCCTGCGATGGACTAGCATTAAAACGGCATCGGCGCAGTAGCAATATACCCCTACGTGTGTCCCATGCTACAGATTCCGGTTAACCCTAAACTAACTTAGGGAAAGGTTTGAAACTCTAAGACATACCATAGATAGTGTAAATACAGATGGTCAACAAAGCCAAACACAGGAGCGGATAATGAGCAACCAACAAGGGCCAACTGTAGAACAGTATTCGTCTAAAGTAAAGGAAAAGAAAACAGCCACAAGTGTTGTTAAATACTGTATCGCAGAACCTCGCGAAAGGTAGCATTATAATGCTTTTCGAAAAGAAGGGAACTGTTTCTTTTTGTTCATAAATTCGAGAGTCATCACATTAAAATCTCGCTATGAACTTGGGACGGGCATGGTTTGCGATCTTGAATCATCTTGTTTGCCACTACAAAAAAATTACGAAGAAACATGGATTAAGGGCGTCAAGCCTTTCATTAATGCCAGTACATTTCAAAAAGATGAAATTGCTCAGGCACTAACTCCTGAAGATGTTCTGAATACAAAGGAACTGTCAGCTACGTTGATATTTTGGACAAATTTAGGTCTCTGGAAAACTGCCCACCTACCCCTCCCTTAAGTCGACATTTTGCCCTAAGTGAGAAGTTAGTGTTAATGTTTGCTTAAGGGAGGGGTAGGTGGGCAGTTTCCCAAAAATCTAAATTGATCCGATATTTTTTGTCGAACTGCTCCACCTAAGTGGAAGTGAAATGGTATATCTTACTAATAATAAAAATAAGCAATGAAACACAAACCGATTGGTCCAATTGCGAGGGTATAATAGCTCGGTAATTTTAAGGATATAAAGTTCTGTTCATAAGTAGGTTGAGTATGATCGTCCGGGTGAACGTAGTCCTGAATAGGAAGGACTGTTGTTGTTGAAAAAGTAACTGAGGTTTTGACAACCTGTGCGGTAGTCATCTTCAGGGTCGAAGTCTTTGACTCTGAAAGTGACTACTACACCAGTCACTGTCAACAACAACAGCCCTATTCAGGACTGCGTTTATCCGGATGCTCCTACTCAACCAATATGAAATGACTCCTGGGTTCAAACCTTCCACAGACATAAAGTTCACCCTTCTTTTGGTGGTGTCCAACCAAAACTTTGTTTTGTCCGACCAAGATGGTGTCTTAGTAGGACATATTTCCTTTCAAGAGATAAAAATTCTTACAGCCCTACCTTATTCACTCATGTTTGGTCCAGTATTGAAAAGACAGGAAATAATGATACAGCAGGTACAGGGCATTGCAGATTGAAACCTGCTTAAATTTACATTAAAAGGATCTGAAACAAGCAAACTCACCTTGCCAAGTAGGTTTGGTCGTAACTCCACGGTGGGAAAGTTGATATCAAAATACCTGGAGATCGATTTCTAAGAAAAAGAAAGACTGTTATTGTCTCAAACATCAATATGAGAAAAAGGACTGCTGAAATAAAAGACTGTGCAGCTAGAAGCAGTTTTAAAAATCGAAATATAAGGATTTTTATGGGGAAAAACAATTGTTTCTTCGGTGTAACCTAGGGAGTACGAAATATGTGAAAGGCTGTATCAATAGTACTTGCCAACCTCACATATGTTCTGTGTTTCTCTTTTCCTGTGTGATCCCCCAGCTGATTTATGGCCATTTCATCTGTTTTATTGTTCCAATAAAACCCGTAGAATCCTTTAATGCATTTGAAGGCTATGCAGCAATACAGAAAGCACATATGACAAATATTTTGAGCTTAGGCAACATGTGGTTGCTCCCAATCCACCAATAAACCATTAATAACAAACACCCTGACTCTTTGTTCAGTCTAGAAGTACAGATCATACTCACAGGTGAGGGAAGAGATTTAAATCTGAGATAAAATGCATAACCAATAAGAAGAGCATCTCGACTGAGGATCAATGCAGTTAGAGGAACTGAAAAAAAAACATGTCCAGGTTAGTGGATTGCTGTGCAGTAGTAAGAGCATGGTTCTGTTAAGTGGTGGTTTTAATAGTAGGTCATCCTTTTTTCCCTAGAGCCGCCAACAAGCAAGAAAGTAAAGTTACGCAGGGTGCTCTCAATCAACTGTGACACAAAAGAAAAAAAAAGACGTACTACTTGTAGTCTAAGAGGTGGGTCACAGGTTCAAATCCCACCTTCAAAAAAGGGAAGATGATAGATCACACTGGCTGTGATTTGATTCTCCAAGTCCCAAGAATAATGTCAAAACATAATTCCTTACTATGGCCTTGGTCATTGCAAGCAATTCCTGTCCCTCATTTGTCCCACGCCCAATGGGCTCTCCCATGCATTGATTTCCTCTCTCCCTTCCCTACAAATAGCTGCCATGTAGGCTAAAAAAATCACACCACTAGTACAGTCATTAAGGGACAGACCATTAAAAAACTTATGGGGGGTGGGGGGGGGCAAAGTACAAAAAAGTATTCGCACACGCCAATTCACCCTAAAAAATATTCATGCTATGGCCGAAAAAAAATTCATACAAGGAATTTGATAACAAAAATATTCCTGTGACTCAAAAATTCCCCCCCCCCCCTAAATTTTCTATTGTCTGTCCCTAACCGCGCTTTACAGACACGTGCATAATACGAACACCTTGTTATTACAGACAGTTTGCTTTGCCCCTGGGGAAGGACAGCCCTTATATTTTAGCTAAATTCAACCCACTTAATACAGACCCGATTAATACAGACACTTCTTGTGGCCTCCTCAGTGTCCCTTTTAACGGAGTTTGACTGCAGTACATATCTTATATTGAAGGTTTCATTTTACTTTTTATCAAACAACATTACCTGGTAAAAGAGACACCAAAGTCAGAGAAACTGTCAGCACAGACATGAGGATCTTGTCAGCCAGTGGATCTAAAATGGTTCCCAAAACGGACTTCTGATTTTTAAAATTTCTTGCTATGAAACCATCAAGCTACAAAAAGAAAATGTGAATGCTCACATTCAAAGCTCTCATGGCTGCATCATTGACCAGTGATTCATATTTAAATTATGCACAGATTAGAAAATACATGTACCCCACTTCAGAATGTCAAGGGAGAATGGGTACCAGGTTTGGGTGCAGTGACGAGCATTAGTAATGTTTAGTAGATGGTATTCAAGGCAACCATAAACCAATCAGAAATCAGTGCTTATAAAGAGGTGTTCATTGGTAATAGGACTGAATGGAATCCAAGTCGATCTTGTCAAAGATTATTATAGTTACTTGTATTCTTATTAGCAGTTGTGTTGTTTCCCAAATTACCTGTAAATTAGTCTTTTGTTAAATTCTGTCACCTTTACAAGTTCTTCTTATATAAATGTTTTGTATTCATTTATAAATTAAACTATTGTAGACTTCCTTCATGGCGTAGAAATAGCATTTTTCCTCTTCACCCTTTTTTTTCTTTTCCTTTTATGTTTGCATTGTATTTTGTGCTTCAGTCTTCTTGAGCACTGACCTGTAATTTAATTTCATTTAATGCTGATGTTAACTGGCTGCCTGGCTCCACTAGCCCTCAAGGTTATTTCAGGCAGCCAGTACTCTAATTTTTGCTTTTAATGTTTTCATTGTTGTAAAAAATTTATTTTTGAGCAAGAGTGAGTACGAACAAAGATTGTTGTTGTTGTTGTTGTTGGAATAATCTGAGTGATTATCGAAATTGGATGATCGTGCAGCATAGATTCTTATAACTAAAGCATGATCTTACCATATCTGTGATTCCTGCGACACCAAACAAAGCTAGAGAGCTAACAAAATCCTCTGTTATTACCAGATAACCAAGGACTGGTGTTGCCAGTATCCTGAGAGTTGACAGCAGGTTTGGTATCGTAAATATATCTTCTCTCTGTAAGCAATTCATTACGTGCTAAAAATTAGTCAGAGTAATGTGAAATTCCCACACAAAATTTATTCTCCATTTTCTACAAACACTTTCAAAGACACTTTCAAAGAAATGTTCAGAAAACTTAGAGTCATGGCCCCTGCTCTGAAAAGGTTATTACGTAACTGGTACTCAATCTCTTTTTATATGAAGGTGAAAAAAGAAGCAGTAAAAGCTTTATTATCTTCATGTAGTCGCAATCTTGGATTTTATGCCAAGGAAGATTGGGGAGAGGAGAAAGAGCAACCTCAGGGGTAGTTGCTGGACAGAATCTGCTTTTTCGCACTTTCAACATGGTGATTATGCGAAAAAAAAATTACTTGCCCAGCCAATGAAAATGCTTGCAATGCAGGCAGTATGAAAAGTGCATGTTGATTGCATCAGGCCACCATCTTGAAAGCACACAGAAAAATAAGGGGGGGGGGGGGGGGCAGGGAGGAGAAAGGGAAAAGTATTTTTTCCTCACCTCCTGCTATTCTATTTTAAATCTGTCATCTCCTCTCTAGGAATCATTTTTTGACTCACCCCATCAGTTTCATCATCCAAGATGGTGGGAGAAAAACATGCCTGCTTCGCAAGCTATAGGAAAAGAGGTTTACATTTGGATGTAAATGGGAACTTCTTTTAGTATAATGTACCATTCCAAGGATAAGCACCTGGATAAGCACCTGGACTCACTTTGAAAATGAGGCTAGAGGTCATTCGAAAGTGGCCAGGTAGTATGACAGCGAAATAGGACTCTACTTTGAAAAAATCCTGCCCACTTTGCTGATCTTGACCAACCCTGAACAGCTGCTTAATTAATTATTTCCCTTGTGTTTACGCACCTATCAATGGTTTGCCCAAGGATAGGGGAGTGGGCAACCCATGGAAATTAGACTAAGTGAAATGCACATGGGTAGGGAATTTGACATCCTGAACATCCCCAGGGTGGGAAATTTGACTCAGCTGCCATCTTGGAAAGTGGGACCAGGGAATGAGTGGTAAGAGGTCTGCCATCTTAGAAAATACCCAGTAGTCATTTGGATGAGTTTTCCCACATTTTGATGTGTTCATTTCTTTGTGAAGGATGGCAGAATGAAATTTAAGAGTATCTTGTTGCTTTCTAAGTTTTTGAACTTTTATGACAAAAAGTAGGGAGTTTTAGCAATGACGACGGCGATGGCAACAAGAATAGCAATAGGTTTATTAAGCAAAACAATTTGTTTGCACGGGCATCACGCTTTTTTGTACATTTCTTAGCCGTTACTGCACGACTCCGACGTAAAAATGCCTAATTTCACATTTCATGGAAAACATAATCACGTGACGACGAAATGTTCTCTCTCTTTCTAAACTTGAGAGCGGTCCCCTAGAAATCAACTCGGGGAAATTGGCCTACATTAGACATTTTCAGCGAATTGGAATAAATGAAACAAAGTTTGAAAAAATGGTAATCCATTTTAAAAGTGATGTTTTCACCGCCGTCGCCGTCATGAATGCTAAACTCCCTAGTACTTTGTCTAATTTGAAAATATGCTTTCTACTAATATGTTTTCACCAGATGCTGCCCTGCAAAAGTTTTTGGTATAACAAAAAGATCAAAAAAATCATACTGGACCACAGTTGCAAACACCAGCCCTTATGCATCAGCGCATTCCAGCTGCGCCCATTTGAAAACCTGAAAATGTCAAAGTTTCCGTTCCCCCCCCCCCCCACCCCGCTTCATGGGGCAAAGCGTTGATAGGTGCATTACAACATCTACCCCCTCCTCCTCCTACGATTCTCTCGCCTTTTTATCCTTCATTTTTTTTTTACCATTTCTTTCATTTGCTCAAGCTTTGCCTTGATTTTCTTCGAACCTGTTTTCACATCATCCGACTCTTGACTCGCACGTTCTCGCTGAACCGCTGTGGTTCTAAAAGATCTTGAACCTAAACAACACATGGGCGAGTGTTTGGTCTCCGAAAGAAGACTCGCAGAAACGCTACTCTCTGTGGAACGCTGAGACCCAAGAAAACCAACACTGGATAAGAAAGCTGCAGGTACAGCATACTTGAGTTTTGGTGGAAAATATCTAAACCTTAAGCATTTTGTTAAGGCTGAATTTAGGCGGAGTGCCTGGCATATCGAGCAGGCACCCGCCATGTTTTTATCCTTTGTAGTTACCAATCCTTCCGCGTAGAAATCGACCGAGCAGAGAGGTGACTCAGTACTAAAACAAAGCAAACATGGCGTCTCCCGGTGGAATCTTGACCCGTATCAGAAGTTTTATGCAACAGCCTACGATGAAGAAAGCCGTGAAGACGATTTTTCCGGATCCAATGGATAAATTTAAGTGGCAAGATGTTCTGTGGGACTTCAGAAGCAAGGAAGCTCTTGAAGAATGGACGCTGGTTACAGATGAACAATTTGGGGGCAAATCTACAGCTGAATTTGTGCAGAGTCCAGGCGGACGAGCTATTTTTAAAGGACACATTTCTACCGAACTACCGCCTGCTTCAGATGTTAAGTACACCGGAATGTGCTCTATCAGAGCACAGCCAAAATGGGTGAGCTATGCAAGACTGTTCAAGACTGTTGACAGAACAATCAGACCCCATCCCCAACGCTTTGACATTTAGTGAATTACAGGTGGTATAATCCAGGTTTTGTTGATGCCTGTTGTTGAAAGGGAAGATTATTTTGCCATTACAACCTGGAATGATAAAAGCGAATTTTGATGCTATGTACCTCTAAGACTACATATAATGTAATAATATCTAATATCTAATATATATAATATAATATATATTGTCCTAATCCATTCTCATGTCATAACTTGGGGGCTGAGTCAGTTTGTTAGGGAAGGGGGTGGGGGTCCAGTTAACATTCTTTGGGGGGGCATAGGAAAAAAGGGAGAATCTCCAGATTTTAGATCTGTAGAGGATGGCATCTCTTCCCCCTGCACAAAGGTATCACGGTTGTCTAAGCTTCTTCCTTATTTGTCAGGATTGGATGGGAGATGTGTTAACAAATGACATAGCGGATTTTGATGGTATTCAAATGAAGCTAAGAGGAGATGGCAGAACCTATGCATTTAATGTTCAAACACAGAGCATCAGGGAGGATGACGTACACCAGACCTTTATCCACACAAGAGGAGGACCACTGTGGGAGATAGTGCGGGTAAATCACAATCAGTTATTACATTGTAGACAGATTTAGAATCATGTTGGCAAAAGGCAATTTCTATCATACAACTGGGTTTTTTGTTTACATTTCCTTTACTCTTTATTATATCTTTACACAAAATTAATAATAAGTTTTGTGACAGGTTCATACATAGCAATTCTTCTGTTAAGTTTTTATCTGCTTACTTCTAATTTAAGAACTTGTCTACTTGAATCTGGCATTCATTGTTTGCAGTAAATATGTATGATTCTACCAGTAAGTCATTCTCTTACCAGCAATATTGATATGGTGATATTTATTGATGGCAGCATCACTTTAGACTAATAACTTTGTCCTCTTAACATTTTTAATAGATTCCTTTCACGAAATTTGTTCTCACAAATGCTGGATACTTACAAGATCATCAGATGGATTTTCCCAGAATACGAACTGTTGGATTCACTCTTGCAGATTACAACACTGGACCATTTCATCTGGAAATTGACTATATTAAGCTAGTTATGTTCATGTACCAGCCAAAGCACTTCAAGTATCACCACAAACCAAAGGACTTTTGATTTTATACAGTCAGGCAAACAATCTTCTTCTCTTTCCCTCCATGGAGTCTATTAATAATTATTAACTCTTTTCGGTGCAAAGGTGGAGAAAATATTATTGCAGAACATAAAAAAGACAACAGTTATGTTTTGACAAGAGCTTTCAATGTGTCTTTCAAAAGTCACACAGTAGAGGTTCCTCCAGACATCAAAACTTCTGACAAATTTGTTTGTCATGTATTTAACAACCTCTAGAAAAGCAAACACTGTTTGAGGAAAGTGTTGCTCTGTAGCTTATTAAAGCTACATGGCTGTCATTCTGAACTTTTGGAGAAAGAGATTTGGTTAGTAAACAGTGCTCAGAAGCTGTAATTTAAGGGGTTCATAAAATAAGGCGTTAACTGAATCTTGTCATAGTGTCAAATTTCTCTTTACTCTCAAGCAAATATGGAAAGAAAGTATAGCATTTTATCAGAAGTCACTATTGTTATTCAAGGATATCTATTTTAATGCACCTTTCCATTAGTTATTATGTTTAATAAATAAATAGCAGGTCGTCATGGGAACAGGAGGTCATTATTTTTAATAATGATATATTGTTTCACTTTAGTGACTTTAATAATATTTTTATAATATTGGAAAGGTGCATTTAACCAGATAGTTCCTTCACTCCTTGACCATCCTATAAGTAATGACCTATTGTCACTTCCTCCGTCATTTTTAATTTTTTTAGAAGGCCTCAGAGCTTAGGTTTAATTTTAATTAATTTTCTTAATGTCGCTTGTAAGTGTAAATAGTTATAAAATAAGTAGATTTTCTTTTTTAGATTATTTATGTTACACATGAGTTTACACCAGCTGTAGGCTGATTCATCATGCAGAATAAATAAAGCTTTTTTAATATTAATTACCCTATATTAATTCTCAGACAACTTAAATTTCCTGCATCTATGCATAAAAATGTTTCATTCTTGACACTCCTTCTGACCGCAAATCCATTTGTTTACTCTTTCAGGAAATTGCTCTTATAATTCCGGAGTCCACACTCTAGAAAATGGGATCTTGAGAAGCACCACTACCCAGTACCTTACTTTACCTACAGCCAACCCTCTACAATATCTTACAGGCATCCACTTGTTAAAACTTAACATGTTGATGTATAGGTAGACTGTTCACAGTCCTCTATTTTTCCGTAAGATCATCGAGATCGAGCGCTTTGCGTTACGCGCTGCCATCTTCCATGAGTGTCAAAACTACTTAGGGGGAGGGGGCGGTTTGGGAGAGCTAGAATAATCCCCGACGTCCACCCCCTTGGTACATTTGAAAATCAAGATAGCCGTGACGGTAAGACCCGTTATATCTAAACTATCCCACGAAAAAATAGGGGACTGTGAACAGTCTAATGTATATAGGGTTCATATGGGAAACAAAACAAATAATTCATCACCTCTCTTATAGCTTGGGCCTATTTCACGGCGTTTTTACGGACCAGTTTATTTTTAGACACATTTTAGGGCACTTTTTCTTGCGAAAATAGAATCTCCACAATGACTATGAGCGCATTTGAAGTATACGATACCAAAAAGGAAAACTAAACGTTATTAATAGGCAAAAAATATTATTTTAGGTCTGTAGGTTTTGCTGACTAGTTTGTGGAATGGAAAAGATATTCAAAATTCGCGCCAAAACCGTTCTAAAAATAAACTGGTCCGTGAAAACGCCATGACACGAGCCCATGGAATTTGCTCGCTCCGGGTTATGTTACTAGATGTATTAATTTTTAACAAACACTCTTGCAGTGTGTCTGGGATGCCTGTGGCTCAATCAACTGGTTTGTATGCATCCCCTATCTGACCCTAGTCCCCTATATAATATACATTTACCACTCCCCCCTCATTCATTAAATCAGACAGGTTGTTTCAAAGTTTGTTTTTTTTCTTTTGAAGATTTAACCAACAAATTAAATAAAAATTCTTCTTAAAGGAAAAAATAAAATATGAGTTGTCTCAAACTAGATATAGCAAAAACAAAACTAGCAAAATAAACGTCTCATAACTATCTCATTTTGGTTGAGATTTCAATTTGACTTGAAATTGTGTTAAATTAAAAGTTGCCTGGTCGCACTTTGCGAATAAAAAGTAAAAAATAGAATAAAATTCTTGAACTACTATATTGATATCTTTGAGGCAAAATTTTAAAACATACTCGAATATTTACACTGGGATAGAAATGATTACAATTGGATTCGATTCCAAATTAAAAACACATTTATAATTTGAGGAAATTGCATCTTTTGCATGTGAATTTGCAGTCTGCAATGGAAATAGCTGACGACTGGTCATTTTCGTTTCCAAGGTGATCGAAGACACGCGATCGTTTTTCACCTTGACCTCGGGTTTAAGGATATACAGTGCCTGGAAAGACTAACAGGCTTGCAGCCCTTGCTTCGCTTTATGAGCTGTCGACAACAGCTCCACCCCTTGTTAACAACATACTCTCCTGGATGCCGACTGACAATGCAAGTTCTCGTCTTCATCGCAGCACGAGGAAGAAACAACTGACACCTGTTGCACCTGACGTCTTCGAGTTGTCTGGTCAGAGTACGCACGCACTGGGAAAGGTTTTTGATTTTGTCTTCATTCGCGCGCATTTTCTCGCTGACGCGCGAGGAATCTTGTATCGCGCGTTGATAGACAACGCGGAACTCTGATTGCTGCAAGGAGTTAAAGAGTCGAGGCTTCTTGTCCAACGCCCATTCCAGGTCAGCAATGCCTGTGTTCTCTAGACATCTATACTCTACCAAAAGACGAGACGACTCAGGAAAGTTACTTTCTTGGTCTTCTTCTTCGTTCCAGAGCATAACAATTCTCAGCTTATCCCCAACGTTAAAAACATCGTTTTTAGTTCCGAGTTCTAGAATGGCCCCTACGAATTCTGAATCCACAATACTCCTCCTGAAGAGTGGCGAAAAAGCCAATATTTTCCAACGGCTGGCAAAGCTTTCAGCTGCTTTTTCCAGTAATTCGTCGACGCCTAAGAAATTTGCATTTTGAATGGTGCTGAAGATTTCAGTGGTTTCCAAAAGTCCTCCGTCCACAATGCCGGAGTACATAAAGTGCAAAATGGCTTCAACATTTCCTGGCGTTGGGAGATGAATAGAAATTACGTCCATATTGGTTTCGCGGTAGGCACCGTTTAGCAAAGCCCTGAAGTACTGGCTTCGAAGCACAAGGTATTCAGTGTGGCAATAAAACCTTTCTGAATTGAAGCAGATTAATTTGTCGGCATGTTCAGGCTGATTCACAAACTGCAACGCTGCTTCGCCGTCTACCACGTTGAAAGTTCTCAGCTCATCTTTTTCCGTAACCACAGCGCGGTTTTGAAGCACGTGTACCGTCAAACCGATAGACGAAAGCCGAGATATTAGACTATTCAAACCCTCTTTCATTTCATCCACAAGCTGACCAGATGCAACGACGTCTTCTGTGCTATTTAAACAACGGCTGAAGTCCTCCATTACAACGTAACTCAAGATGCCGTTTGGAAGAGAAACTGAGCAAGCAAGAGCACCCTTTTTTATATTTATAAGAAGGCAGCATTCCAGCGTTACACTCCAACACGAGGCAATTATCGTGAAATCTCAAAATAAAATTCCGGCAATTTTGCTTTTCAAATGCTAATGTATTGGACAAAAGAGCGAATAGTTGCGTTTTTGCTATTTTAGATGTTGGTGATTTGGGCATGTTGGGTGTGGCCTATCTTGATGCACTCGCAGGGTATCAAGAGGGCGGCTAATTCGTGGAACGGGTTTCCAAAATGTTCCTCTGCTCCTGTTTATTTTGTTACAGCGTTTCGCTGAATGCTCACAACGTAACGATCAGGTGCCTCGGAACATGCAGAAGGGAGGGGTCTTTTTCCTTCAACATATAAGGAGGCAGATTATGCATTTCTGAAACTAGTAACTTAAGAGTTTAAGCGACAAGTAGCTAAGCAGCGAATTCAGGAAGGATACTGGTCTCTATATGGCCTACCTCGTTTTGGAAATTCTAACCGATCCTGTCAGAGGAACACAAAACACATACCGAGATCTTAGGTAAAAATCCCCTGCCAATTTTGTTACTCACTTACCTCAAGTACTCTTTTCAGATTAATTTTCCCCATTTCCTTTAAAGTTAGCCAGCCACAATTCCATAGAAAAGAGAGACGATAACTTGGGCAGCTTTATTAGATATAAAAAAAGCAAAGGAAGGGTAGAGAAAAATTAAGAAAGTTCGAATTGGATTTGAAAAAAAGAAAGAAAAAGAAATAAAAGACTGATGAGTTCAAATTCTGGCTTATGCGCATACACAAAAAGAAAATATGCCCTTAGTGTAGCAAGTCACATGTTTTAACCATTTCCATAATAACTGGCGGAAAACCTGTCCAAAAAAAGAGGATTTGAAGTTTCCATGCCTGCGGAACAGTAGGTTGGTTAGCCTGTGACTGCAATCAGCTGGTGCAGATGAACTTCCGGCTTTGTAGCCGAGCCTCACTTTGTTTGGGGTCCCATTCAGGAAAACGAACATACCAAAATGTCGTGTAAGCAGTGTATTTGTGGTCTTCTAGCGATATTTACTCTGGTTTGCCTTGTTACATCAGATGAATCGCATGATGGAGGTCAACATAATCCTTTACATGACTCTAAATTGACACACGACAAAGAGTAAGTAATCAATGACCTGATAACCTTCCCAATACTAAAATTTCCTACATAGCAGACAAGCACTAAGCGGGGACAAGATCTAGTTTGTAGTTATGATCAGTTTATATTTGATTTCTAGCGTGTTGCATTTTACCTGCCTTTTTTTTGTTCTGGGGTATTTCCTACTAAACGAAATTTTATTTGGATAGGACTTAAAAACTAAGTGCGAAGTGGTTCCAGCACACTTACAGACTAAGCTTAATACTATTACACGTGTCCTTAAATACCCCATAGGAATGTCCCAATATAAAATAACTTGTGAATTAAATTATACGGCTTTCGTTTCTGCTGTAATAAATATCTTATATTTTGTAAATATTGTTTTGTTTTTTTTGTTATTTAAAAATCGTGTTAATTGTTGAGTTTCAGTTATTTTTTATCCACGTGAATTGGCGGCCATGTTGGTGGACAAAACAATAAATATTTTTTTGCAGAATTTTCTTGAATGAAAAGTAGCTCTCAGTGAAGAAATATAGTTCTGTTCTTGTCCACCAGCATACCTGAAGTGGCATGAGCTACAGAAAACCAAACTAGCAATACAAGTTTTATTATGAATACTATAGAGAAAGTGATCAATTGCTCAACATTTGTTGGTTTACACATGTTGAGCTCTTGTTCAACAAAACATTTTATATTAAAAAGGGCGTCATAAAACCCTCTTGGGAGTGGTAGAAATGTTTGTTTAAGGACAGTCGAAGTACATATAAAGAGTTAAATGAAGTGCTCCAGGCCATGGCTGATTATGTGAGCTGCGTTGGCTTTCTTTTCTGAGATCTTAGTACGTTGATGAAACTGAAATCAGCTTCATGATAACATGACAGCTACGTCAACCCAGTAAGTCAGGATCCAAGTATTAGGATGCCCTGAGTAGTGGTTAACACACTGCTCTTGTACACTATTTCTTTCTGTTAATGTGGACACTCCAGGCTAGCTTGCCTCATGTAGTACCAGGTTAAAATTCACCTCAGCAAAGTGAGTGTTAATTTATTGATGAACTAAATCAAACTGACATGCAGTAAATTTGAATGTTGTTTTGTTACAGTCACATCAAAGAACACCTGAAAGATGAGATTGACCTAAAAGATGAACAGATGTCTGATGAAGATTTACAATTTCATTATTTTAAATTGCATGACTACGACCATAACAACAAACTGGATGGCATTGAACTGATGAATGCAATGACCCATTACCATGATGAAGAAAGTGAAGAGGGCAAGAGCCACCAGTACACAGATGATGAAATGGGAAATATGATTGACCAGATTTTAGAAGAAGATGATCTTAACAAAGATGGATATATCGACTACCCAGAATTTGTGGCCTCGCAGAAATCCTAAAAGTCTAAGAAAGTGACATTTGTTTCATCTAAAATTATCTGCATATAATAATATTTGTATCTCAGAGCTGTTTAAACATTTTTTGATATTGATGATAATATAGCCATTTTGATACTTACTACATCAATTTAAATTATCTATCCTGTCTGATGTTATATACCACTGGAGATCTTCAAGATGTCTATGGAAAGGTTAGGGGTATAGAATGGTAAGTTTGGGACTTTGTGGGACTGCGAAACCCAGATTTCTGAATTCGAGCCCAAGACTTAAACAAATTTGAGACTGTGAGATGCAAAATCACCTGAAGACGAGACTTTGAGACCTATCACAAACGCTTCCTAGATTTCGAGATTAGGCCAAAATGTTCTAAGACCCATGTTTTTTGAAGAACCATTCTATACCCCTAATGTTCAGACATCTTCGGATATGATTGAATCTTTTTCAAAAAATTCTTGCTCCTTTAGGATAAAAATCTCACACTTTTGACTCAAATAAGTTGCCTTGTTCAAAATCTCTGATCCCAATTATCTCTGGCAGAGTTCAAACTTGTTCAAAATAAATTTGTATATTATTACAAAACTTTTTGACTCCCAGAGTCAATATTAGACAGTGCTTTTCTTATTTTTAATAAAAGTTTAAGAAAGTAACATCTTAGATTAATTTGAGATTAAATTATATGCATATTAATATATTAATTTTATTTGTTGTACCTCAGAATCTGTTTGAAAGATTTTTTGACGCAATGTTACATTTGCTATAAACCTCATGGTGGATGAGATTATTAATTTGTTGCATCTTTTCTGATGTCTGAGTGGAGCACATGCAGTCCAAATTTGTGACCCAAGGAATCAGTGTTGTTTTCGTTGAGATTAGCCTCCCATGCAGGCATTTTTAGGGGAGCTCATATTTCGGTAAACAAACAAAATGCTGTGTGTGGGGACAGAGGAAATACGAGCTCCCCTAAAAACGTCTGCGTGGGAGGCTAGGTTGAGATGTGAGGTCAGTTTTTTTGCCTACTGCAAAATGCAGAGTTGTCCTTGTTACACTAGCATATTTGTAGAGTGTTTTCACTCGCATGGTCAGCATCTATGCAAATTTATTGGAACAAAAGAAAGAGTTTGAGTAAGAAAGGAACTCAACTCCCACAGGACTGGAATGGGACACCAACATGGCCGCCGTTCCATTGTTTTGGGACACCAATATGGCCGCTGTGACGTCATGTGAAAACACTCTATATTTAAGAATAACAGTGCAGTGGTAAGCAAGCTCTAAATAGTACTTACATGTACCTTATATGTGCCAATTAGCAGCTTTCCCCCTTCCCCTTTGAATTAGCATCCTCTTGAGGCAAAACATATTGATTAAGGGCTCTTTCAAACTAAGGACCCATCCCACCCTCCCCCCGAAAAACACGTTATTGATCATAGGGTGAAAATGGAAGGATTTTGAATTAATTAATGATGATAACTTAGAGAAATTGAGAAGATAAAGAGAGTTTTGAGAGGGATCTCCCAAAGATTAGCCTGTATACAGACCCCCCCCCCCCCCCCGCTCCCCTCAGGAAATATCGCAGAGCCCTTCTCCGATTTTTTTACTGGAAGTAAAGAAATGTCTTATTTTCAGGTCGAAATTTTAGAAAAGATGATTAGTTCACCCAGCCCCGTTCCCAGTCGTCCTCGGCGATTTCGGATTTGACGTCACCCGTCAAGCTTGTCGGGAAAATTCGCGGAGGACGCCTCGTGTTATCACACTCGGTTCTAAGCCTCCTCTGGTAGCTCATATAGCGCGAAGTGGCCGAGGCTGAAGTTTACCCACTGAATTATCAACTCATTCTAGACTCAGAAGATCTATTAAGCGCCCCAAGGCGCTAATTGGAGCATTAAAGTATTCCTACACTCAATATGGTGACATACAGTTATCTAGTTACTTTTGGCTTTGAGAAAAAAATCCATTATGTGACCTTTCAAATGAAACCTCTTCTCATTTTGGGGACAAATAAAATAATATATAAGCTGGGAACAGCTAAATTTAATGTATTTCGGGAAAAAAAGGTAGAGAGAAACTCGGCATGTTACAAAAAATTGTCTAAATGGAGCGGATAACCAATTTATGCGACTTGAAAATAAACCGGCATGTCCCTAAGCAGTCGTTCATTCTGTCGTCAAAAAAAAAAGGGTTTGTTTATCTCCAGTTGTTCCTTGCGTATTTTCTGTTTATGTCTTGTATAAAAATTTTATATGATTGAGAGCAAGTACGTATAGAGCCTGAATTTCAGACATTACTTCGAGCCGCTTACTGAGAGGAATAAGCGACCCGAAGTAATCGTCTCAAATTCAGGATAAATTAAGTATTCCAATCATTTCTCTCGTAAATTGTTAAACAGTAATCTGTTTATTACCTTTTACCAGCCTTTTTAAAATCAATTTTTATTTCAAATCAAGTTATGGCTCTTGGTTGCAGAAGCAGTGCCTTAATTCTGTCATCCATCATTAACGTGTTTCTGATCCTCAGTAAAAGTTTAGACATGAGCTCCAAACCACCACTGGGTGTTCGACTGGGGGCCCTGTGTGCAGCGAAAGTTGGTGTTGAAGGATGAATAGAAGCCAAAGTTGTCTTCACTTGACACGGCGCCAGTACTAGCAGCGTTAAACTCACAGTGAGCGGCTTCACTGTCGGTATGCAGAATGAATGTATTGTGTATATCCTGCCAGAAAGGCGCCGTCAAATTCTTGCCTACGTAGCCCCTGATGTTGATGTGTTCCACTCTCTTGCACGTGCCCCACCCCATGAAGTCGACGATGTTAAAGTCTTTGAAGTTTCCTCGGAGGTAGTCTCTGAAATCGATGCCATGAGTCGGATAGCTGCATGTTGCTCGCCAGTGGGTGGAGTGAGCCTGCAGGGATCTCATTCGCTCCAGACTTAAGCGGTAACGATCCCAGCTTGGGTAGGTCTCGTTTTCTGGGGCATTAATCTGAAATGGGGAGTTGTGAAAAGCAGACATAAGGCGATTCTCTCTACTCCAAGACATGACCAGTGTCCATGCAATACCGGGCTCAGATCTCAGATCACAGTAGGCTAAGAAAGTATTTCCTCCGTTGTCATAAATCTTATAAATGCCATCATTGGAGGCACTTTGCTGTCCATATTGGACGCAGGATGTCGGCCGGGATCTAACCTGGAAGAGACAAAACAAGAGACTTTGCAGTTTCTTTACACCGCATTTCAAAATACTTTATCAGACCCTATCATCCTTCCAAATGGTACCAAATTAAATTTGCTTTTATATGCTGATGATTTAATTATTATATCACGATCTAAAATAGGATTACAGAACTGTCTCAACACATTATCCTCTTTTTGTAACTCTTTGATGTTAGATATAAATTCCAAAAAGACCAAAGTTATGGTCTTTCAAAAACGAGCGAAGAAAAACTCCAATCTAGAATTCCATATAGGTAAAGAAACCATTGATATTGTCCATGAATATTCATATTTAGGAACCCGTATCTCCTCAACCGGTAATTTTAATATCTCACTCGAACACTTGAAAGAGAAGGCTCTTCATGCTCTTTTTAGTTTAAGAAAATACACAAACTTAAGCAAATTAAAACCTTCTCTTGCTTGCAAAATATTTGAAACGATGATTTCCCCAATATTATCATATAATAGCGAAATTTGGGGTGTATATGTAAAACATGATTTTAAAGCTTGGGACAATACCCCAATTGAAAAAACCCACTTGCAATTTTGCAAGCGTTACCTAGAAATAAGCAATAAAGCTTCAAATGTTGTAAGTAGAAGTGAATTAGGACGGTTGCCATTAATTATTAATATTTATAAAAACATCCTTTATTACATATTATATCTTCTGCGTAAAAACGAGGATATTATTGTTAAACAAGCCTTTCGTACTTCGCTAGAACTTCACTGTAATGGTAAAAATAGCTTTTACCATAATCTTATGAAAACATCTGAATATTATGACCTCCCTGATTTTGATCCTAATAATTTAAGTGAAGCTGAAGATCAAACACTATATAGATATAATAAAACAAAAATATATTGCAGATTGGCAACATACAATCCATCATTCTAAGAAACTACAATTCTACAGCTTATTTAAACATGATTATAAAATTTCAAGTTATCTAGACTTACTGCGCTTTTCACAAACATGCGAACTCTAAAGTTCAAAAGCCGCCTTTGCAATTGCGTTTTTCGCTGCCGTCAATCATAATTACGATCACAAGCAACGAACCTTAAAACACAGAAACACACAAAACGGATCGAAATCCACCAATCACAAATCACAAACCTTGACCTTTTGAACCCGTTAAAGTAAAGTTTTGGGCGCGATCCATTCAACCAAAATTCCAACCGGTCCGACCGGGAAAAGTGGACCACCTCAAAAGGTGGACCCGTTTTTTCGAAACTTTTCCGGTTGGACCGAACCGATCCATTGAGTTTTGGACCGAAATTTCCGGAAAGTTTGGTTGAATGGATCGCGCCCATTTGTTTCCTAAGAGGTCCGTTAAGATAATTGACGGCAGCGAAAAACTCAATCGTCAGTTGGCTTTTGAACTTCAGAATTCGTATGTTTGTGAAGTGCGCAGTAATTAGAAATTCTGCTAATAGGAAAGATTTAGTGAAAATTCGTATAAGTAACCACAAACTCATGATTGAAACTGGAAGATATAATCAAACTTCCCCCAACGATAGATTCTGCCCTATTTGTAACTCTGGTATAATTGAAGACGAATTTCATTTCCTCTTCCATTGTCCAAAATACTCAATCCCAAGGGAGAAATTCTAAAATCAAATCCAACAAAATTTTGTCGACTTTAATCAGCTATCTTACACAGAATTAATAATTAAATTGATGAATTCACAGGATTTTTCCGTAAATTCACATTTGTTGAAATTTGTCTCATTATGTAATGATTTACGTAATAATTTTTTATCAAATCATGCTGATGACACTTGATTGACTATAGTAATCATTGCATTGCATTATCATTGTTATGATTTGTTTGTTTGTTTGTTTGTTTTTTCTTTATGTTAAAGCTTTTGCAATACTGTAACTACATAATTATAGTCATGCAAATAAAGCTTGTTGATGTTGTTGTTGTTGTTGTTGAATAGCGTAGAAGCCTGCTTCATTGACGGATGGTAACTTCAGTATCTATTCAGCTATCCAGGCACTTCACAATCTTCCAAACAAAAGGCATTGTTAATCCAAATCCTCCTTCACTGGCCGATTTTCCGCCAGCAAGGGTGAAAATTCTTTCTTTTTTTTTTTACAATGTCTTTATTTCGCCCGTTAAAATACATAACATAATACAGAACGTTTTAAGAAAATCGCACAGATCATTTACAATTATTATATAAAACCTAATAAAACATTGGATATCTATATTGTTAAATTGCCAAGTTGTATTGAAACCTTATTCTATTAAAATAGCAATTCTTAAAACGTTCTGTATTAATCCTTGGTAATTGACTTGTTTTTGATCTTAACTCCTTGGACTAAATGACTCTTTGATTTTCGGCAAAAGGGCATATAATGGATGGTTAACATTGTTCTTAATTTTGGTGAACAACTTGCGGTCACACTTCTCTAAAAGACCATAGATATTAATTAACTCACAAGTGTAACGTCGCTTATTGCACCTTTTTAAAAAGCATTGAATGGTGTTTAAATGCCTTTTTGAGTGATAATAATAATAATAATAATAATAATAATTAAAATAATAAAAACGATAGTAATAATTATAATAATATTTAATACTTCTATAGCGCATTTTAACATAGGTATAAACTGATGATTGATCTGGTGAAAACGTTTTGTACTGATGAGCGATTCAAGTTTACGTTTAGCCAGTACAGTTCTAACTAATTGTACATTCCACACACCCCTCCTGAAAACTATTGCACAGTCTCTTGGCTAGATAAAATCGCAAAACTGTACGCCTATCAGATGATTTAATTCAAATCTACCAGTATATAGCTGTTAAAATTATAGTTGACGTCGGTTTTCAATCAATGGAGACTGCACTGAAAACTTATCAATGAATATGATTTAAGTTTTTAAGCTCACCTTCAAGGAAAAGTGATGTGAACTCTCGTTTTCCTTGTACTCGTTTGGGTTGACGAATTTGTGGGAAGACAAAAGCTGGCACCAAAATTTTCCATCGGCTTCTTTGGAGGCGGCCAGGTTCAGAGACAAACATGATGGATTGCTGAGACATTCAAAGGTGCAGTCAAAGGTGTCGTACACTGTAAACGTTCCAATTCCAGATACGTTTAAAAAGTAGTACTCTTCTTTTACAAAAACATCTTGACGAAGATCCTGGTGGTAGGTCCCGCCCAGGTCTACGAGAATCATTGAATATCATGAGTTAATAAAAACTGAATCATGGGATAATGCATTTCTAGAGCTCTGATTGGCTTAGCTATCAAGGTATATGAGCCATTATACTATGCTCTTTAAATATGGTAACTGTGCTCGTCTGCTCAAAATCAAAAACAAGCTGAAAATCGGTTGTTATTACAAATAAAGTTGGGAAGAATTGTCGATATTTTGTGGGCGTTTTTAACAGAACAATTATTCCACTCGCGCTTGTTGGGTATGAGATGATTAATTATAGCCAACTCATAGCCAACGTGCACTCGTGGAATAATTGTTAAATATTCAAATTGCTAGTCAATTTTTTGGCGCAAAGCTTTCTGCTTGGGAAGTACTGGGATGATCAGTACACTAGAGTCACTAGAACGAAGGGATTTTCTCCCGCATAAACCACGAAAAAGTACAGGAAAAAAATAGACGCTTCATTCTCCCCCGGGTATTCTCCCTCCACTTGTAAAGCAAATAGAATCAAATTAAAAAATGACTTGGGTTTCTTACTCAAAGGCTCTATTTTTAACGAGGGGATTTTTAGGGGTGTTAAAAAAATCTGAATATTCGTGGAAGTGCCCGCGTATCCTGGCCGAGTAGTTCTGCGAATAATGTACAACCAATTTTATCGTGTCATGTCATTCAATGCTTTCTGGAAATTTGAAAGGCTTAGCAAATTCGGCATGGTATTTTTTTTGGCGGGGGGGTGGGAAGGGGGCGGGGCAGGGTAAAATTTTTGGTCGAGGATTTTTTGAGGGTTTTAATGGAAGCCCTAGGAATTTTTGGGTTTTGATTTTTGTTCGCATTCGATCATCTCTGAAACTCGGAGTACCCCTCCTACGCTGGGTTTACACTTCCCCTCGGTGGAGAGCAGTAAGGAGAAGTCGTTACGTCATATTGCCATGGTAGCAAAATTTCTCGGGATGACAACAAACCATAAACGTCCGGCTTAAAAAGCGAATTCACATTGTTTCAAACTTCATCGATCTTATTCAATTTCATACATTTAAATTTCTCGAATGTTGGCGAAATTTTCTGGGGTTGAATCCACGGCGTGTCAGCTGTCATCAAAAAGTTTGACCTCTCTTTCAAACTAGTTTTTCAGTTTTTAACCGTTTGAGCTGAGTTTGTATTCCCGACAATCCCATGTTTTTGGATTTTTGATGTTGACAGTTTTTGGCGAGAAAATGACGTCACAAGACTGACAGTAAAACTGAAAATAACTTTCAACTTATGCCATGACAGGTTATAGCAATTTTGAAAGAATACTCAGAAAAGAACTGAAATGTGAAAAACGTTTTTGAAAACCTCATTTGGATGCGAAGATATAACATTCTAAAGATCACCAAATTTCTAAAAATAGTGAAAAAAATGGCGGAAAATACGAAATTCACGGCTCAATAACTTCTCAACCTGATTAAGCTTTACAAATTAGTTTTTTACATTTGAGCTCATCTTTGTGAGCTCTTAAAAGTTCTAGCTTGTTATGCAATAAGTCGAAAACCATTTTTGTTGTCAATCATATGACGTCATTTCCCGCCAAAAACCACTTAAATCAAAAATCCAAAAAAGTACGATTGTTGGAGTGAACTTTTAATTATTATCGTGCAAAGTCTCAGCCCAAACGGATAAAAATTGAAAAACTAGTTTGGACCACTTTTTGATGACAGCTGATCCGGGATGATCCGAAAAAGGAAAAACAGACCTTTTTTGTCTTGTTTTCATCTACTCCATAAAGCAAACGCGTGAAATTTGGAAGTACCATATCGCAGTTGTGCACCGTCATCCAACCAATGTGCAAAAAACCGTGATGCATAAGCTCCCTATTGTTGTTATCCAGAAATTCTGTTACCATGCTAACGTGACGTCACAGTTCTCCTCTCTATTACATGCTCCAAGAATGGCGCATAATTCAACGGAATGTTGAAGTCGACGGTTAAAATAATTAATAGGTTCATCATATTGGTAGTATTTGCACGCGCGACGTAAGTCAATAATTTTTAGACCTGAACAGCCAAAAGCTTAAGTTGCTTCCACGGAAAAGGACTGAGAAGACTGTTTATTGTTATCATTATTATTATGATTATTATTTTTATTTTAACATACTACTTATTCACCGAGAGTGAGGTCATAACAAGGAACTACCAGAACAGAGGCCCTTGATGCATTGATCGAGCGATAGCGAGGTCAATACATTAAGATTTCCCCCAGCTTTAACGACCGAACGGACGAGGTTAATAAGTTATTATATGGCCTTTTCATTAAGGACCTGACCCTGCGACTAAATAAAACCAACAACTGACTAGGGGAAAACTTAAAAAACATGTTACCTCAATGAGCTGTACGCATGAGCCCGCGATACACTTAAGTGATACTAGTCAGCGGATATCCTTTTGACAGCTGTCAATCTACCATAACATATATGTCTATAAGGATGTCCAACAAGTTATACACAGATTGTATATGCCTTGGACAAATGCTGGGTCATTAGAAACAGGCAATCAGAACGTGCGTACTATTGTAACAAGATAATAAGGTATTTTAATCACATTTCAGGTGCATCCAACGACTTTTTTCTGTCAAATAACTGTTCAAAGGAGCAAATATATGGCCTAGAAATTTTCTGTTAAAACTCGAGAAAGGCTCAAAATTTTGTGATAACCGATCCTCTCGTCTAACATATTCGGAGTTAGCTAGTCTACTCACTTACCCACGATTTTCGTAGGTTATGTTTCTCATACTTTATTACCAAGACATTGCAATTATTTTTAAAAAAGAGTACGCTGAAACCAGCAGGAACGTCTGAGGATCGTCTCGCGGTATACAAACGTCCATCTTCGCATGCGACAAACTATAAACTAATGAATTAATAAATATTTACAAGAGAGAATGAGCTATCATTCTCTCTTGATATTTAGCCTCGTTTGGGAGAAAAGTTATTACAATTGCTTTTTGGTTGATTGATTCCACTCGTCTTGCTTTAGGTCAACCCAAATTAGCTTTTGGTTCGTTTCATGAAAAGTTCCGCGTTTTGGCGTAGGCTTTAAACTCTCTTGACGACCAAAGTTCCCCCTAAGACATCCCATAAGATAAATAGCTTTTAGGGCAGCTCCAAATTAACCAAAAAAGGCTTCTAAGGCATATATAGAGAAAACCATTTGAGACACTTCTGCCGTTTAAGGTATGTGGAATAATTCGGTCGTTTTGTGCCCCTGGTGTTAGTAAATTAGGTCGGAGGATCTCTATTAGGAGACTCAATAAGTTTATTGAAATGCATTGCATTGTATTTGAAACTGTAAGCATGCAAAAAGAATAAACTCGACCACCAACAAGTCTCAGATAATAGAATGAAAACAAAATTCATTAAAGATACATGCAAAATGCAAACCCTAAATTCTGCAGTGTAATTTAACGCATAGAAAGATTTCAATCAATCATGCTACAGAAAATATTGTTGACTTTTGATCTCGACGCATCAAAGTTTTCTCTCCTTGATTCTCGTCCTCAGTTCCGAAATTTATAGCATCGTGTAGTTGTGCTAAAGGGCAACAACAAACAGGAGAACAAAATAGACCACTTGCCGTACTACAACAGCTGGAATTTCTAAAAATACTTTTTTTCCATCCACCGAGTATCTTCGTTTAAAAACTTCTCGTCTCTCAAACTTGTCGTTAACCTTTGTTCAGTTAATATATGATTCTCTTTATATTGCTTCTGTGTGTGTGTTTTTTTGTTTGTTCGTTTGTTTTTTTTTTAGCAATCCTCAGTGTATTTTCTTTCCAGTTATAGTTAAATAGAAATGATTTACAGTTATGCGCAATTATAATGTTAAATCTAACCTTGTGGGTATGATGCTTCTTCTAGCGCAAGCGACAAAGCGAAGAAACAAAGCCAGCAAATAAATGGAGAGCACATTTAGCCGTAAGCAGTCTGTAAGATAGCACTCAGTTACTCTTAAAACCTGGTAGTTATAGCTACACGTACATAGCAACTGGTTCCAATAACACAGTAAGGGGGCGTTTTAAAAGTCATAGCTGTAGTTAACGTCATTTCTAGCTAATTGCCCCTTTAAAAACGTCATTTTATTATTAACTTAACTAAAAAACGTCATTCCCTCTATAAACAATGTTACGATATTTATGTATCATGGTCCGCACAAAGAGAGAATAACTCTATTTTCGTCACAGTTTCTGAATATGGAACCAATGCCCTGTATATACGCGAATAACTGATCGAAAATACATAATGAACATTGTTGTACCTGTTACATTCACTTTGTAGTAATATAGAACGTAACTCACCACTAGTAACTTGTATATCAGTTGAGTAAATGATAAGCGAGATATAAACTTTTGTAAAATTGCAGCGGAGAAATCAGTCCAAAATCACTTAAGCCGTGATAGACATTGTATTCTGTTAGGATAAACAAGTGTTAAATAACTAACAAATTTTTTTCACTAACAGGGACTGGGCTAGCCCACTCTTTGAGATAACTGAAAGAAAAATTAAGTTTATTGAGTTTATTTTAGCTAATCAGATTTATAACTTACAGAAAACCTAATTTTACGGTAAGCAAAGCAAAGGCCGACCTTTGTTGTAACTCCTCCCTCTTCGCCATTGGGGACGTTTCCTCGCGAAACTTCCCCAGCGGCGAAGAGCGAGGAGAAACGGATGTTTTCGCAGGCTAAACGATTTTTGTAAAATCCAACTAGTGGTCTATTATCAATGCTGCGATCTGATTGGTTGAGCTACTACTAGGCTATATGTTATAGCCTATACTAGTAGCGAAAAGCGCGAGCTTTTTGGCGGCAAAAAAGGATTAAAGTCTAGTTTTAACAAGCTAGAAGTTTTTTATTCTAGATATTTTTGACCAACTAGTAAGATTTCACTAAAAAAATTATTCCTCTCGTCCTCATGGTCTCTCAGCCCCAGTCTCCCCTCGTTTTTTTCCCCTCCAGTGTTTCTTTTTGTCCTGGCCGCGTACGATTTAACTTGCTCCCCACTATCTAAACGCCTGGAACAGGCTACTGTCGATATGCAGAGTGGATATATTGAGGATCTGCCAGAAAGGCGCCGTCAAATTCGTGCCTGTGTAGCCTCTGATGTTGACGTATTCCACTCTCTTACACGCCGTACCCCGCCCCGGAAAGTCCAAAATGTTAAAGTCTTTGAAGTTGCCGCGGAGGTAGTCTGTGAAATTGATGGCATGGGTCGGATAGCTGCATGTTACTCGCCAGTGGGTGGAGTGGACCTGCAAAGACCTCATTCGCTCCAGACTTAAGCGGTAACGATCCCAGTTCGGGGAGTTCTCGTTTTCTGGGGCATTAATCTGAAGTGGGTGTTTGTGAAAAGAAGAAATAAGGCGATTTTCTCTACTCCAAGACATGACCAGTGTCCATGCGATACCGGGCTCAGATCTCAGATCACAGTAGGCTAAGAAAGTATTTCCTCCGTTGTCATAAATCTTATAAATGCCATCTTTGGAAGCGCTTTGCTGGCCATATTCGACGTAGGATGTTGACCGGAGTCTCTCTTAGAAAAGACAAAAGAAGACTTTGCAGTTTGTTTGCAGCAGAGCCTCGCTGACTGATGGGAATTTCAGTATCTATTCAGCTATCAGACACTTCACGATCTTCCAAAAAGCGGCATTTTTAGTCAAAATACTCCGACCTTTACTATGGGCCGTTTTTCCACCGGTTAGAAAAAATCGCTAAGAATGATATCTGCAGCACTGATAGCATTGTTTGCTTTTTTTCCTTTTTACTATAAATCGTATAATTGATATTGCATGTATCCACTGTAAAAACTCTAAGAACACTTTTCTCAATTCCTTTCTATATACTGGAAGCAAAGCATTTTCAGCTTTAATGCGGGCCACTTCAGGCGAGTCTCCGTTTTGTTCATACTCGTTGATCAGAGCTTCGAGCTGGGCTTCGCGGCGATTACAAACTTCATTTTGAATGCGTGACCAAGGATCTACATGCTCCTCCTCCTCCTCTCCGGAAGAGTCCATTTCTTCGCTAGATTGAGAACTTTGAGATGATTGTTCGCTTTCTTGTGAGCTTTCAATATCGTCGTCATCATCTTCAAAATTTCCATATCCTTTTTGAACGAAATGATTATAATTGCTGAACATGGTGATCCGAACTGCACGAGGTTTAAGAACTGACTGAATCAGAAACAGCGGCTTACTTCTTTTTATATAGCTATCGATGGAGGCACGGCTGCAAAGCACAACGGAACTCTATGAACTTTCATTGTACCCCTCCTGTACCCTACTGTACCCCTCCTGTACCCCTCCTGTACCCCTACTGTATCCCTCCTGTACCCTTCCTGTACCCCTCCTGTACCCCTCCTGTACCCCTACTGTACCCTTCCTGTACCCCTACTGTACCCCTCCTGTACCCCTCCTGTACCCCTACTGTACCCTTCCTGTACCCTTCTTGTACCCCTGAATTCTCTTAAGTACTCCCCACCATTGTAAAATAACTATATATTACATGATTCTGTTAACTGTGAGTCATTTTTCATAAGCAGTCATGCCTCGAACGTTTCCTCGAATTTGTCCGCTATGTGGCAAACCTGGTGTGTCCAACTTGAGTTCTCATCTTGAAATTGTCCATGACTTAACCGGGCTAAGACGAACACGACTCTTAAAAGAGGCTAAGGCTTCTTGGGAATCAAAAAGAGAATATATCTCTACAAGCGTCGACTTACCTCGTTGTTCATCTAGTTCCACGAGAAAAATATGTGAACCAAGAAAAAGAAGAAGACCAGTAAACGAAACGCCGAAAACTTCTTCTACTGCGAAGAAGGTAAAGCTTTCCCGTGATGTTTCCTTGGCAACCGAGCCTTATCCAGATTTTATGTTTCGCCATAAGTTCTCACTCCTTGTGGTTGGACCAAGTCAATCAGGGAAAACAGTTTTCGTAGAACAGATTCTAACGAGAGATCGTATTGTCTACGAAACCAACAAGCCCCGTCGCATTTTATGGTATTACAGTCAGTGGCAAGATAGATACGAAGCTTTGAAATCAGCGATCGGAAAGGACATTAAATTCTTTCGTGGCCTTCCCACATTTCAAGAAGATCTGCGAGAAATTGACCCAAAATACAACAACGTTATCATCTTTGATGATCTAATGGCAGAAGCGATCGAAAGCCCCATCGTTTCTCGGTTGTTTACCCAAGGTCGCCATAGAAATGCCAGCGTCATACTGCTCCTTCAGAATATGTTCCCAAGGGAAAATTTAACACCGATATCAGTCCGAATACACAGTACATGGCTCTTTTCCGAAGTCCTAGCGATCGGAAACAAATCGGAATTGTTGCTGAGCGTATGTTTGATAAGAATCGCCAACGATTCACGACAGCTTATTATCAGGAAACAGAGAGGCCTTACGGTTACATCTTTGTAGATAATAAACCGGACACGGCGGCAAATAAGCAGGTGTTGAGCGACATCTTTGGCTCTTGTCGAGTTTACCCAAGTATCAACAAAACCTTAAAACCAGAGGGAGAGGTGGAATCGATCCCCCCAAAGGATCTTATTGTGCCCCCGAAATATGCTGAAGCTAAATCATCTACGCGTAAACTAAAACCGTTTGGATTGGATTGGTATGGATTATGGATTGGTATGGATTGGTGTGGGATGACCTGGCCCGCCTTGCAGAATTATTTACATGGAGCGCCCTATCTCAAAGCTATTCCAGAAGGGTTTGGCCTTTGCGAGATGTACACAAGCACTCGAAATGCTGTTAACCCTTATACCCCCACAGTCATGTTTGCATCTGAAAATTACTGGCCCGTCAAAATAAAACATTATTCCAACGGCAAAAGAAAGTGGATTTATATACACGAAGACGAACCAAGTGTCCAAGCATTTGTTCAAGAAACGAAAGCAATCGAAAGAGCTAGAGGGAGAGGCACTTTCTAGGCTTTGAACATTTGCTCACCATATTGTAATACTTTTTCTAAAGTTGTTGAGTTACTACAATAAATGTATTTTTTAACCGAAACAAAGGTGTAGTCTGGTTGTAGCACGCGCGTATTAATCCCACCATTGTTTATATATAATTGAGTTGATTCCCGTGGATAATTTATGCGACAAGTGTTCATGTTGGCTCAGTGTATATTAAATTAGTTTGCGATGAATAATAAAATACACTTCGCCTGTTAATGGTTAACGCTCGATACCACAGTCTAGAAACGTTTGAAGGTTGAATTATATTGACAAAACAGAATCAATGGTTTTGTAGAATAAAAATATTTATCTTTGGTCACAGTGAATAGTTTTAAGTCGAGTACTGTTTTCGGACCGTTGACTAGTATGTTTGGAAGCTATCCGCTCAAAAATATTATTTACTGTAGTTTGTGACAATAATAAAATGCTGAACGCTTTTATGTTGAACACATAATAGATTGTTTACTATCCAATCAGGGTTAAAAGATCCCGGGCAAGTCTAGGCGAGTTCAAAATGGTATTGTGAAAAAACCTGTTTTTGGAACTGGTTTTTCTGGATAATGATCAGTTAATGAGAATCCTCCGCATTTTATTCATGAGATCAATACAATAGCCTATGACGTCAGCGACGTTAATTTATTCTAGCGTAAATTAATGAGAATCCACCGCATTTTATTCATGAGATCAATACAATAGCCTATGACGTCAGCGACGTTAATTTATTCCACAGCAATTTAATGAGAAACCACAGCATTTTATTCATGAGATCAATACAATAGCCTATGACGTCAGCGACGTTAATTTATTCCTCCCCACCTTAATGAGAATCCTCCCCAAAAATAAGGATAATTCGGTGCGCCCTATACTACTATATTTTCACATTACTATGCTATTTTTGTGGCGTAAAGCCTTTGTGGGGCAAGCTTCCTGCTTAGTAATTATAGTACTGAACAGTACTAGAATGAATCGAACGTACGGTACCTACTCAACGTCCCCAACTGTAAATGGTAGTTTCGGAGGAGACGAAAAAGTCACAAAAAATTTTCGAGACGACCAAATTTCCCCTAAGACATCCGAACAGATAAATAGTTTTGGGCAGCTCCAAATTAACCAACCAGGCTTCTAAAGCATAGAGAAAACCATTTGAGGCACTTCTTCAAGATGTCTGTGGAGAACTGGATCGTTGGGTGCCCCTAAGGGGCATCTGTAAATAGACCCTTTCACGTTTTTTTTTTGCTTTTTTTTCATTTTTCAAGTTTTGCCATTATAAAGGTGATACGTTCAAAGCAAGCCTGAATATACAGTTGCTCCATAGAGTCGCGAAAGTATATGGTACTCAGGGGCAGCGTCTGTATAATTACGCCACTCTGCGGTGTGCTATATCTTCGTTAGTTATCAACACTGAAATTGCTTTCAAACTTGACCAACTTACTGATTTTAAGGCTTTCCGTTCCAGCTCCACGATGTTGACGGATTTTCGTTAACTGGTCTCACTCACAAGCTGAAGAAACCGTGGAAGGGTTTATTAGTTCAAAAGATCCCCCCTATTGGGAGACTTAATAAAAGTTTACAGTTTGTCAGTTTTGCTTTGAAACTTGTAAGCATGCAAAGAGGATAAACTCGACCACCAACAAATCTCAGATAATTGGTTGAAAATAAAATTTAATAAAGATACATGCAAAATGCAAACCATAAATTCTGCAGTGTAATTAATTTATTTAACACATAGAAATTATGTCAATCACTGATGCTGCCGTAAATATTGTTGACTGTTTGTCTCCATGAACCAAAGTCTTCTCTTATCTATTATCGTCCTCTTTTAAGTATTGCAAATTTCTAGCAGTTGTGTAGTTGTGTCAAACTGGCCGAAAAAAAAGCACTGCATGAAAAAAGTAGACCACCTGCCATCCTACTACTGCTGGAATTCAGTCTCAAAATACTTCATTCTTATCCAGAGCAACTTCAGTATCTGAGTTCACAAAAAATGCGTCCCTCAAACTTGTTAACTTTTGTTTGTTCAATTCAGTTATGATTCTCGTTAGTTTGCGTCTGTAGTTTCCCCTTTAAAATAATTCAGAGCACCAGTTTCCAATTTTCAAAACTACATAATAATAAAAATAAACTACATAACGAAAAGATTATAAAGGGGAAAAGCAATGACTATAGAAAATATCCGAGTTCATGAGGAATTAAGTAATACTAAAGGGTTCTATAAACCGGAGGATGCAGCTACGTTAGATATAATAAAGCTTCGCTGGTATCTCTACGTTTTACACACCGGTATTGAAAACTTTCGCATGTGTCTTAAAGTCTGGAACAGGGGTAACAAGTGGGTGAAGTTTATGATTACTATGTTAAACAATGTAAGTGAAAAAAACGCTTTGTAAAGTCTTGCATTCTTATAAAGCGTAACAAGGTTTGATTTCTTAAAAGGCGCTGCATAACTTAAGTCCGGGTAAATAATCCGTAGAGCGCGCCTCGGAAGTTTCTCTAACTCATCAGATAAAAATGTCGGCAAACTGTTATATGGAAAACTTGACAAGGACAAGCGTGTTCCATCACCAGACGAATGTATGTACGTTGGCGCGCTTAAGTTGCCTAGAGACGACTTTTTTTTACTACTTCATTGCAATGTAAGATGCACGTTTCATTTAAGATCACTTGAAATGGTTAAGCCAAGTAATTTGGCATGCGTGACAACTCTCGATGGAAAGGAAATTTTAGTCCGCGTGATTAACAAGTAGCAAAGCCTATATCACTGCTCGCTTAACTGTGATAATCGTATTAGAGGGGGGTCTCAAATTTGAAGGATGTTAAACAATTTATGGTCTACGAGACAATCCTGGATGCATTTTGTTCGTCAGCTTATAAGGCAGTGCAATCTAAAAGCTCCTTCGTCCTGAAAAAGATCCCCTCTACCTGAATTTCTCGTTTTGTGACTACTTTTTAAGATGAGCTCCAAACCACCACTGAGTAGTAGAGTTGTCTGCCTGTGTGCAGCGGAACTTGGGATTAAATACACCATAATAGCCAAAGTTGTCTTCATTTGATACCGCTCCAACAGTTGCGCTGAACTCGCACAAACCGGAAGAGCTGTCAATATGCAAAGCCCAGTCCTGCCAAAACGGTACTGTAAGGTTCGTGCCATTGTGCCCTCGAATATCCACATACTCTACCCTCTTACACTCGCCAACACCAAGGAAATCGACGATGTTGAAGTCTTTGAAGTTTCCACGGAGGTAGTCTCTGAAATCGATACCGTGAGTCGGATAGCTGCATGTTGCTCGCCAGTGGGTGGAGTGGACCTGCAAAGATCTCATTCGCGCCAGACTTAAGCGGTAACGATCCCAGTTCGGGGAGTTCTCGTTTTCTGGGACGTTGTTCTGAAATGAGGTGTTGCGAAAAGCAGAAACAACGCGATTTTCTCTACTCCACGACATGATCAGTGTCCATGCAATACCAGGCTCAGATCTCAGATCACAGTACGCTTGGAAACTGTTTCCGCCGTTGTCGTAGATCTTATAAATGCCATCTTTGGAGGCACCTTGCTGCCCATATTCGACGCAGGATGTCGGCTGGAATCCCTGGAATCTACCCTAGAAGAGACAAAACAGGCGACTTTGCATCTTTTTTCACCAATAGACTTTACAGACGTTTGTATGGTTTGGGGCACGAACTTGCCCTCCAGCATACAAACGTCCGTAAACGTTGATTTTACCATTTTTTCCGGGACGTAAAAATCTTCAAAGATGCCGCGGACAAAATTTTTCCCGTTAAAAACTGGACAGAATCGGCTAAATAAACGAAAACGGGTTTTTATTGTCATATCATTTGTTGTAAAGCCACTATTCTCTCAATTAAAAATGACAGATGCGACGCCCCGTCAAGAGGTAAATAGTTCCCAGTGGGGAAACATTTTTGCAGGTTTTCGTTTAGATATTTTAAAGAAAATTCCAAATTTGTCTTTATTTAAAAGTAGTGTGGATAGGCCCTTACTCCAAAAAAAAAATAAATAAAGTTATTACCCACGAGATGAAAAAAAAAACTTGGTTCGTTTTCGTTTTAAATTTTTGTCTTACTTGGGTTTTCCTTTTTGTTTAAGTTTGAGCCTTCTGGGCCACAGTACAAATGCCCTCATGAATAAACACTCAAACAAAAAGTAGGCTCGCATTATACTTTCTATTTTAAAATTTAGATTCATAATCCATTGAAGTGTTTTATGTTGAGACTACAGGACCATTCATAATGCAATCATATTTGAAACTACTAGGTATAAGAGTATAGTACAGCCCTACTTTGATCAATGTTCCCCTTGGTGGGTGGGACCACTGCAGCGAATTATTGAAAAATATTGAGCTGCGAAGAATTCCATCTCGTGAAGTCTGAGGTTTTACAGGTGCCATTTGTGATATTCGCTCTTTTTCCATTACTCTCTTTCCATTACCAGAAATCCGAGACATCGATCATATTTCACTTCTCCAGGCCTTTAAACATGGCGGATAAACAATTACAAAGAAATGTATGGGATAAAGAATAAATACACTCTTTTTTATATATAAGAATGTTGTTTTTCCGGCCCAGGCTGAATATTCTTATTTTTCTGCCGATTTTAGGCTGAAAATATTCTTGTATTATTCTTAAATTATAGCTTATGACATTTCCGTTTTAGAATTTATTGGGGTATCAATTACAAGTGTTTGGTATCTAGATCTGTATCGCGTTACATTGTGCACGTGCTCCATCGCTTTTCGTTGCAGTCAGCGAGGTCAAGATGTCACGTCAAACGACACTTGGCTATTTTCGCTTTAAAAAAAGCATTTCGCACACAAAATTATATCTATCCTTTTCAAAATATCAGCCTCGGCTTTATTCTTAAAATATTCTTAAAATTTCGCAAATTTCAGCCTCGATATTCTTATAAAATAAATTATTCTTATATATATAAAAAAAGAGTGTATCAAGATAACTGACCTACAAGCAAGGATGAAAATCTTCCATTGCTCCTAAAAGATAGAGGACATCTTTGTGATGATAAAAATATTGTCTGGTGGGTGATTTTTAAAAGTTAAGTTCGGACAAATTTTGATACAAAATTTACCCTAAAAGAGACCCAAATCTTCTCACAACGTCTCAAATTTCGTCAAATGTTACTTGAGAAAAGCTCAACTTTGGCCATCAAATCTTGAATGAATTCACCTTCCACCACTCTCAACGTACCGCATCGTCTGAGAACAAAGCTTCAAGAACCGCCAGAAATTTCCTGTAGATCGACTAAGAAGTTCGGACAAATCAACGAATTTGAAGAGCAATAATTTGCTTGTTCATCCAAAGCGCTGTTAAGCAGACATGCTTCACAACAATGCGAAAAATGAAATATAGCAAGCGATCGCAGTATCGGCACTTTTCCTTCGTTGTTTTGGTAGCCATTTTGGAAATGTGAGTTATTAAAGTGTACGTACGTGCAAATACGCTGGTTTACAACGCTGAAGGAGTGTGTAAGCAGGACTAGCCTGCGTAGCAAGCGTTTCCAATCGAGTTATTGCGCGAAAGTTAGAAAGTTGCTCTTGTCCCAGCTTTTCTCGATGAACTCGCGCGGAAACGCTTGCTACGCAGGCTAAAGCAGGACGGATAACATTAATCCGCCCTGGTGTAAGCGTGCGTGGGTCATGTGGGTGGTTGTGACATTTTCCGCTTGGGAATTAAAATTTAAATATAACAACATTGCTATAACATCTCCAACGCACTTCTTTACTAGTTTTTAAAGTTCAAACCATGTCTGATTTAATAAGCGATCGTAAGAGGCAAAACGTGCCTGCTAATCTTCGAATTGGCAGCCCAGGAAAAAATTATCGCAGCCGGGAAGCTGTTGACGAATCTCAGGTGCCTTGTTACTTGAAATACCGTATTATCTTCTAAAAGGATGGCAAGGGAAAGCTGACAAGAGCGATCCTGAAGTTAATGCTCCCAACTACATCACTCTTGTTAATGATTTGATCCCGAATATACCAAGAACGGTGACGAATCAATAACGATTTCCACTTACTGACAAGTCTCTCCACTAATTATAATTTTGCCCCAGGTTTATATTTCCTTTTGCCTATAGAAGCTGTTTCAAAATCCGCTGAAAAAAGATTATTTAGTGCAACCACAGGTACCCCAAGCTCGAAATATGAGCATCGGCGAGCATCGGCATTGTTGCGTAACATTCAGTTATAAGAATTTGTATGGGAAAAAAACCTATCGTTTCTGTAACCTACGAAAATGAAAGGATTTCAATAAAAAACAGCTTACCTTACTTAATATGTGTGTTACGTCTCTTCTGTGTGGTCCACGGGCCGATTTATGGCCGTTTTATGGGTTTTTATGTAAACAGTTTTCTCTCTATGTAAAGGTTTTACCCACAGGCAGCCCAAGCGCACTATTTGTGGGTTCGGGCTTCAGAGGTCATTTGGTCGGAATATACTAGAATTATTAGTGTATTATCTGATGCCAAATATATGCAAAAAGTCTTAAAGATATGAAGTCTTCTTGTTTGTCTATCTGTACTAGTAGCCTTTCAAAACCTGGCCCTGTTTTAAGGTGTTTCGATACAGTTTTTCAGAGGCCATACCGATATTTTGCAATCTCCTTTAAAGTGGTTTTTTCCTTGTCCGATCGCTATAAAATTTTCGCCAGTAATTGGCTATGGATTGAAATTTGTGAAAATGAAGTTTAAGTAAAATCGATATTACTGTGACAACCATAAAGAAAAAACTTTGTGACTGATAAATGGCGAATTTTGTGTGATCTAGAGCAGCTACTAAAAATCCAAAACTAGGAACTTAAAGTTTGGTGTTTAGCAAACAACCTCCGTAAAAAATTCTATATGTTTGAATTTGACTAAAACGAAAATATGTTTCAAACCGGAAATTTTCAATAGCTGTGAGAGATTATTTAATAAAAACGTTATAAATGCCTCAATTTTTTTTTAAGTAGTGCCAGAATGCTGCTTAATATCATATTTTGATGCTAGGAAATTTTGGTGCATTTTCGTTCTTGCGATCTTGAAAACTAACCCGTTTACTCACCACCTGCGACTTCAAGTGCGACTTCATTTAAATTTTGGACTTTTAGCGCTTTTTTGTATATCTCTGAAACGACTCAAAAGAATGTTTTTAAAATCTCTTCACATAATCTTCATAATGTATATGATAAGGTCTGAAACT
The DNA here is from genome assembly GCF_958299795.1 of Porites lutea. Classification (NCBI taxonomy): domain Eukaryota; kingdom Metazoa; phylum Cnidaria; class Anthozoa; order Scleractinia; family Poritidae; genus Porites; species Porites lutea. Next base: position 19,051,247 of record NC_133207.1, on the reverse strand, counting down.
TTCATTGATATTGATTCATTGCAACATCTTAGAGCGGTTTTCACTTGACTGTCGTAAAACCAAAACCAAAGTAAATACACTAGCCAACCAAAGGGCGTAGTAAAACCAAAACCAAAACCAAAACCAATTACTTTCGACAGTCAAGTGAAAACCACTCTAAAATTTCAAGACAAACCTATCCTACGAACCTGTCAAAAATCTGCGTTTCAACATTCACTATTTTGACGTTATGGAAATTTTTCAAAAATAATGCGCACTATACATACCTCCATGAATTTATCACATCTTTTGAATGCAAAACATTGACAATACAGGCACTGAAATGTACTAGTCATGGACTAATAATTTCGAAAAATTAGGCATATTTATGACTCTGCTTCATCCGTCGTTTTGCATACAGGATTTGGTGATTTTTCAAACCAACTGTCGTGGATTAGAATTTTTGGAAAAAGATTGTTGGTGTTAATACAATGGTAGACCGCCTATCGCCAGCCTTTACAATTTTTTAAAGGCTTCCGATCCAACAAGGCACACCTGTTCAAGCTGCTAAATAAATAGTGAAATTATAAACCCTGTTTTTAAAAGAATCAAAAACATTTTTCAACAACCCATACCCTGTCCAGCGGCACAAATATACCCGTTTTGGCAAAGTATCCACGAGTTTTCCTGTTTTTCTCGTAAATTTTCAATAATTAAACATTGCCTTAAACGATTTACCTTGTCAATATCCAGTCCTCATTAGCTGCTCCCAAGTTTCAGTGAATCGGAACTAAGGTCTCTAAGATTTCTTAGTATGAATTTGACAAAAAGAAATTTGTTTGCCGTTCACAGGCCCTTCTTTTCTAGGATTTCCACGACAAAAACTTGAAGTCTTCGTTCGTTCGTGAAACGACCACGGAACAACCCCGTGAGCAAACTTTGCCATTTTCAACTTTTACTGAACTTCAATTTTCTTGAGTTGGTGACTGCATTGCAAAACTTGCACTTGTTTTGCCTTTTTGTCGGAAGGTCCTCACTATATTGCTGACCTGTGGTTTCAGGGTTTTTTAAATAAATGGCCGCTTAAGGTAGCGATCGTCCGTAAATCTTTCAACTTAATTGATTTTTTTTCTCAGTTCTCAGAAAAAAAAAAAGAAACAGTGAAATTGACATATTCGGAACATGGCGTGAGAACTTGGTCAAAACATTTACAAGCAAACTTGTTAACCGCCTAAAAACCGAATAAACTAACCTTGGGCGTAGGCTCCTACAGCTAGCAACGAGGATAACACAAAGAAAAAGAACCAGTGATTGGATGGAGCTGGAAACATTTCAGTGCTGATGAAACTAATTTCAAGCCCACAAAAATAAATTTCAGGATACTTTGTCAGATGAAGCGCGCGACAGCTGTACTTAAAAAGCCACCCGTTGGAGGATTGGTCAATATTTCTCATCAAATCTAGCCAATGGGAGCTCAATAAAAATCCTTTGCTGGAAAAAAAGTTATTGATGAGTCATTTTGTGTTTGAAATGTATATTTAACACGACAGTGTTTAGAGAATGCTTAGTGGTGTGTAAGTTAAATTGAAATTATTTTATAGTTAGATTCATAGTTAGAATACGCTGCAAATGGCGTCCAGACCTGATAAGAAAAAATACTAAATAATAGGGGAACCTTTTGAAAGCTCGTAAGGGTTTCCTAGTCCCTATATTGGTGTAATTATATAACATCTGTTCAAAATAATAAAGTTAATGTTGTTGTTAACTGAACCAATAAACCATTTGTGCGTATCCAAGACACGTTAACGTCAGTGCGGTCTCGAAAAGCTGTAAGCAATGCTGGACCTGCTATATTTTTCGAAGTGAAATATATTCAGACATACTTTTTAAGGCCGATACCTGCCAGGAGAAGACGGTAATCCAGCCAATTTAAGATAACTTAAATCCTCTATTAAGTCCCCCCCTCTCAAATAGCCCCCACTTCTTTTCAGGAGAAGAAAGTTGGTAAGCGTCTTTATCTTTGACCTAAACTTAAATTAAAAGTGAAAATTGACGCCCTTTCCAAGGCCCAGAAATGAAAACTATTAAACGCCCTTTTAGGGGGAAAATCGATAACCCAGAGAGTAAAGAACAAATGAGTTTATGATACAATAGGGCCTTTTTTTCGAACAAAAATAACACCTGTCTTATACAAGGCTTGTCTGTACCACTTATACGAACTTAGCTTCATCTTTTTATTTAGCTAAGTCGTGTCTTATTAAGAAGCGAATACATTTTTTGAGCTATTTATACAAGAAATCCGGGCCGGGCGGGTATTTTCCAGCATTTCTCAGTCGAGAGGTGAGATTAGCACTCATAACTTAACCGTATATATTTGCATGCACGGAATAATAATTAACGGCTTAGGTATTTGTTTAAAGAGCAAATATAAACCTATTACGGTCCACCTGCTTGGGAATATACTCGATCACACAGCGTGAAAGACAGCGTTATGTTCTCTTGCATTCGAATAACTGACTGTTTATAACGGATATCTTTCCTATCTTTACCTGCGCATGTTTAGTCAGCTTCCAGACAGAAGCTATCCCTCGATTTACCCTCACTATATATAGATGAATCTTAGTTTCAATCCTGTAGATCGAAGGTTATTAAGAAAGGTCATGAATACGTCTACATTCCTTTAAAACGTACGTTTTCGGTTAAGATATTTGTTATTTTAATATTCGCATCCGCCAGCTAAACAATATCGGAGAGGAAGACACAAATTATATGCATTTTGGTATGCATATGATAATTAGGGCAATTTATACTATTTAGGTTCTTAAATAGGTTCTTATTTTCTGAAGAAAAAATACATTGTAGCTAAGAGTATTAAGTGGTATTCAACCAGTGATTGGATGGAACCGGAAACATTTCAGTGCTGATGAAACTAATTTCAAGCCCACAAAAATAAATTTCAGGATACTTTGTCAGATGAAGCGCGCGACAGCTGTACTTAAAAAACCACCCGTTGGAGGATTGGTCAATATTTCTCATCAAATCTAGCCAATGGGAGCTCACTAAACATCATTTTCTGGAAAAAAAAATTATTGATGAGTCATTTTGTGTTTAAAATGTATATTTGTCACGACAGTGTTTAGAGAATGCTTAGTGGTGTGTAAGTTTAATTGAAATTAATTTATAGTTAGATTCATAGTTAGAATACGCTGCAAATGGCGTCCAGACCTGATAAGAAAAAATACTAAATAATAGGGGAACCTTTTGAAAGCTCGTAAGGGTTTCCTAGTCCCTATGTTGGTGTAATTATATAACACATGTTCAATATAATAAAGTTAATGTTGTTGTTCAGTTAACTGAATTAATAAACCACTTGTGTGTATCCAAGACACGTTAACGTCAGTGCGGTCTCGAAAAGCAGGAAACAATGCGGGACCTGCTATATTTTTCTAAGTGAAATATATTCAGACAATCATACTTTTTCAAGGCCGATACCTGCTAGGAGAAGACGGTACTCCAGCCAATTTAAGATACCTTAAATCCTCTACCCCCACTTCTTTTCAGGAGAAGAAAGTTAGTGAGCTCCCCCTCTCCTCCCCCTTATTATTCTTCACTAATAACTGATAGACTGTATTAATCAATCATGACTGTAAAACGTCGAGTGGACTGATCCGGGATGGTTTATTTACCGACTGGAAATTCCGATTTGATTCTGATCCTCGGCTGCATGACCTCCAACCTTCTTGTACTTGAGCGTTTTCTAAATTAAATAAGCCCTCCTGGGCTTAATAGAGGATTTACGGTAAGCGTCTTTATCTTTGACCTAAACTTAAATTAAAAGTGAAAATTGACGCCCTTTGCAAGGCCTAGAACTGAAAACTACTAAACGTCCTTTTAGGGGGAAAATCGATAACGCAGAGAGTAAAGAACAAATGAGTTTATGATACAATAGGGCCTTTTTTTCGAACAAAAAGAACACCTGTCTTATACAAGGCTTGTCTGTACCACTTAAACGAACTTAGCTTCATCTTTTTATTTAGCTAAGTCGTGTCTTATTAAGAAGCGAATACATTTTTTGAGCTATTTATACAAGAAATCCAGGCCGGGCGGGTGTTTTCCAGCATTTCTCAGTCGAGAGGTGAGATTAGCACTCATAACTTAACCGTATATATTTGCATGCACGGAATAATAATTAACGGCTTAGGTATTTGTTTAAAGAGCAAATATAAACCTATTACGGTCCACCTGCTTGGGAATATACTCGATCACACAGCGTGAAAGACAGCGTTATGTTCTCTTGCATTCGAATAACTGACTGTTTATAACGGATATCTTTCCTATCTTTACCTGCGCATGATAAGTTAGCTTCCAGACAGAAGCTATCCCTCGATTTACCCTCACTATATATAGATGAATCTTAGTTTCAATCCTGTAGATCGAAGGTTATTAAGAAAGGTCATGAATACTTCTACATTCCTTTAAAACGTACGTTTTCGGTTAAGATATTTGTTATTTTCATATTCGCATCCGCCAGCTAAACAATATCGGAGAGGAAGGCACAAATTATATGCATTTTGGCATGCATATGGTAATTAGGGCAATTTAGACTATTTAGGTTCTTAAATAGGTTCTTATTTTCTGAAGAAAAAATACCAATACCTTGTAGCTAAGAGTATTTAGTGGTATTCAGCTCATTCCTTAGGTAAAACCTGTAAACCATCACAATACTTGCAAATGGAGTTATAATTAGGCATATATGTCTCCGAAGAGGATCCTGAATGTCGACTTATCTCATTTACCCTAGTGTACATAATTTTTTATATATGCATATATATATATATATATTTATATATATATATAAACTTTTGCAAATAAGAATCTGTTTCAAATTTTAGACCAAACAGGTTTTTTTTTTTATAGAGGGAGCCTACTGGCACATTTTAGACGGTTATTTTAAACCAGGCCTCGGTTGTTCAAAGGTTGGATAGCGCTATCCACCGGATAAATCTCTATCCAGTGGATAGTGCAATTAGTTTTCCGAACACTTATCCGCTGGATAGTGATTAATCGGATGGATAGCGCTATCCAACGTTTGAACAACCAGGGCCAGGTTCTTAGTGGCGGGTTAACTGGGTGCAGAAGTTCTGTCAAACCATCTTGTTCACAACACAATCCTCTTATCATAAATATAGTAACTGCACAGAATCATACCACCTGAAACTTCGCCGGTTAATCACAATTGCAACTGTCACATAAATTTCCTTGACCGTTGTGGAGGGGTTTGACTGTATACCCGGGGTGAATAGGGTGATTAGGGTGACTTGGACGAGTAGGGTGACAAGGGCGACTAGGGTGATTAGGGTGACTAGGGTGACAAGGGTAACTTGGGTGACTAGGGTGACAAGGATGACTAGGGTGATTAGGGTGACTAGGATGACTAGGGTGACTAGAATGACTTGGGTGACTAGGGTGAAACCTTGGGGACAGAAGAAAGTGGCCGTTGTGGAGAGGTGTGGCCGTTATGGGGAGGTAGGGGGGGTAATATGACATTATTTTTAGGGAGGGCAACATGTTTATGCATACTATATCTACGTTCATGCTTACTATATCTCTTAATGGCAATCCAATCACATATAATAATTATATATATATATATATATATATATATATATATATATATATCCGGATTCGGGGAGCAAGGGTGGCGCAGTGGTGAGAGCACGCGCCTCCCACCAACGTGGCCCGGATTCGATTCCTGGCGTCGACGCCATATGTGGGTTGAGTTTGTTGCTGATTCTCTCCCTTGCTCCGAGAGGTTTTTCTCCGGGTACTCCGGTTTCCCCCTCTCCTTAAGAACCAACACTTTCAAATTCCAATTCGATCTGGCACGCACAGACACGTTTCAACGAGTTGTTATGAACTCCTTAGTGCTCCGTCGGTAAACAAATTACAATTTACAATTTACAATATAGAGATGAAATACACAAAAAAACTTTAAATAATGTTTTGAAACAAAATGTTAACGTGACAAAAAGAGAAAAGTTCTTAACATTCGCCACGAGTATCGTAGACAATGTTAATATTTTAATCGCAGCAAATAAATGGAACACAATCAAAATACGATTGTCGCGATTAATCATCAACACGACATACGGGTCTAATTTCATGACCATTCTTGACTTTTTCATCAGTCACTGAAAAAAAATGGCGGTTTGGATCCCTTTCCAACAAGTCTACTTAAGGATTGCATAGAATTCCTGGTGCCATCTATCACTCACCTAGTGAATGCTTCGTGTTTCTCTGCTGTATTGCCGTCAGCTTTTAAACATGGTCGTGTTACTCCGGTCCTTAAGAAGAAAGAACTTGATCCTAAGGCGTTCAAGAATTATCGGTCAATCACCAAGTTGCCATATCTATCCAAAGTTAATTGTTGAAAAATGTGCTCTGTCCCAAATGTACTCTTATCTCCTTCAAAACGACCTATTCCCCGCAACACAATAGGCCTCATAATTGAAAGGATAACAGTACAGAGACAGCTTTACTGCGTATCACTAATCATTAAGCCATTGATAAACATGAAGATACCATCCTTGTTCTACTTGACTTGTCTGCGGCGTTTGACACCCATCGATCATCAAGTGTTATTGAATAGGTTACATCAGAGATTTGGCTTTAGAGATCTAGCTCTTAAATGGCTTGCTTCGTATCTAGTAAACAAACAATCAGTCCATATAAGATCTGTTGTCTCAGTGGACAGTTAGCCGCGTTTTGGCGTTCCACAAGGGTCAGTCCTGGGACTTGTCCTATTTTCCATGAATGTTGTTCCGGTTCACCATATTGTCCTTTCACACGGCCTCCATCCTATGTTCTAACTGACGATAGTCAGATTTACCTCACAATGGGGCTCAGTAATAGAAATGCATCCATCTGTAAAATTAAAGATTGTATAAGCCACATTATTGGTTGTATTCCAACAACTTCCTGCTTTGCAACACATCCAAGACCAAAGTTATCCACTTTTCTTCAAAGTTTCTTAACACCGACCCCATCTCCTCCATAAATATTGGTACTAATACTATCAAATAGGAATCTGCAGTATGCGATCTTGGTGTCGTTTTGGATAAACATTGACCTGTCAACACAAGTCAATAATACAGTAAAACCTCTATCTAGCGGACACCTTCGGGGCCTTCCCAAGTGTCCGCTTAATAAAGGTTGTAAATATTGCGCAATGTTTGTTAACATTCTACTGTTACTCTGTAGTGTGATAAAGTTGCATGTTGCTTAAGAAACTCTCCAGAGTTCAAGTTCATTACCTTTCATTACCAACTTTAATTTTTTGTAAATGCAAAAACATTAACTGACTTCAGTAGGTATTTCAAGGACGTAATCCAATACTACTATTGTCAATTCAGTCCGATGTTTTTAACAATAGAAATGAGTCAAATACAACTTATCGTAGTGTCCGCGTCCGCTTAATAGAGGTGTCCGCTGAATAGGGGTTCGTTGTAAAGGGAAATCTAAGACGTTCGTTTCGGGACCCGGCTTAGTGTCCGCTTAATAGAGGTTGTCCACTTAATTGGGGGTCCGCTTAGTAGAGGTTTCACTGTATCTGCAAATAGGCGTCCTTAGTGATACGTAATAATAAACCCCCCTAGCGGAAATGCTAAAATACAAAAACAAATAGCAAAACATGTATTCGAATCAGATTTGAAAAAAGAAAACGGGAAGACGGCAAAAAGTAAATATACTCTAGGATTTAATTAATTAATAACTTATTAGCCATATATGGTTAGGAATTTTTGTTGTTTGTAATTTTAGTTATTTGCAAATAGCTGATATACTATTTATTGTATAAGACTCCAAATAAAAAACATGTATGTATGTATGTATGTATTGGAAAGAATAGAAACTACTTTGATCAACCTACTTGTAACAAGTAAAATTGACCTTTGCAACAGTCTCCTATTTGGGTTCTCGAAAAAGCAGCTTGATAAATTGCAACGCAGGGGCGTAGCTAGCCTGTAGGCCTGTAGGCCCGGGCCAATAATTTCTTCTGCCCGCTTGACTTATTTATATTATTCTTATAAATAAATTCAAAAATTAATTTTACTTAAGTAATGTACTTTTAAGTTCAGAAGCTATTTGACAACTCCAGAAAAGCGAATTAAATTCTTGTGATGGAATATGCATGGAAAGTACTCATGATTTGTCGTCCACCATTTAAAAATTGTTGAAAAACTACTATAATCGTCGTCCACAAGAGTTCCCAGTGTGGGCGTTCACAGCACTTCTAACGTTGTCAATTATCTGTAGAGATCGAGGTCTTCCAGTGAGAGTGCATTGAGAGGACTATAATTATATTTTAAAAACCGGCCAAATTTCCCTTGTCTAGGATCAGGTCTGCATTGTTTCCACGCCAATACAGAATGAGGAGCTCCAAAACCAACTGCTATTCGATGTAAGATCACCTGAAAGGACTACTTTCGAGAGACTCTCGGAAATGGGCGCCAACAGATCGGCGCAGAAGACGAATATTCTGGGCTTCATTCGCCTGTTTGGTAAGGTCATACCCTCCAAATCAGACGTACCTTAAAGCAGTTTCTAAGAAACGAAACTGATGCTGAACTTTTTTTTTTCGCTATTGGATAGGTCGGTTGTAACATGGATCATTGAAGGAAGGCCCTTTTCATACTGAATTATTGGTACTGAGATCGGTAGTTCGAGATTTATCAAATACAACGAATACAATTAACACTAGAGAAATAGAAAGAATAAAGACATTTTTGAAGATCGGGCTGTGTAAAAGAAAATATCCGCTGCTATAGTGAATAATCCGGTCAGTTTCGGTCCCTATAGACGCTACCGTTAGGGAACTGCCCTACAACATGTTCCTGCACGCTCCTGCAACGTATTCTAAATGCCACTTTTAGAATTACTATGCAGACTCAAACACTTCAGCACATTTCTCCAGTATTGCGTAACCTGCATTGGCTCCCTTTACCAGAAGGATTAAATTGATTCTAACCATAACCTACAAAGCACTGAATGGAATTGCCCCTTGCTACATTTGCGATCTACTGCAGATTCATCACCCCAACAGAAATCTTCGTTCTGCATTCAGGAGTCTGTCATTGGTCATGTTTCTGTATAAAAGAAACCTCAGAACAGTCAGTTTTATTTAATCAATTTTAATTTAGTTTGTATGTTTCTTATATTTTATTTCTTACATTTGTAAAGCGCGCTGAGATTATGTAGCTGCGCTCTAGAAGAATTCCACAATTATTTCACTATTATTACACTGACTGGTCCTTCGGCCTAATTTTATCCTGATGCTAAGACGTTAATAGTTATTAGTTTTAACATTACCTTAATATTTTAGATTTTAAAACTCAATTTTTTAGTTTTCATATTATTTTAATATTTTACATTTTAATTATCATTTTAGCAATACTGTAATGCTCAACTGAATATTTATACAGAAGTTCGCGCTATATAAATGCATGTTACTATTCATTAGAGTGGTTTTCGTTTGAGTGTCGTAAAACCAAAACCAAAGTAATTACTCTGGCCAATCACATAGGACACAGACAATACATTGAACCAATCAAAACTCGAAGTAATTACATGTGGCTGACGCAAAGCGCGGGAAAATGCATGCGAGCGCGTCACAATTGGCTTTGGTTTTACTTCTGATTGGATGAAAAGGTGGCGCGAATCTTTTAAGCCAATCGCATCCTGTAGAAAGTGCAAAACCAATTACTTTTCGACACTCAAATGAAAACCGCTCTATTATTATCATTATATTAATCATGACAAAACGTTAAGTACTTTTACGTCACATCCAGCCTATATCACTACTGCTTAACTGAGATAATCGTATTAGAAGAGGGTCTCCAATTTGAAGGTTGTTAAACAATTTATGATCTACGAGACTAATACTGGATGCATTTTGTTCGTCAGCTTATAAGGCAGTGCAATCTTAAGGTTCTTTCGTCCTGAAAGAGATCCCATCTAACCAGGGCACATGCCGTAAAATTCCGAAAATAAGCCCCGGGGCTTATATTTTTCAAAGCCCCTTTTTGAGGGGCTTATTTTTGGAGGGGCTTATATTCGAAGGGGTTTATCTACGGAGGGAAATTTGAGTTTCAAAATCGATTGGGCTTGCCTTATAGTTGGAAGTAAATTTACCGTTTTTGCTTTGTTTTACTTTGAATTTGAGGGCAATTTTCCAAGTACAAGCCCCAGAGGGGCTTATATTTGGAGGGGCGATTTAACGGAGGGTTTTTTGTGTCACCCGTTTGGGGGGCTTACATTTGGAGGGGCTTATACATGGAGGGGATTATTTTCTGGAATTTTACGGTATTTATAACAGCTTCGGCTGACGGGTTTACCCTGGTTAAATATGTTATTATTATTATTATTATTATCATCATCATCATCATTATCATCACTGTCATTATCATCATGATTATTATTATTAATTCCTCTTTTTGTGACTATTTTAAAAGCTGAGCTCCAAACCACCACTGAGTAGTAGAGTTGTCTGCCTGGGTGCAGCGGAACTCGGGATTAACTGCACCATAAAAGCCAAAGTT
>NC_133207.1:18905673-19035673 GCF_958299795.1 Porites lutea | reverse complement strand
CCAGTAACTGGATGGAGCCGGAAACATTTCAGTGCTGCTGGAATAATTTCAACCGCACAAAAATGAATTTCAGGATACTTTGTTCTATAAAGCACGCGACAGCTGCACTTAAATAGCCACCCGTTGGAGGATCGGTCAATATTTCTCATCAATTAGCTTCTTAATGTCAAATATAGTTAATGGCAGCTCAAAAAACATCATTTTCTGGAAAAAAACATCATTGATGGGCCATTGTGTGTTTAACTAAACCATTAAACCATTTGTGCGTATCCAAGACACGTGTACGTCAGTGCAGTCTCTAAAAGCAAAAAACAATGCGGTACCGGCTAAGTGAAGGATATTTACAGATTATCTTCCGTAACACACGTAGTCAGACTGACAACCGATACCTCAGGTTTTAAGAGAAATAGCAACGTGATGCTTACCACGTATTAATTGTTTAAGGCTTATACCTGCCCGGGGAAGACGGTACGCCAGGAGGAAATGACAACGAATGTGAAGGATGTCACTATTGAAACAAACAAGGGAAAGGAGAACCGCTACATAATTAGTTCTTTCTTTCATGGCATGGTCGCTGCATCTAAGGGATAGAGGACAGTCTTAGATTCTGGACTTCACGCCATGGATTCCGGATCTCGGATTCCGGGTACTGGGTTCCTGATTTTTGGAAGTGGATCGTTAATGGGATTTCGTATTTCTTAAAAGCATTCCAAATTCCGAAGCCCAGGGTTTGACTAATGCGCTCAAGCTTTCTAGACTTTGGTGCAGTTTTCAAATTTTACATTTTTTTCCATGGTTCGTTGGAGTGAAAGAAATTAGTATGATCACCAAAGTTCTGAAGTTCACTCAAACGTAAATGGCGTTAAATAATTAATTTACACCTAATAAAAGCTTAGCACAGGTTGGTTTTAGGTATCGTGTTTCCGAAATATCCTGAAGACGATATGCCAAAACTATCCACCTGCAAAACGAAATTACAGATTTCAGTGCTCAGCACGAGTGACTGTAGCTTTAACAGCAGCTCAAACAAAACGAACTTCATCCAAATTTTCAAAATTTAAGTGATTGCAAAAAACTCTTAGGGGCTGTTTACGTGGAAGAAAAGAAGATCCTAGGACAAGGATGATCATAGAAGCTAGCTAGAAGGCGGAACAATTTTTCGTTGGGTTTACATGAGGAAATGTTATTCCGCGTGATTAACCAAGTTGAGAGGTAATTTAAGAGGGCGGGCGACAATAACAAACATGCAATTTGCGCCCCGCTTCTGCTTTCTTTATTAGCGTTATTATTTACCTTTCTGCAGCAGATGGCAGTACTTTACAACTGGTGGCGCCAAACGAAATTGTCGGCTTTTTTTGCGGTGGTTATCCACTGAACGACCCGCCGCCATTTATCCCCCGAAAGCAGTTTATATAGCGCTAAGATCTTTCTAGTGCTAGGAAGAGCTAGGAAGATCCTATCGCTAGGCACAACCCTTTGCATGTAACCTGAATACAGGATCTTCTAGGATCTTCCTGCTGCTAGGGTCTTGCTCCCTCCATGTAAACAGCCGCCCTTCCATTGCATACCGTAGTGGCGGATGCAGATCATCAAGTAAGGGTTGGGGGGCGAGGGGAGAAGGGAATGGCTTAAAACTAGTTTCAAAGGTGGGTTTGAAGAAATGGAACACTAATTTAGGGCTCAAAAAACAGTCCCGTACGGCAGTCCGGGAAATGTAGATTTAATTGCGGGCCAAGTAACGTTTAAAGTTTACTTCTCCAATGGTCAGGGGTTTCGGTAAGTCATCCTCCAACTAGATCATTAACTAAGACAAGCAAGTAATTGCCCCGGGCAAGCAAACTGGAAGAGCTGCATGCGCTTCTAATTTCCGTTTGGAACATTCCGTCCGAGAAAACAGGACTACCTTTGCAGAAGTATCGATGCTTCCGGAATTTTTTCCATTGGATCCACCGGAATACTTATGTTCCACTTACTCCACCGACCGCAATTTTCAGAGAACTTTTTGTTCATGGTAAACCACCTTGGTCACTGTTGTAACGTCGTAAATTGGTGCATAAGTTCTACATAGAAGAGAAAACCTTTGACCCTGGAAGGTCCAATATCCAGATACAAATTCTCCACACTGGTCTCCATACATTTTCTTTCAGAATCCATTGAAAGAATTTGACAAAAGATCAAAGCATTTCACCTTTGATGACCATTTCAAATATTCTCATCACCTTTTCCTTGATTATGTATTGATATTGTTAGGAGACAATGGATGTTGGTCACTCTTGGGACGTAGAGGTTGCCCCATGTACAGTCTTGAATTCTGGATTCCACGCTGTGGATTCCAGATTCCAGGTACTGGATTCCAGTCTTTGTCAGTGGAACTTGGATTCCGGATTCCAATCGTTAATGTGATCCCGGATTACTAGAGTTGTATTCCGGATTCCAACGCCCAGGATTCCGGATTCCACAAGCAAAATTTCCTTGGATTATGGATTCCACATGCCAAAATTTTGCACATTCTGGTATCCGAATTCCCTTAGGCCTGTTTCAAACGTCGTGCTACTGCCGTGCTAAGCTGGCTCGACTGAAGCTCGACTGCAGCACGACTTGGTTTTAGACGTCGAATTCAGTCCAATAGAACAGCTGTTGCCGAAAACAAAACACAAAGATAAAGAAACGGTTAAGCAAACTTTTAAATGTGTTCTAATGTATTTATAACTTATGAATTGAGTTCGGCACGGAAAGGCAGTAGCACGACTTGTTTTCAAACGTGGCGGTACTGCCGTGCTAAAGTCGAATTTAATTCCATCAATTGAGTTCGGCACGGCAGTGGCACGACGTTTGAAAGGGCCTTACAGGGATCGATAACGGCTTAAAGAAATTCCCACAGGGACTGTCAGCAAAGACGAAATACAAATCGTCGACAAATAATGTGGTAGCTTCCGATACAAAATCAACTGATCAACTTTACCGAATTTATGCTAAATACATTGTTTTAATCACTTACGGTCTGTGCATTAAGTATACCATTTACAACGAATTAAAATAACGCCATTACCGGTACGTATAAAACCCTGTAAAACGCATACCAGATTTTCTTTTAAATCATCTAATTGCGCGGAACGATTTAGCCGGTCTGCAGACAGAAAAGTTTTAACCCTGTCTGAAGTTAATCGCACATTTGGTGGTTCTGTAATTTCACGTCATTCTCATTCATTTTTTTACGCCACTTCCTCAGCAAATCAGGTGTTAAACCGGAAACACCGGCTTTCCAGCGCCAGCAACATGTCTTTACCTCGAGCTCTGATTGGTTCGTTGGGTTGTGAGGGTTTATTGTCATTGGTCAGGCTCCAGAGTGACAGTTCGATTGAAAACACGCTCTTACAGCGAGCAAACGTCACAAGTATTTTTAAAATAAAATATAAATATCGAATTTGAATATATTACGTATTTCTTATCAGAAGAAGAGCAGAGAACATTGGTGATCAAAATTTACCACAAGAAGATATCCCGTCCACTACGTTGTGTTAAACGGCCCTTCTCAGGAAGTCTTGTATTCTGGCCCAATAACACTGATAAATACGTTAGAGTTTCTGTGAATATTACAAACAATCCGGTTTTTCCAAGCCCTTAGTGTTAAAAAATACATCATTTAAATATTTCGTCAAGAGATCAAATGACAAGTTGTGCAATCCACAACAACAAACGTATCAAAGATCCACTGATAAAATCTTCGCACAATCCTGAAGATCGTCTGCACAAGATCAACACCCGTCTTCTGCGACTGGAGTTGATGAACAGCATAAAAAGAGATTTAAGAGATTTCCTCGCTTCTGGCAGTTCAATCTCTGTCGTAAGATAGAATAGGCGAGAGCCATCTTTCTATTTCTTCAACCGGCATTTCTTTTCTCTTCGCGTAATCTTTGACCTGGAAGCGACGCAAGAAAATGACCAAAGCATTAGAAAATAACTTCTCTAAAATTCCTCATGCATCACATACATGTCCACAGAGAACTCAAAACTTAATCGACTGAGGAAGACTTCTATAATTTCATCTTCTAAAATACGGGAAAAATAGGAATACCAGGTGAAACTACTGCTAGAGTCAGAGATTTCACTTGAATATAGTCACATCACACTACATTAACTACAGACGAGAAAGCCTAAGGCTACATTAGTTATTACACGTCCTGGTCTTCGTAATTGACCGGCTTAATTGAATGGTTATTTGCCGACAAGCCAGACAAAAACTGGGGCTACGGGACAAAATACAGCGGCGCCTATGTGGCAGGCGGATCAATGTAGGTTTCTGGGAAACTGCTCACCTACTCCTCCCCTAAGCTAACATTAACACTCACTTCTCGCCTGAGGCAAAGGGATGGCTTAGGAAAGGGGTAGGTGGGTAGTTTCCCAGGCATCAAAAGGGGTAGGGAAGGAAGGGGAAGAGGGTGATGGGTTGGAGAGAGAGAGTGAGAAAGGACGCTCTCCCTCCCTTTCCCCTTTCGCCGTTTTTCTCTCTTTCCCCTCCCCCCACCCCCTTATTGCGGATCTACAAAAATCAACGCCACCACCATCATTTATATTCTCCTTGCTCAGTCTACTCACTAACTGAAAAATACACAAAAAAAGATCTAACGTTGTAATGTCATACCTGATCCTCACAGATCTTTCCTACGGAGAAGTAAACAGCTTTAGGATGAGCAAAGAAGACGGCGGACACTGAAGCGGCAGGGTCCATGGCGAGCGATTCTGTTAACTTGATTCCAGTGAGTTTCTCGCAGTTCATCAACTCCCACATCGTGAGTTTCTCTGTGTGGTCTGGTTGACTAGGATAACCTGGGGCTGGTCGAATGCCCTAACAAAAGAGAGGTATATTTCGATCGCAAATCGAAATCGAGCCCCCGACACTTTAGAACTAATACTAACTAGTGGAAATTTAAAGGAAGTTCTGTTACTCTCTCCAAAGATTTTTTCAGTTTTGCAGGAAGTTGACATTTGTCGAAAACTGATCAAGCTGAGCTCGTTTTTGAGTTATTAGAAGATGAAAGCAAAATGAAGGGTGATAAAAACGGTGGTCCCGTTTTTATGGAAGATGACAAACATATCTTGTTCCCAAGCAACTGAGCATTCTTTTGGGAACATTTTCGTGGCATCAACCATTAAAAAACTTTTAAGTGCTGAAAATAAGGACAAACTGTCCTCGGGAATCGAAGTAAAAACTCTCTTTCTGAGAGAAATTAGAGACGTTGTAATCAAACCCACCTGATACTTGATCCTGTGCATATCTTTAGCATCTAGTAACTCATCGCTGCAATATCCCCACAAATCTTTGCGAACGCGTTCGTGGAGTTGTTCGGCGAAAGCCTGGTACGAACAAAACAGTACACATGTTACATGTTTCAGTCGATAAAAGACATTGAGATGAAACAATGTACGACGACTTAACTGATTACTAACCTCTGCTAAGCGGTCGGCAAGAGCTTTAACCATTATGACACTATAGTCATCCATTTCCTCATCAAATCTGTGAAAGGAGAATGTTTACTTCAAGTTGTAATTCAAGGGAATATCGGATCGAAGTAGGGTTTACATTTCCTTACAATGTTTTCCAAGTACCGTCTACTAAACATCAACATTCCTGGTAAATTACTTCTACTTACTTTTTGGCCATTTCCTCGGCTCCCATGACTGAAACAGCGAAGCAGCCGATGTAGTCCTTGACATTTGTATCCAGCGGTGCTACAAAGTCTGACAGGCAATAGTATGGATCCTCGACACCAGGCTCCTTCTCGGCCTGAAAATAAAAGCTTGAACAGTTACTTTATCTGTAGAAACTTTACCTTCGTTAGACGCGTCTTCGGGGATAAGTTGACAAAGTCGGAAAAAACCTCAGCTGATTTAAGCGATACAAATTTCTGCTTTTACCAAGCTCTGTCATACAAGGTGAGAGTTAACGGCAAACGTAGCTTAGTAACTCGTTTAAACTGGTCGCAAGGTCGAAACGCCGCAAAAGTGAAAACTCGCGTGCAAACCTTAAACAGCTAAAGGCAAAAAAACAGAATCAAAAGGCAATATTCTCCGGGTGACGTCAAACAGTGCGAAACGTTGTCCAGTCTGAATTACCCTTAGGACTCTACACGAAAAAGGTTGTTCACTGGTGGACAATTTTTGACTTTTCATACCACTTTTACAGCAATTCTCTTGAGCAAATACTGTCACCGCGCGTAGAAACGGGTGGGAATTAAAAGGGAGGGGGGACTGGAGAGAGAGAAATCTCCGCCTCGCTTCCAAAAAATCCCTTCTCTTTTTCCCTTCTCCCGTTTCTTTTTCACGCGTTTCTTCTTCCCCCCCCGCCCCGGTCCCTTCTTCCCTCCCTCCCCTTTTCGCACTTAGCACACAGGCTAGCGATAGCAACACGTCTAAGTTATTCAAAATGGCCGAAATTCAACACCAACAAAATACATTGAGGTGATATCTAATCTTAAACACTTATTCATATTGTACCATTTATACTTGAAATAACGGATGCCAGTGTCTGACATTGTTTACTAACCTGTTGCCTCAAGCCATAGAACACGGCACGTGGTGATTCCTTCCTAGCATCATCATCCTCAAACACGTGGATATCATCACCGACGCTATTGGCAGGATAGAAAGCCACCACTCCGACTGGCCACAGAGATTTAGTTTTAGTGATCTTCTCCAACATGCTTTCAGCATCGTCGAATAGTTTTTTCGCTTCACTACCTGTTTCAATGACGAGAAGGATACTTTCTCTTGGACAAGTAATAAATGGGCCTTCTAACACAATTTTTTATTAAACTTTTTCGGACGATCCTTGACGACACACCTCGTCGTCACTGACCTTGTCATCACTGCCTGTTCAGGTCAGTCCGTCGACGCATTTCGGCATAGCTTGGCGGAATTGAGTTGCTATGGTGACGAACATTAAGGTCATCGTCGTCGACCCAAATTTATCAAAAAAGCGAGTTTTGCGTACTCTTAACGTGCAAAATGCTCCCAACATAATTTAAGCGAAGTGTTTAACAAGGCTAGTCGCACCCAGCTCGTCATCTAGATATTAGGGAGCTTAAGCAACGACGAAGGCGACGACAACGAGAACGGCAAAAATGGAGTACGTTTAGATTGGAACAAGCCTGCACGTGCATCACGTTTTTTTTGTGCATTTCTTTACCGTCGTTACACAACTACGAGGTGAAACTTCATAGTTTCACGTTTCATGGAGGACGTGAACACACAAAAAAAGATATTCTTCTTCTTCTTGTGAACTTCTAAAAGTTACAGTCCTTCAGAATCGACTCTATAAGAATTCCCCAACATTAAAAAAATTGTATGAAATGGAAGAGAAAAAAAGTTTGAAACAGCACGAAGCCCGCTTTCTTAGTGACGTTTTCGCTGCCGTTGCCGTTGCCGTTGCCGTTGCCGTTGTTGTTGCTTAAGCTCCCCTATTATCAGAGATTCAAAGTAGCACCGCTTTCCCACCCCCAACGGGGTGAGGAAGGGGTGCAAATCCTACATCCCACCCCTTGTACGGTTGTTCCGCGGTAGACTGTAGTAGCCGCGTGAGTTTACTTGTTTACTTGCAAAAGCAACTTCTTAATCAGCGTAGAATAAGGAGGACACGTAGTCAGGGTCGGGAGGGTGCTTACCGACTGTCTTGTCTTGAAAGATTTTTGGATATCCCCTGTTGGGATATTTTCCTCTAAGTTGCCATACATCGAAGAAAGGCTTCCAATCAATGTAAGGAAGGAGCTCACTGATTTCACAATCATCTATCACCTTTGAACCCAAGAACGACGGACGAACTAAAAAGCAGTAGAAAATAGATTTATTGATAACCCTCAAAGTGTATGAGAACCTTTTACCGTTTAGGATTTTACCCTACAATCAAAAGTTAGAACTCCCTCGTAACGAACAATTAACAGTACTACAGGAAAGTACTGCTCAGTTGTTTTCATTTGAATGGTCGCACTTCAGAATTTTCTCTAAAAACTCAAAAATCAGAATCACCTTTTATAGCATAATAAGCAGATTGAAAAGTTAGAATGACAACAGCCAATGTCGGTTTTTGAGAATACGGGTATACAGGTTTCTTTTGAATATCCAGCATGCGCGACCTAACGGTATACAGCAGATACACTCTGAAATGAATGAAGCGCCGAATTTTACTCTGCTCTTCTAATATGGGTTATATCGAAGACAATTTTGGGAATTGTGGGACACTCTGACAATTTCTTACGGGTTTCTTAGTTCAAAACTATCCCCCCACCTCCCCCTCCCCGGCCAAACCAAACAGAACAGTTTAATAACAGTACCACTGGAAAGTACTATCAAAAAGGTTGTTTTGAAAGGCCAAGGGCTATCATTGGATCCCTTTCTGATCCTTAAAACACAGAAACGGCTGTTAGAATACTACAGGCTGCAAAAGGAAAAAGAACTACAAAAACGCTTCTTTTTCACCTGACTTGAAGTCAATCCAGTCCAAGTTCGCTTTCTTTAAACGTGATTTCTCCAGGGATAGGTATTTACGATCCTGTAAAAAAAATACAATAAAATCAACATTCTTCCCTTTTCCGGCGCTTAAACCACTAGCACGTTTTCAGATCATGACGTCACGCAGTAAATTGTCCCGTCGTTCATACCTGTTGCAGGCTCGGCGCCGGCTGTACGATTTCCCGCGCTGGCATGCATTTTCCCGCGCTTTTAAGCGGTTTCAAATGTACTGTCGCTCGGAAATGGCGTAGGTGACAGTACTTATTTCTCCGCGCTTCATACTTGTTAGGTTGCACGTCTTCTGTCCCTCCAACCCCGCCCACCCTACCCTTGGCAGTCTCTTCGTGATTGCCCGTTTTTTATGCAATTGTGGTATGCCGGAATGAAAAAGCGTTTTCCACTAAATGGAAAAAGAAACTTTCTTACCTTCAAAGAATCATAATGCTCATCCCGGATTTCTTCATATTCTTCTTTTACTTCATCTACAAAATCTTCTTTTGAATTCTGGTCTATTAAAGCGGAGCACTACGATGAAATAGGACAGTTTATTATAAGGCTAGAGTTTTACTCGGCACAAAGCGCACAAAACGTATAAAACCCCTTTAGCAGACATGAGTAATGGCACATTAAATTTATATCAAAAATGGTAACACGACATGAAATATCCTGCAAAGCAGATATTCAAAGGAAACAGGGAGAATTTGGCGCGCTTACACGCGAAAGGCGCGCGAGGAAGGAAGGAGAGGAAAATTCGTCTCCACTCGCGCACCCTTCACGTTATAGTCTTTGATGAAATGAATAAAAAACAACAGTTATCTTACCACTACTACGCTCTTTGAGGCGTCTAACACGTGGACCGTTGGTTCGCTGTAACGTGGGGCGATCTTCACAGCTGTGTGAGTCCTGATATTATACAAATAAATAAATAAATAAATAAAACAAGTATTTCTTGGTATTGTGTTTTTGGTTTTTTGAAACGGAGATCCCACTGGATAAATCGGGTGTTTCTTGATGTTGCGGAAAGTGTTGTTGTTTCCCTTTTGTTTTGTGGTGTAGGCATTGTTCAATGCCAGGAGCCCATAATCCGGAGCGAGCAAATTCCATGCGCTCGTGTCACGGCGTTTTCACGGATCAGTTTATTTTTAGAACGGTTTTGGTGCAAATTTTGAATATCTTTCAAATTCCAAAAACTAGTTAGCAAAACCTACAGACCTAAAATGATATTTTTTGCCTTTTCATAACGTTTAGTTTCCTTTTTGATATCTTCGAACGCGCTCAGAAACATGGTGGAGATTCTATTTTCGCGGGAAAAAAGTGCGCTTACATGTGTGTAAAAATAAACTGGTCCTTTAAAACGCCGTGACATAGGCCTAGTATGTGAGTTGCTCGCTCCGGGTTATGGGCTCCTGTCAGTGCCTTTTCAATCTTTGCAGTAAGTCATTTCGTGATGGAGGCCGTCCGCCAAACCAAGAAACTACTGATAAATCTGGATAAATCTATTGTTGACGAAGGATTTATGGATCTGGCCGCGGTTGTTCAAAAGATGGATAGCCCTATCCACCGGTAAATTAATATCCAGTGGATAAACATAAGGGAAACCAACTGCGCTATCCAGTAGATAGAGATTTATCCGATGGATAGCGTTATCCAACATTTTTAAGAACTGGGGCCTGGTTACCCCTTAGCCAGAGGACAGCGTTATCGAAGTTTATTATACATTAAGGCGAGAAAAGTGAACCTGGTAGGAAATTTTTACTTGTAAATACCTTGATGTCGTGGCACCTCCGATGAGGAGCGGAATCTTTAGTCCCTGTCTTTCCATTTCTTTAGCGACGTGAATCATTTCATCTAAAGACGGTGTAATTAATCCGGATAAGCCAACAATGTCAGCCTTTTCGGCAATAGCAGTCTGTAGAATCTTCTCGCATGGAGTCATTACACCAAGATCGATCACTCTACAAAGACAAAAACAACCAATGAGAGAGCTCGATACATTGGGCAAATGTTCAATGTAACGGCTTCAGCGATTTCATAGCGCAATCGCGAAACAAGTTTCATGAAACTTTGCGTAGTGTAACACAACTGAACTAAACAGGTTTCGCACTCATTAGTCAAGGGCAGATTTAAAGGGGGCATAGGGGACCCCCATGTCCCCTTTGATTCTCTGAGTAAAACCTGTCTTCTAGAGCCTCAATATTTCGATACAGATGCTCTCAGAGTTCTGTGACCAATAAATAACTACAGTAGAACCTCGATAGCTCGAACCCGGTTAACTCTGATCCGCCGCTAACTCGACGTAAATTTCCTTCCCTTGACCAATATTTCACACTGAAATTTACCACCATAACTCGAATTCCCCGCCCGTTGCTGGGGTTCTACAGTAGTATTTATATAGCTGGCAATTCGCCTGGCACCCTCTTCTGGGACCGTCTGTGTATGTTGTGGTAATCGTTGCAAAAAGAAGAACTCCATTCTACTTCGAACAACACTCTCTTCAACCTCGTTCCCAGGGTCCTCTCCTACTCGTCTCCCGGAGCGCGAGTTGGAGAGGACGCGGGGAACGAGGTTGTGCTCGATATGTTAAAATTCTAACATGACTCCGAGGCTTTCTGGATATATTTCTATATTTCTATTGGTTTTCTTTATGCTCAAGTCTCTTCTGGGAATTGCGAAACAATGGAGTCGTTCGTAAAGACTCGGAGTCATCGAACGTGGGCTATCGAAGATGGTGAAGTGGTAAGAGCATCTTAAAAACTTGCCACCTAATGTGGCCTGGATTCGAATCTCCAAGGCAACATCACTACGTGCATTGAATTCATTTTTCTTGGTTCTCATCCTTGCTCAGACAGTTCATTTTTTGGGTAGTTCGGTTTTCCCCTCGACGAAACAACTAAACCTGAAAGATTCCAAGTCGATCAGGAACGCACGAAAACGCGAAAACGAACCAGTTTTTTAGAACTCGGAAGTGCTTTGTGGGTCACCAAATTACAAAACAAATTACAATACCTGTAGTTATTGCAACCCAACACAACCCCAACGATATTCTTGCCAATGTCGTGTACATCTCCCTTCACAGTGGCTAAAACTATCGTTCCATTGTAACGGCTCTGAAATAGAAATTCATACATTTACTTAAAAGATCATTCGACCACAGCTTTCCTGCCAATACTAAATAGTTCAATAAAATTGTAGAGCTGACTTCAATCGATCAGACAGAAAATACTGACTGATGGCACACACACGACATCTTGGTTTTACCGCTGCAAATTTTCCGGCGCAAAGTCACTATTGCGCATTCTCCCCAAGTTGTTTGAAACGAGCGCACATCCTCTCATTGAGCACCAAATTAAGGTTTGCAAGCTATTGGCACGGCCTACACATTAATATTCCCCTTGAAGCTTGCTTTATATTTTCTGTACAGTGGTACGGTTGCTCTCAGGCAGTAACAGCATTTGTCATATTTATGACAATCATCGACTCTCATAGCCACTACGGGGCACCTTAAAGCTCCAGGAAGGAGTTGTTTAATTAGACAACGAAACAATAGACGAATGACCGAACAAGCAATGTCCCGAGCCGTTTATCTAAAGAAATAGCAGGTATGTTTTCGAAGGCAAATCAAAATATAGGTTTCTTTTAAAGCTGCGTGGCTCCTTAGCCATAAATGGATTTTACTTTTTGTCACTCTGGAAAAAAACAACAACAACAACAATAACATCAACAACAAAACAAACAAAAACGATCAAGACAAATTGGTTCCCTAACTATATTCGCTTTGACAATGACTACACGGCTGTTTTCGCACCGACTACATGATTCCCCGTTATCGGTTACATGTTTCAGTTTCCCGCGCATTTTCCCAGGCTTCGCACCCGGACAGTCTCGCACCCGTAAATGTATGTTCTCCCGCGCTTTGCAGCCGTTTTATGTTTTCCCGCGGTCAGCGCGGTCAGAAAGCTGACTATGTCAATATGAATCTAACTTACAGCAAGTGAATCCTCCACAGTATTACCATCACCGTTCATCTGAGCTAGTCTTTCCTCCCGCTCCTTCTCCATGAAGGGAATGAGATATCCAACAGCTTTTTTCATGACACGAGCAGATTTTATCACCTAGGTAACGAGCATACAAACATTGCATCACTTTATATATTAACAGAGAATGTAACATCAAAGAACGTATTGCTGCTCAGTAACTTCATTTGAGGAAGGTAGGTTAATTATTAACAGCGTAAAAGGATATTTGACCACATTACATCGGGATTGCATGGCCAGAAGCTCTCTTCCTTTCTGAAAAATCTACAATTTCCGTAAAAAAACGTGTAACGCTTCTGATCGGGGGCATGCGCAGTGCAGTCTCCTGGAACCCGTGCAGTGTTGCTAAAAAGCGCAGTTCAGGAAAGCTTGAGCGATTTTTAACTTTGTCTAGGGGAAAGCGTTGAAATCGACCAAGTGTTTCAACTATTTTGTCTGGCATTGTAACTGATCTTATAAACGTGCTCAAATGGAATTCCAATTTTGTTCTTCCCGCAAAAACAAAATTCCCTTTTTTCAATGTTAGGACAAATTGAGGACACATCGCAGGCTAGAATCTCCAGTTTTCTACAGGCGAATGGGGGTCGCACACTCCTAAGATAAGCAATTTCTTTCGCTGTACATTTAACGCGGTGTTCTATGCACACACACTATCCTTTAGAGTGGTTTTCGTTTGAGTGTCGTAAAACCAAAACCAAAGTAATTACTCTGGCCAGTCACATAGGACACAGACAATACATTGAACCAATCAAAACTCGAAGTAATTACATGTGGCTGACGCAAAGCGCGGGAAAATGCATGCGAGCGCGTCACAATTGGCTTTGGTTTTACTTCTGATTGGATGAAAAGGTGGCGCGAATCTTTTAAGCCAATCGCATCGTGTAGAAAGTGCAAAACCAATTACTTTTCGACACTCAAATGAAAACCGCTCTATTTCATACACATCATTTTGCCATCTCCGCCCTTAAATAGCAAAAGCTAGACGAGGTGGGCGGAGAGGAAAGGTTACAGCAGTCATAACAGATAATATTGTAAAGTAACTAAATAAACTATGTGGATAAATAAGAATTACAGAAAAACAAGCTAAACTTACAAAATGTAAGTCTAGTTTCAACATAATAGTCGGGACCATCTTGATCGCTAGCCTGCAATTACAGCTCCTGGGGACCCGTGCAAAACGTCCCAGGAGGAGGAAAGCAATAAGAAGCGGCTGTAATGGTAGGCTACTCAATCGTTCGAGACGATCATGTGGAAATACATAAGAAAACAGGAAACATCGACAGGCAGGCAGGCAGGCAGGCAGGCAGGTTAGCTCACCTGTGGTAAAAACATTTTTCCAGCACCAAACAGATCTCCAACAATACCCATGCCCTGAAAAAGAATAAAGCTCAAATTAATGCCCAAACTTACATTCCGTTTGATTGTTAAGAACAATAATCTCCAAGCAGCAAAACTGAATCGCTGACCATTTATCACACCAAAATTAAGCTAAGAGCTAAGTTAACTTTGACAATGAATGGGGAAAAGCACACTTGATAATTCAAAGCTTACATGTCGTTCGTTGGCCGTTATAATGAAGATAGAAAAAGAAAACAAATTCGATCAAACTAAAAGAATGCGAAAATATGTGAATTAACGATTTGATTATCCAAGATAACTACTGCTATATATGAAGCTGGAAAAAGCTATCACGCCCCCGCGCCGTAGCCACTGTAACTAGGGACAGGGAAAAAGATCAGCCAATACTGAGATGACCCGCGCGTTAACCCGCGCGTCCCCAGAAACGATTCCAGAAACAATTATGGAATGTATTTCGGCTTCTGTTCCCTTCTCTCTTCTAAAATGGCGAATACAGAGTTTTGATAACGTTTAAGCCTACCTTCATTAGGGGCCCTTCAATCACGTTCAGTGGACGTGGATATCTCTCTGTACATGCCCGTGCCTCCTCTGTATCCTCAACCACAAATTTGTCAATTCCCTAAAAGAAGATCAACATTTATGAATAGAGACCTTTCCTTCGAGGACGAGGACGACTACGAGTACGAGATTTGACTTGAAGTTTTTTCGCGTATTCTCCGGCAGAAAGCTTCATCTTACCATTTTTCACCAGAAAAGTTAGCACTGTTATCGTTAGTGAAGGAGGTTACGCCCTCTCCCGATCGCAGAATGATAAAGCTTCTAACATTTGATAACCTGTTTCCGCCACTTCGACATTCTCACCAAGACTCGTAGTAGAGTGACGACGGCTACCACTTTTCCCGCCAAAATGACGCTCGCTCACGCGCGTAACACGACTTAGTATTGAGAAAATCTCGTGCTCGTCGTGCTCGTCTTGAAGTCTAAAGGTGTCTAATAACTAGGAATCTGAGGTTGCAGAATGTAAGATTATCAATACAATGGTATATAATAAACAGTGGCGGTGTTACCTTAACCAGAGCATATTCCAGTCTTTCCTCAATATTTCCATTTCTCCATTCATCTGTCACTACCTGCTTTTTCGCGCCTTTTCCCAGTCCCTTTGTATTCAGAAAAAAAGAACGCAACACGTCATTGTTTGAGGCAAATATAAACACAGTGTTACACCAAACAAACGATAGAGCAATTTTAGTATGACCTTGATATATTGTTTCGGTAAGTGTTCGATATTTGTTTTATTAGCCAATGAATGAAAAGATCAAAAGATGGCCTCTTTGTTTTCCCGCCAAAGAAAACCCTAATATGGAGAAGGCAGTGTTTGATTGGCCAATCGTATTGCAGTATGACGTCAAAGCGAAGTATCGGTTGATTTCTAGAAAGTTCTTGGGCATGACGTCTTTTCACCCGAGCGTTCGCTGAACCAACCAAAAGCCTCGCGCGTTTTTACCCGTTCGATAAACCAATCATATCGCTCTATTTCCGTTTTTTGTTGTTTCTGTTTTGTTCGTGCGTTTTCATTTCAAGGTCATACGAAAATCGCTCTATAGTGTTACCAACTTGGGATAAGACCTTTTTCTGTTTCTATGTATTTGGTGGATGTCATGTGAAGGTAGCTGTTAGGCAAGGTTAGACTGATTTTTTACCAATTTCACATACTTGTGCATACTGAAGAAGCTTTTCAGTACAGTTAGGATCCTTGTTCCAAAGCAGATCTTCACACAACTTAAGGAGCTTAGGTTCAATGTCATCATATAATGGCAGGTTACCAGCATTGACAATCGCCATGTCCAAACCAGCCTAAAAACAGAAAAGGTTAGCTTTATTATACGGCAATTCTCTATCTGTAAAATGAAAACGTAGAGGCAAAAAGTCTGATAACTTTTCATTTCGCTCGCGAATCCTTTAATGACATGATGTCTTACCGAAGGAACTCAAACGATAGAACTGTCACGAGATTCGCTTCATCCTACCCACTTTCGGAACCAGCAGTATCAAAGTGACCGGTCGTTTTGCCTACGAGTCCTTTCGCTCACGTCCTGTTCGCAAACGTCTTATGTCGATCCGCTAAGAGGCGAAACGAGCGGTGCGCATGTATATGCTTTGTTCTCTCAACCATGATACAAAAAAGCGCGATACGCATGCGTATACCCCGTTCTTTCAGCTACTGATCAAGCGAAAGTAGTTAGGGAACTGACCCAACTCGTACGCGAAACGACTTCAAAAGTTTGCGAACGGACGTTAGCGAAACGACCGTAAACCCGTATTTTTTTGCCTTAACTGGCCTATTTCCTAGCTTCTAGTTATCTGTTGCCATACTTGGTACCTCAAACCTTTCAGACTTTCCTGGAAGGTTTGATTTATTAGGAGTCAACTGTACATGACTCTGGAAGTAAAAGGGACTATTTTTGTAGATGAATTACAATAAATTGTGCATCATTCTTACCTTGATGGCGTGATACAGGAACACACTGTGCATTGCTTCTCTTATTGTGTCCATTCCACGGAATGAGAAGGAGAAGTTCGAGAGACCACCACTTACTCGCGCACCAGGAAGAGTTTGCTAAAACAACAAAAATGAATCAGGGTCGCTGTTACCACAGATTTGTGCAATACCATTTTTACAAACATTCTAAATTTTTTTCTGACCAATTCTTAAATATATTCATATAACAACCGCGCTAAACGTTTAAGTAAAGATGTTAAAAACCG
Organism: Porites lutea; assembly: GCF_958299795.1. NCBI lineage: Eukaryota > Metazoa > Cnidaria > Anthozoa > Scleractinia > Poritidae > Porites > Porites lutea. The sequence goes on along the minus strand of NC_133207.1, from coordinate 19,019,009 downwards.
GACGCCAAATCAATCCACAGTTTCAAGAAGAAAACCCGAAAGGCTGATACACAACATATAATTACAGAGGGCTACAAAAAATGCTTTTTGTGTTCTAGCTAACAGACATTTTCGAGACAATACGGACCTTTTAATTACTTTTAGTTACTTAGCATTATTTTTATATGAAATGTCATAAAACTTTTAGTCAATTTTTTTTGGCTTAGTATTATTTTATGTGAAATGTGTCAATTTTTTTTCGATTAATATTTTTAGAAAGCATATTTTTGTACATTTTATTCTCTACAAAATATTCTTCTTATATTAGTTGGGTTGATAGTATTTTTAAATTTTATTCTTTGTAAATATTCTTCTTATATTAAGTAGTCAGTTTGATGGTATTTTAATTGGTGTCCCCTGTTAGTAGGCCTTACCAGGCCGGCTAAAAGATCTAGGCACTTGTACTAAGTTCATCATTACCTTCATCATAAAGTTTTTAGGTTAGTCACATTTACTTAGTTAAAAAATAGCTTAGTTTATCGCGATCACGTTGACTTTCCCTTTTAACTATTTACCAAGGCAGCGTGCAAAGAAAGTAGTGTCCGATAGCCCGGAGCTAGTGGATTTTGCTATCAAGATAGTGAATTCTGTTTTTAACTTGCCCGACGGGCAAGTGATCTTTTTTGAGGAATTCGAATAACAGAAGAACTGTGAGATCACTTCTGCTTCAAAAAGCTTTTGGGGCTATAGTTGAAATGACGTCTGGGGTAGTAAATGTTAGCTTCAGCTTGCCCGAATGGCAAGCTGTAAAAATGATTTTCTTTGCACCCTGCAAGGAGAACTAACTTCCCTTTAATAGCCTCCCCCTTTTGAGTTTCATAATGGTCAAGAGGAATTAATTCCGTTACTTGTAAAACAACGCTTCCACTTGTAAACTACTAAATGCTAACACAATCATTCAATAGGAGAAATAGCCCTAGACAGACATTGCAGGATGCGCCAAAACCTATTTCCGATTGTCCGGGACATGTAAACCTTTGACATGACTTGTCCGTGGGACAAGCATATTTTAATTAGAAAAAATACAGAAACATTTGAAAAATGAATTAAAATTACAGTAGACTTAAAATTTATCTTAGAGGCATAAAAGAAAACCTCATGCATGACAAAGTCGGGGTACATAATACTTTTAACTTTGTCATACCGGGGCCATTTCATTTGTTTTCTGAGCTCTACTTGGCTTAGAAACCTGACAAAACGTTTTGGACAAGAACTCTTGGGTTTTGCACAACCAAATTTAAGTGGATACAAGTGGATAGCAAACTTAGTCTTACTTTGTAGACTAGAAATAACAAGATGGCCCAAAACACGAGTAGATTACAACAGAGTAGTGACTTAAAGACATTAAGATTGTTTCTGCCCCCGGGGGATCGGGTAGGCGAACATGCATGTTCGTTACATAGTTATACATGTACACAGAAGGCAACCATTTTCCCATGGCATCATCGTTCTACCCGGTAGCCGAGCCGTTTCTCCGCGATACGAGGCAATTTTACTCGCAGTAACGGCTACGCGTGCGGTAATCAACCCGTACGCATTCACGGAAACAGTGTACATTAAGGTCGTTATTAACTCCACTCATTTGATTTCCTAACCTTGATGGCACGTGTTGCTTCAATGAAGTACTTTCCATAGTTGTTATGTTCTTCCATTCCTGTTGCCACAGTGAGAATGTTTGGATCGAAGATAATATCGTTGGGGTTAAAATCTACCTTAGATACCAGAAGATGGTACGAACGACTGCAGATTCTTATCTTGTCTTCTAGGTCTGCCGCCTGGAAAGAAATCAAAGAAGCGGTGTCTTGTTATCGATACCCAAGTAGGTTTTCTTGGAGGTATAAAGGGGACAAGGATGAGAAAGGAATTCAGTGACACTACAGTCACTGGGTATTCATCTAAAGGGAAAGGATATTTTAATTAGGAAATAATTTTTCCTGTTAATCCATTTGGAAATCTTCAGAAAATATGGGCCCTATCTCAACAGTGATTTTGTTACCTCTGCGTCCTGCGTCCTTGACGCATAAAAGTCCCCAAAGACGCACAAGATGTTCCTGTAGAATATCCTGTTCGTGTGATTTCGGTGTCTGTTCTTCTGGCTGTTGTTTAACGACGTATATTTCTTTTACTCTTTGTTATGCTTTACAAAGGATATCTTTTATGGTCCATAAAGGCCCAAGAATTTTCAATTTAGGACTTGAAATTGTTTTTGAAGTGGGACTCAATGGGTCTGGAGTTGGACTCATGATTTGTTCACAAGATGAGTCTCATGACTCACCATAACTATTTGTGACAAAATCACTGTATCTGGTATGATTTTCATGGTCCTATCCTGTATAGTGTGAATAGCTTTAGGCTATGTTTGCACTATGCCGGAAAGGGCTTATGTTAACACACAAGAACGGTTGGCGCGATTTATCTAAAGTATTTTAGACCCACCCGTCCTGGACACAGGGCGAGAACATCGCCAAGACATCGAACGGTGTTAATTCTCCTTAAAAAGGGATTTTAAATTAAGCCAACAATCTGTAAGATAAATCACAAGCAGCTCTTTTTGTTGATTCGATGTCTCATCTCACCTGTCCTTGCTCGTCAAATGCCATGACAACTACAGCCGCTCCGTAACGTTTAATCACCTTGGCCTTTTCTAGAAAGTCAGCTTCGCCATTTTTCAAGCTGATGCTATTTACAATGCACTTTCCCTGCGTACATTTCAATCCAGCTTCTATCACATCAAAGTTGGATGAATCAATACAAAGAGGAACCTATGACGTAAAACAAAACCACTTTTTGTTTTAGAAAATACTACACTTGGCACATCCCCTAATAGTTCAAGGATTTTATAAAAATCAGTTACCACAAATAATCTAAGAAGGTCTCAGGGGAATTAGCTCTTTTGTCTTTCCATAAATTATGCGCACATATGCAAGGGAATCTGACAAACTCTGAAAGGAATAGTTCTCTAGAGTATCACCTGACCTACATTGGGGAAACAAAACATACAACAAGCAGGTAGCACGTGCTGTCATGGCGGACGGACGTGTATTTGTAAGCTCTCTACAAGTTTAACTTCAAGAAAACTCTTCTTCTCTTCACGTTAGCACCGTACCTTTTTTAAACTACACTACAAGTATAAAATTCATTATGACTAAGCCAAAAGCGAAAAACACGTTCAATTCTAAACTTACGTCATTGTTCTTGGTATAAGCACACTTAAGTTCTCTTAATGCTCGTGTGTAGTTCTTCGCTTCTTTCGCTTTTTTTCTCGTTCATTCTTGCATTATTTTTTCTGTCACTTTTTCTCTTTCGTTTTTGCACTTACACGTTCAGCCTTATATATTTTTATCCTATTATTATTAATGATTATTTTCTATGTTCTAAAGAAATCGTGCGAGCTTAGATTTAAATTATCTTGCCGATGTCAGTATAACATAAAATAATTTCAAAAGTGATCCTATTCACAAGCCTTACTGGCTTCTTTGCGCTCCCTTGCCTTAAATTTTTTTAAATTCTATAATTATGTATATTTTGTTTGCATGGCAAAATGATAATAAAACAAAACAAATAAAACAAAGGTCTATTAGACTAACTTGTGATCTGTTTTACATAAGCCCAAGTCTTGAATAGTAAGAGATGTAGGTTGGTTCGCAAGAGCGTCCCAAATGCGAGCACAGTGAGATACATCTGTAAGCATGCGCGTTTGAGCATCCGAACAAGGCGGAAGTTACTTTTGAGATTGTGTTTGTGCGTGTCCTGGTTCATAAGTATGGAGTGCAAAGGCAAGTGCAAGAGGCAATGCAAATGCTGGTGCTTACATTTACATCGCTCATGGAAACCAACCCTCCTTGTTATAAGTGAAAGAGTTTGGAAAATGAATGGTTTGAAAATCAAACAATTTATTTTATTCACCTTCTTTAATCACCTTTAACAACAACAACAACATAGTTATAAAGTTTTCAGAAACAATACGTAAATAAAGGGGTGTTAAGAAGAAGACCGCAAGTGACTCCTGATATAATAGCAAAATCTCCCTTCTTATTCACCAGCATGTACAAGACAAATTGGAAGGAGAATCAAGAAGTTTATCACAAGTCACTACACTCTCTCTCTCTGATCAAAGTTAAGTGCTTAGCACACCAACAGTCACAAGATGGATGAAGAGAACAATTATTTATCTAAGCCAGTGTTTACCTTTGCGATTTCAGGTTCCGCGGCAATCAAATTAACAAACTTGCCCATGCTTGAAATTCCATCTAACATGCCTTCATCCATGTTGATATCCAGAACTTGCGCTCCATTCTCCACCTGAAGCTTGGCAACAGCCAGTGCGTCCTGGAAGAGAAGTTTCATCTAAGCATATTATATTTCCCAAGAGACGGGAAAAATACATCAGCTGTGTTTCCGGGACTCTAAAATCAGATTAATAGTCTTTCAGTTCTTGCAGTTTCAATCTAGCTGATCATCATTAATAATAATTTATCGCTTCCAGAGCTATACCGAATTTTGTTTCTTTTAAAATCCTCCTTAATTTGTTTGACTAACCTGAAGTCAACTACTCCCTTTTTTCTTTCTTTCTTTTTTGTTTCTTTTTTTTTTTGGTTTTAGAATTTAAGATTACGCTCAAACGCCATCTAAGACAACAATACTTGTACATGTTGCCTTGATAATCTTGTTAATTAGCTAGTCTCTTTGATGTTTTTGTCTTTATTTTTGTTTTTTTGTATGACTGTGTGTGTTTTCTTGTTTTATTATTTTCTTTTGTGTCGGGGCTCCATTTAAACTAGTAATGCCAAAATTGGGTGCCCCTGAATAAATATTAATTTAAATAAATAAATAAATGAAAAAAATCTGGGATTTTCCAGGTAAGGAAAGCTATTGAATTATATATTATCATTCCAAGGATTTCTGAGACCTGGACAAACTCTGATTAAAAAGGCAACCAAATAACAGCTTTTGGAAGTGATTGATTTCAAAATTGAAATCGCTATTGAAAGCTATAATTAAGCTATCTCTTTCATTTGGGATTGTTCAGGTCCCCCACACAATAGTAAAAGTATGCTTTCCTTATGCACATCCAGTAATCAGTGACAGATCCAGACCTTGAGATAAGAGGGGGGGGGGGGGGGGTGGGGTGGGGTTCGCTCTCCAAAGAAAATTTTTTCAGCCCTTGGGGCCTCATTTTGGTCTAAGAATAAGGAGGGGGCGCCAGGCCCCCCAGACCCCTCCGCTGGATCCACCACTGGTAATGCAGCACTAACAAAGAGGTAGAGAAGGAGGCATAATAAAGGAGGCAGCATGGCCAAGCACTTTAAGTGATGGACTTGCAATCCTGAGACCCTGCATTCAAGCCCTTCCCCCACCAATAGTTAATGGCCAACTGGCTTGAACCTGGTTAATATTTTTCGTGCCAATCCACTTGGAAATCTTCAGAAAATATGGGCCCTATAACTATCTGCATTGATTTGGTTTCCTCTACATCCTGCGTTCTGATGCATAAAAATCCCCAAGGACGCACAAAAGTTCATGGCACCCAAATATCAATCGATCGATCGATTTTAAGATGTTTTTGTACAATATCCTGTTCGTGTGATTTCTGTGGCTGTTCTTCGGGCTGTTTAATGATGCACATTTCTTTTAGTCTTCTTTGTGCTTTACAAGAGAGTAATATCTTTTTATATCTGCCTGGTCCATAAAGGCCCAAGCATTTTCAATTTAGGACTTATTGTTTTTTTGAACCGGGACTCAATGGTTCTTGAGTGGGGAATCTTTTTACTTACACTTCCAGTTTACACATAACTGAATAATAGCAAAAACATGATCCACCCCTTTAACATGGGAGACCACACAAGTCAATGTTAATCCTTAAATTGTGTTTACCTCAAACTTCCCATCTTTGATTAACCTGCAAAATCTCCTAGACCCAGCCACATTACAACGCTCACCAATATTCACAAACAGGGTGTCTGGGGTGATTCTTGCTGGCTCAAGACCTAATAGAAAAAAAGTACAAGTACAAGAGATAAGCTAATGATGATGACAATGATTAAGGTGGGTGACAACAATAGTGATGCATTGATGATGATGAAAATGATGATGATTATGATGATGAAGATCACAAAGATTATGCTGATGGTGATGACAGTGTTCTTACCAGGCCACGACATTGTAGCATTAACCCAAGGAGTCCCAAGGCACAAAGAAGGAAAAAATACATATTACAAAAAGTATGTAAACATATGTACACAAACATACATTTCCTTATAAAATAAGCCAAAATTTAATTGGTTATGGCATCTTTAGAAAACACCCATCATTATCTATCAAAGAAAGTACGAGGTACTTACTTTAACTGAGACCTGTGAAAACCTTGAGTTAACTTTATCCAAAAATTGTGACCCTCTTTTCTCCATCATGACCCCCTTGTAGCTTCTCTACAAGTCCTGTGGACCCCAGGGTATGAAATCCTGGTAAGAACACTGTGATGATGATGATGATGATGATGATGATGATGATGTTGATGATGATGATGATGATGTTAATGATGGTGTTGGTGGGAAGGAGAACATAAACCTGATGAAACTCAAAATCAACAAACCTGAAAGATTCATTGCATTTGCAAAATGGTCTTTGGGTATTGGTCGTGGTTTAAACGGTCTTACAGCCTCAGCAATGGCCCTGAAAGAGAGAAGGCAAAGTTAGAAAACATCTTGAATTTCAGAAAAAAAATATGGTTACAATTTTATTATTTGCACCAAGTATTAAAAAGTGGACTGCCACAGAACAACATAGCACACATTCCTTAAACAGACCAAGCTCCCATTAATGTGGGCATGACCAATGGACCTTGTGATCACTTCATCCTAGTGATTATAAATAATCTCACACTGATTCTCCCCAAAGAACCAAAGATTTTAAATAATAATATAAGGTCAAGCATCTAGAATATGAGGAGAAGTCACTCAGAACTCCTTTTTTGCATCCATGAATTTAACATGCTTGTCTTTCAAATTTGCCTAACAGGTTCTCAGTGTTTTTGGACACACAAGAAAAAAAATAACAGGCAGGAAACTACTGAGAGCATGCATGGAACTGGCTACTGATAAATGGAATATGCAATATGCATACGTACTTAATGTGAGCAGGAGTTGTACCACAACAACCTCCAACAAGGTTCACCAGTCCATCTTTTGCAAAATTCTGCAACCAAGATAAGAGTTCTAATGTTGAAAAACAGTAACACAATAAGAGTGCCCTGACAGCAATAAAGAAAACTTGCTTTACAACAAGGCTTGTTTAGGGATAGTGGGTTCACTGTCGAGGTTGTTTCTTAAAACATAGACTTCATCAAGCACTTTTTAGCCTGTTGAATTTTCAACCCTTTTGCAAAATTTAATATACAGAACTTTAGACCCTCTTTCGTAAAAGAGGAGGGGCCCTTTCCCCACCAGAAACAAAGTAGCTGGTGCTGAAAACACTGTTGTTTCTTGAAGCAGGACAGTTATTGAAGAGCAAATCCAGATACTCTAACACTGTGGAAACAGAGTACTAATCAAATATGATAATCATTCACTCTCACAAAGCAAGACAAAAAATAATTTCACCACACAATAATTATTTTAAAGGTGCAGTCTGACAATTTGCAGAGTAAAAAATTAAAGCTAAATTGTGTGTTAATTTTATTAACAAATATTATTTTTTTAATGTCCTGCTGGCACTGATAAGGTATTGAAAAAAAACACTTTATAAGACAAAGAAATTATTTTATTTTACTTTCAATTGCTCAGCAGTTACTTCTGGGGTTTCATCATAGCCTCCAAAAGTGTTTGGTAGACCTGAAATTTAAGCAATAGATAGGAGTCATATCTTAAGATCTCAACAATTCCTAAATATAAGGACATACTAGGCATGCACCAGGGCATTAAAAAAGTCACGGACATCCAGTTGTCTGGGACAAGCAAAGTTTCCTGCCAGTAAGCAACTTTTCATATTCAAGGGCCTATAGGCAAGTTGTCTTCTACGTTGAAGTCATTAACTGAGACAAGCATGCAGTTAGCTAGCCCGGGGCAAGCCAAAGATTTTGAGAGCTGCTTGTCCAGTCTACCCCCTCCCCCTAAAATCAATGTTGCATTTTAGGCCTGGTTCATTCGCCAATCTTTTCATGAGCTGAAACTAATACATTGAATCAAGTACACGAAAAGTTCAGAGTCTGAACCAATAATTTCATTAGGAATGCCTGTTTCGATTTGGAATGGCTCGGCCATTCTTCCCACCTAGCCCAGCCAGGAATTTCAATTTTAGATCGACTTTGGAAAGGCTTCGATTCAGACACCAACCTTCTCATGTACCAAACCAAATGCATGGTTCGGCTCTTGAAAAGTTTGGGGTCTGAACCAGGCCTTAGACCCTCAAGTACTTCTTTTACTACAAACAACATTGATTTGCGGGTGGGGGGATTTACAGCGTTTAAACAGAAGTAAATGATTAAATGAATGAAATTATTGCTAAAAGCAGGCGTTTTAGACAAGTGCATCAACTGCTTTTGTCCCTGATTGCAGCTGGAATTCTAGTGTGTGTTTTTCAAGCTCTGATGCATACAGATGGTAAAGCTCCTGTAGTAATGCATCTGTGCATGTAGTTATGGATTAATGTACTTTACCTGCATTTGGATAGCAGAGTACATAAGCTGTTGTACACAGTCCCACTGCCTCTATGAATGGCCGCATTTCATTCGCACCTAATGCACAATTGAGACCAATGCTGTTGAGCAAACAGTAAAGTGTTCAGTCAACAACAAAGAAAGGATCAATTCACACGACAGCACACTGAATTTGTGAACGTAAATTTAAGCCTCTCTATGGGTATTTTGATTTTTCTTTTATTTATCTCCTTTCCTTTGTCGTCATCATGTTTCCTTGAGCTCATTAGTCATGGTTACCACAGCCAAAGGTTTCTGAAATTCCCCGACTTTTCCCTGACAAATGAAAATTTCCCAGTGTTCCAGATTAAGAGACGGTTCTCGGGTCAATGACCCGACAAAGAAGGCTTCCTAACCCGAAGTGTTAAGTTAAATATAACAAAAAAAACGAAAAACATTACCATGTGGTCTTGGTGATCCCTCAGATGGTCTACATGACCCCTGCTTGAAAGAATTAACTAGAATGCTGATTTCCCTGACCATTTTTCCCAAATAAGTCCTGAAGATGGACTCAACCCTCCAGTCTAAGAGCCATCCTCTCCACCCATTTACTTATGTTTTCAGAAAGTAACATGTAGTGTACATGATTTGAAAGTTCCTCAAAGCATAACGTGGCAAAAAGATTGAAAAGTAAAAATTTATTCTAATAATACGTGATTCATATCCATAAAATGTACAAAAGAATTTTAAATGTTAAAAAACAATAAAAGTGGAGAGAAAAGAATAAATATGTAATCTTGAATTTCATTTTTCCCACTTTCTTTTCCCTGACCATTTCCTGACCTGTGGCAGCCATGTTAGTTGCATTACATGTACCATGCAAAACAATAAATTCTCGATGTGCAACTTTGTTGAAAAACCAAAGATTTGACTGAAACTGTGCAACAAAATTAATAACCTCTACAGATACCCATAAAGAGGCTGGAATTTGGTTTGAAAACTATCTAGATTTGCAAACAAACACTGACCTTGTGTTTTTGATAGAATATCTCCAATATGTACGGTGTTCCTACCTTAATGGTTTTGAGTGAGACACACTGATGACAAAAGCATCTGTCGTTTGACCTGAGAGGGTTCTTCCACTCTTGTCTACAATAGTGCCAGACACCTGCAGAAAAGACAGCACGTGCAATTTCTTTTTAATTTACATTCAGGTCAGGATGACAAAACTGAATTTTCTTTCCCTCCCAATTCATTTGCAGCTATAAATCACACTGATTTGTTATGCTCTAGTAATGCCATCCCCTGGAATTTTTTTTCCCCATCTTACATGCATCTTCTTAATTTTTAATGGTTAATGCGTAAAAGTAATAAGCCAATCAGGGCTGCACCTTTGAACATTTAACACTTATTACTAGGAAGAGAATTGAACAGCTACACTGTATATGTACAATGTAGAAATTTTGTTATTCTATTTTCCTTGACCCCTAGCTGGCTCGCGGTTCTTACTGACGGCCCTGCAATATACCTATGTTGTGGTTTAAATTTGATTTCCCTTCATTTCTGGGTATGGTAACATATGATAATGAGTTTAAAACCAAGGGAAACAAAATTTAAACCATGGATAAAATTGAACCACAACATAAACATGCGATGTAAAGCATGTAAAGCACAGGCTTGTCATTTTAACTCTAGGGATGGACAGCTTTAATCTATTGATCAGAAAGAGTAAAAAATTGACTCTACAGCATGCGATATTTCTCGAGTCAACATTTTGTTGTTGAGGATGATTTAACAGTGAGTGTTGATCTCATATCAAATGACTTTGGATCATTGATAGGATATGCAAACAAAATAACTTAACACATCACAGCATGAGAACTATTGTTACTTACAAATATTGGAACAGGTTTGTACTCTGACTCAAACAGTTTATCAATTGCAAACAATGCAGCCTAGAACAAAAGAAGATAACTTTCACTCAAATGTCACTAACACTATGTACTGATGTGTTACCCAAAACAAAATTATTACAGAACAAATATTTATTATTAGTACATGTAGAGTTGAACCCTCTATGACTGGAAACCCCCTTGGAGAGGAAAATGTGTCAGTCTCTATAATTTACAATGTACAATGTATTGTACATTTTAATTTCTACTATTTGTTTACTAGTCTGCTTGGAGCCATAAAAACATTTTTTCAGCTGAATAAGGTCTTGCGGCACAGGATTTGAAAACAAGTCCTATCTGGTCACCCAGGACTAGCAGACTTTCTTAAATGACAAGCTGGAGTTCAAGTTAATTTGTTTTTCCATAGTTATAAAAATAATGTGGAATGGTTACATTTTGTGTGTGTATAAAAACCCATTAGACTCCTTTGCTATCTGTTTTTGTTAGCTTTTTTGGACCTGACTGTGCCCAACATTCAATAGCATTCCTATCATTTTGAACTTACTGACCAATAGAAACATCACATTAGGTTTATATTTAGTCACAGTTTGTGAACAAAAATCAAAGGATTGCGCACAGTCAGCGAGCTTCCAACATAAACTACAGCACTGTTGTTTTCAACTTTGATGTTTGTATGCTGTCATGTCTACTAACTATGGTTTTTCTAGAGCTGCAGTGGTAACTGAAACATCCAAGTTTTTTTAGGCCAATGTATTTATGACAAATGCTTAGTTTAGCATTAATATTTTATTTAACCAAGTGAACATGTCTCTTCAAACCTTAGCATTTGCTGTGTCAAATATTGTTTCAACCATGAGAATGTCAGAACCACCATCTAGAAGCCCTCTGGCTTGCTCAGCGTAAGCCTCCACTAACTCATCAAAGCCTGTTAGGTGTAAACAAAAGACATTGATAAATTCATGTATAAAAATACAGTGCTCCAGGCTTAAAATTTTCAAAGTTGCCATTTGGTGAGCTTAAATCATGAAATCTTCCCCAAGACATGAAATAACGTGAAAAAATCTCAATTGAATTTAGAGGTGCATGCTGCATCTGCTTTCAAGGATTGATACCTGGACAACCAGGGTGAAAGAGGCCCATAAAATTAATATTTCACAGTTGATCTCACTTTAAGTTTAGAAGATATATAAACCATAACTAATGAAAACACTGGTGTGTGGTGAGGGCTGTGCCATAGCAGCACCCGGTGGCCCCAGAGAGGCACCTATTAAATTACTTTGGCTTTTGGACAACTAGTTAAAACACAGTTTTTACTTAGAAATCCCTAGCCTCCCACGTAGGCTTTTTTTTTTCATTCCTCCCAATAATCACCTGCTCAACCGAGAACAACATTCCTCTCCCAAACTTAGCCAATCACATTGTACCTTCCAAATTCTGGAAAGGTTGACCTTGTCCACAGGGTAACCCGCTAATAACTCGATCTGCATGGAACACTCTGAAAGCTTTATGACCTCTCATAAACGTCAGGGGGTGGTAAATGTTAGACTTAGAGCGGCAAAAGTAAGATTTAGTCAGATTTTAGAACACCAAGTGCATTGCATAACCTTTGCTAAGGAAAGAAAAAAAAAGAAAAAGGTAACTCTAGGGTCATGTTTTTATACTACCACAACCTTATTATAAGTTGTGTTCAGCCTGCCAACACTTTATTTCAAAACGGTTGATTGGTCACTTACTGTACCACACGAATAAAACAATGGGAAAGGAATGTTGTTCTCAGTTGAGCAGGCTCCCATAAAAACGTCTGCAAGGGAGGCTAAAAAATCTTAAGGTATCAGCCACCCTTAAAATTGCCATTTTTCCATATTTGAGATTTCAACGTTTTCAAATAGATATGCTTGAGAGCTTTCTTTAAAAAAAAAAAATCAGAAGAAAATATCATTTCTGTCGAAAGATATCGGGGGTAAAAGATTTTTTCGCGTTAACTATCTTAATTGATCATTGACAAGAGCTGTCATACCCGTGTCATATATCAATTAACTTGCCTGTGAACTAGTAACGTGAAACCGAGTGGGTGCTTCGACACAACACGTGCGAATTGTCTTCGCGTTGTTTATAGCCTTTAGTATTCTCCGTGGATATTTAGCGTTTGCTTCGGTGATAATGCCCCCCCCCCCCCCCCCCAAAAGGAAAAGGTCGTGTCCGTTTCCGTCATCAAAACCGAGAGCGAAAAAGAAATCAAAGAGTGAGTTTGACAAAGAATGGGCCGCAAAATTGGCAGAGAGCGACAAAGGCTCATTTTATCGGCAAGAGAAGTGGCTCGAGGTGTTGAATGTTCAGAAAAGCGAAAACGCTGCAGTTTCTGAGAGTGCAAGCCGCTCCGAAATCCAGCTTGAAGAGCCAGATGAAGAAAGCCAATTAAGCTCATCGACCCCATCTGCTGATGGAACGTGGAAAACAATAAGCGTGTTAATTGTTTTCTTTCGTTTATTTCCAGCGGGAGTGGAATATGATTTATAGAGACGTGTACTTTTACACAAAGCGTTCCAATTTCGAAACACAATTAAGTAAATCGTTTTTGTTAGTTCAAATCCATAATCTGGAATTATTAAGCTTTTAAAAAATATATGGTTTATAGGGGTTTTAATAAAAACAACTAACGCTACAGCGATCCGCGCACGGACGGTCCTGAAGGGTGGCTGATACCTTAAGCCGAGCACCTGGATTTCACAGGTTCAGAGCACTAACAGGTTCAGAGCACTAACTTCCTTTAATTTTTCTTAGAGCACAATCTTGATGGCTGATGATCATTGTGCACAGGTCACACATTTAGTGACTTTGGCTACAAAAAAGGTTTGAACTACAGTGAATCAAGACTCACTGATATTTCTGTATCCAGGATTTTCAACACTGGGTGAGATGGACAGTGTCCTGTTTGTTGGTCCCACGGCTCCTGCTACATATCGTTTCACACCTAAAAAAGTACAATAATAGGATTGAGTTATGCAGTTGATAAACATCGATACATACATAAGATGCCTTTCGTTGGACCTGCACATAACTCTCCAGGTTATGGATATGGATTGTTTACAATTCGCACATTGAAACAGACATCGGGGTTCACACATACAGAAATCATTATATTTGGAGGTGCCAGACAAATTAAATGTGTACATGATAATGATATGTGTTACGGGTTAGTCTTACAGATAGTGTACCCGTTAATACAGATAAGCTTATATTCATTTCTCCTCTGTAAGTTATTTTTATTGTTGACAATGAGTGCTTTAGAGTGCTATAAGCTCTAAGCCACAACTTTTTTGGAAATATATAACACCAGTTTTGGTTCAAGGGACCCTGTTTTAAAGAGTTGACTGAGCTAAAATGAATTTGGCCGGTCATCGTGTCCAGAGACTCCCCAGAAATTATTTCGAGCCCTGTATAAACAATTTTTCTTTTGCTTTTGGGCTAAGCTGTGGAATGAGATACCCTGTCACATCCAACATCTCCCCAAGAATATATAACTTAAAAAAAAAACACTCTGCAAATAACTTTTTGATATTTTGAATGCAGAGGATGACTGTATTGATACGCCCAAGTTCATTAAAAAGGTAAAATTAGCCAAAACATAATGAATAATAAATTCTTGCTTATTAGTTTCTACTTTTACAATTTATTTGTTCAATTCTTTCTTATTTATTGTGTTATCTAGACCTCATGAATCCATATTATTTCATTTATTTGCAAACTGTAAACTTTCCTTTATAGTTAGCCTCAGTCTTAATTTCATATTTTGCATGCATTGCCCTGCCTCAAATAGCCCTGCTAGCTGCGGGCAAAGCATCTGTAATATTATCTTTTTATTAATAAATTTTGTTGTTGTTGTTATGGAGTCTCAAACTGATCACTTCTTTACGCAACACCACCTGGGGCATCGATTTTAAGACCTGGGAAGCTGGGGGCCAATAACGGCTGCCAGAAATTTGAAAGAACTTTGTGAGGTCAGCAATGGAATGCATTAGTGACAAATTTTGGTAGACAACAAATAAAAATCTCTACTAATGGTTATTTTATATGACATAAAAATTTCTGCCTTTTAAATCATTACTTTGTTCCCAGTATGGTACACGCATATTGAAGAAAATGTGAAAAATTTTCATTCACTTTACCTGTGGTTTCAGTCACTTCTCTAGCAGCCCTTTTTGCAATTTCAGCAGATGTCTTGTTTAGCCTATACACCTAATAATAGAGGATAAGAATAAATAAATGTTGGAGCTTTCTTAAATCTTTTCTCTCTCAGTAATGACCACAGTCAATATTCCCAAAAAATTAATTTCAAAAATTAAACCTTCAACTCCACTGTTAAATCAAAATAAACATGGTTAGAAGTGTAAAGGAGTTAAAAAAGGTATTAACTGCTAAACAAATTATCCTCATCAGTAACATGTAACATGTATTGCATAAACCAGGAATCATAAAATTATTTACAGAAAATTGTAGCTAGGGGCAGGAACTTCCATGGAAAGGTCGATTGGGTGAAGAACGTGTTCCATTTGACACAAGTTCCATTTGTTTATGCTGTTGTCACAAAAATTCAAGATGGTGGCACAGATATCACCGTCAACAGCCTGCAAGAGCTGGGGATTCCTTGCAAAAAACTTGTTAATGGAACATGGTTTTCCAACTGGAAAACAGGACTACCTTTTTAAAATTCCACTTATTCCTAGGAACTTTCCAGTGGAATGCACGGAAAACGTGTTCCATTAACATGCCAACCGGAAGTTCCAGAATTTCTGGGTAAATGGAAAGTGCCCTAGGTCTCACCACTCACCAAGTGTTCAGTTCCATAATCTGCCTGTGCAATACTGGTTCCACTGAATGTATTTGTTTCAATGATGTCAGATCCTGCTTCTAGGTATCCCTACCCACGAATGATGAAATACCATGAATAAAAGTGATTTTAAGGAGATAAATAGGTAGAACAAGCTAGCTTTCAACCTTAATCAGTGACAAATAAATTATCTGAATGTTTTCTTTGTACAGTGGAAGTACTCGTAAGTGGACACCCTCGGGACGCAAAAAAGATGTCTGTAACTGGAGCTGATTGTCTATGGGAAAGTAAACAGACTTGAGAAAAATGGGGTTTGCTGAAGAGCTGTCTGGTCACGAGAGTATCCTTTGGGAAAGCTTCCACTATAATTCTTGGGATACAATGTAACATTTTCATAGAAATCTTTTTTAATACCTTACTAGTGATTTTCACAAGTAAGATTCTTATAAGATGCTATTATTGTCTATAAACAACTTGCAATGTATCACTTGCTAGTTTCTTATGTTATGTCTCCAATGAGGCCCTATAAGGGTTTGCACACGTCCCTAGTCTGAATTTCACAACCTGTCATTTCCCATATTGAGGAGGAAGCCATGTTGTTTTCACAGTTTCAACCCATCTTTGTGTCATTTGTCGTCATTTCTGCTGTCCTATGTTGCTGTTTCAATGCCACGTCGCTTTTCGGAATTTTACCCTTATAAGGGTCTCTCAATATAAGCATGTATCCTAGAGTATTTTTAACACTTAAATTCAGTGCTCATTATCATTACAAATAAAGCAAAATGTCTTAATTTGATTAACCAAAGAATGTTGACTCATAAAAAAAAGTTTTAAAAAAATAACCATAAAATTAATTCTAAACAAGTTTACCTTGTGAATTTCTTCAATGATATGAGGTTGAGTTAAACTGAGGAAGTCATTATTTCCTTTCAAGTTGTGTGAATGATTTTTAAATTCTTCACCTAAAAAAGAGTGCATTTTGTATACAATAATTAATTCTATTGACGAATTTTAATTCTTTGACTGTAAAAATATGCGTGTGAATCAAACAACAACATAACGCCGTGAAGTGGTTTTACTGCGGAATAATCTCAATTGCGTGACAAATCAAATTCAATATACGAACAACTAAAATCGTTGCACAAAATTTGTAACAGAAAAAAAGTTAAAAAAAAGAAAAACGACAGAGTTATAACATGTAAAAAATAGCATACTAGTATTAAGATGCCAGGCATTGACGAGACAAGTTGCGAAATCTGCTGTCATACTGCGTTACACAACAGTGAAGTACCTTAAGTAATTTTACATGGCATACTACAAATAAAATTCGTCAATTTACCTCGAAAATCTTCTTCTTCCAAGCGATAACTTTGAATCATTGTCCCCATACCACCATCGAGAATCATTATCCTTTTCTTTAAAGTCGCTTCCAACTCTGCCGACACATCTAACGTAAAAGCACAGATTTTGGCAAACAAGCTTAATCGTCTATAACGATATAGATCTAGACCTATGGCTAGGCAGACTGTGAATGAGTGTCAATAAGTTTCCGAGGAAAGATAAATTCTATTGCTATTTTAGTCTGAGGTCGTCTGAGTAAGTTCCCCGAAAAAAAAATACTTGTCCAAGACCATAGAACACAGTCAAATATTTACAAAAAAATAAACCCCTACGCCGGCGTGTGCAAAAGTAAGATGGTAAGATGCACTGTGCATTTCTAGCTAGCTCACCTATTTGCACTTCTGAGGGTGCGTTTGCTTTTACAGTAGGAGCCATCTTGGAGGAGGAAGAAATGCTATTGTTTATAACCTGGAATGAAAGTCTTAGAGACCGTGATAGTAATTTCTCGATGAACCTTAGCACATGCATTCACTGTCTGACCGCCCGCCATTATAAAGTGAGATAAAAAATTAGGAGTCTGGGAACGAAAATTATGCAACATGTTGTACTTTCTTAAAATTATTCTGATTGGTTTATTTTTCGGAAATTTCGCTGCCTTTCGTGACTCGACCAATGGTAATCGGCGTTCTAAAATCAGGTCTCGTGGCTGGAAATTCACTTTTACGCAATCAATGCGCCTGAGTTCTGTTTGAGCAGCGGTGAAAAGGTTACTCCCCAGCCCTCCCTCCAAAACAAAAACAATTTGTAAAATGGCCGATGACACGCAGGCAAAGGTTAGTTGAAGATTTTCGCCGTTATCTTGACATTGATGGAGAAGGAATTGCAAAAGTACCGTGCTCAGAAAGCTAAAGAATACAAAGAGAGCGGATGGAGTGTATGGAGACCTACGTTTTCATTTGGGACAAAGATTTTCAGCAATTTTGTGACAGAACAAAATGAACGTAGTTTACACTGGTTGATATTATTCTTAAAACTTCTCTTCTGGTTAGTACTCTGGGGTTTCTTCGTTCAAATTGAGTTTGGAACCGTGTTTTTCATCCTTTCAATGTTTTATTGGGTGTATGTAAGTATGCAAGCAGGATCAAGGAAGCCTTGGGAACCCAGTCCTTACTCTGTGTTTAATGAAAACTGTGAAGCTATTGATGGAACTCTTAATGCGGAACAGTTTGAACGAGAACTTAAGTTTGGAGCGGGAGCCGTTTCAGGAAATTCAAAATAATATTTGCTTTAGTCAGTAGGGATGATAGTAAAATGAGAAAACATGTCAAAGTGGCTAATAGCTGGACCAGAATTCAGCCAAAACATCAAGCCTACAGTCTGGCCAGTCCATGTACCTTATTATACTTATGCATGGATGTGGTAGGCCTGTGGCCTTAACTAATGTCTTAATGTCCTAAGGTCTTAACTAATGATGTCTTGCCTACAACTTGAGCTACAGAAGTTGACAAAAGGACACAACAAAGTGCGAACAAGTCTACCAGACTGCAAAGGACTTGAATTCAGAAAGTCTACCATTTCAGCTCAGTAATGGCTGCACAGACAACTGTTTGGACCTCATTAGGAGACATAAGCATGTCATAGCCTCAGACAAAATGGTCTCACATGTGATCACATGCTCAACCATTTAACTGTTGCCACAGATACAAAATCTGTGTTGATGTGTCCCAAATAGAAAATAAAATTCCACTTTTTCAATCTACTTTTTAATTGGTGACAAAATAGTTGAGACACTTGTAGTGAACTAAGGAAGACGTTTGCCGGAAAAATCAGGCTTTAATCACCAAATCTCATTCCATGCAATATGGCGGTAAAACTACAACCACGAGGATTGCAGGCTCTTATATAAGGACAAATCTCACTTCATATACACTACACGAATTATCACAAAACTCGCAGTTCGAATGTTCCTAGTTCATAGCTCAGTTCGCAATGTCATTTACCACAACACTTTTGTCAAATGGGGTAACTTCGAGAACTAAACAATCCACCCTTATTTGCCCTCCCTTCCACTCAGAGTTAAAGTGAACTTGTTGATTACTATTTGTAGCTTGAATGGTGGCACAAAATTGTATGCAGGGCTTGGGAAGGAAAAGGTTTTTTCCCCTTTTTAATTTGGCCCTTTGTCAGAAATGCATTATGCCCTTTAGGGCAAAGCTAACTTGAGTCAACTATTTTTGTTTGCGATTTTGGTGTCAATTTAAAAATGTTTGCGATTTTCTAGTGCTGGAAAGCTATTACAGGAAGTAGTAGTGTAAAATGAAGTTGGAGGAAAAGCAACTTATAAAGCAACTCAATCAGAAAATCAGCTTTTTCTTGGACATCAGTGCTCAAATTTTGCTTGCTTATAGCTTTGCATCTTTATCTAAGGGTGCACTCCATTTCAATGGTCCGGATCAGAATCAGTGACCCATAAAGATCAGTCAAATAATGATAATCACATGAACCAATGAATCCCCCCCCCCCCCCCAGAGTATCCCTTTTATTCCTTTAATGTGCTTTGATCTGAATGTTGTGCATTTACTGATCCTAATCTGGATCATGCCAATGGAAATTTTAAGGAGGAAGGAGTAATGCAGCTAGTTAGTTCACTGCCTTCTGTATGGGAGGTCTTGAGTTTGATTCCCTGGTGTGACCACAAATCCTTCTTTTCACCTCTTTCCTTTCTGTGTAGCTGTACATTGTAAGTAGCTTTAAATACCCATAAAATTGAGCACTGATTGACAGAGGGGCAGGGGGAGTAAAATGAGCACACCATCGACCTCAGGTTTGTTAGTCAGATGACAATTTCAACCCACCGAAATAAAATAAAGGCTCTTTACCCTTTTTTTATTTTTTATGGAATGTAGCCCTTGCTTGATGGATTAGGTTTAGTTAGATGACTTGGCTGAGCCTTTGCTCATCCAGCAAATGAGACATGCAGTTAAGAAAAGGGCAGGTTGGCAGAATTGATCCAATTATCTGCTACAAGCAAACAGATCGGAGGCTCAGGTAAAAAAAAAACAAAGTTAAAGGGATCAGCACATTTTCAACAAACTTTATTGTTTAACATAAATAAACTAATGATTGTCTATATTTATCTCAGTGTTTGAGTTTTCTTCCATTCCATATCATTATTTGGAGGATTTAACTATCAGTATTATCAGAAACTCATATGAGTTTCTGGTACTATGGAATGACCTTTGCATTAAAAAAAAAACTGACTGTAATGAAAGATATTCCCCCTTGAACTGCAAGTTCCCCAAAACCAACTGTAAAATTGTGTTGTTGTTGAATGCACACACAGACTTTTACATAACGTGTCATCGTTGAGTTTAATTTATCACTCAAAAGATATCTTTGGTGAATGAGAAGCACACACAAAGGTCACGTGCTGTGAGCATAACAAGCTACACTTAATAATCTACCTTTTTAAGAAAAGAGTAATATTTTCGAAAGACAGGGGCAGATAAATGAGAACTCTTTCTAGCTGACAGAGTGAACCAAAGAAACAAGGCTAAAATTTTCCCTCCATTGAACCTATCACTGTTAATGTCATTTTTTATCAAAAGTCTCTCGGTGGTGCCTGGTTAATTTTTCTTTGTTCTCTCAAAATGGGAGCACTTGCAGAATAAGGTCACATGATGCAAAAATCGCCAAGCCGGATGGCAAGTGATGCGGAGGGGCAAGAAAAACAAAGAGGTAACATCATTCAAAAAGCTAAAATCCTTTGTTTTCAAGGTCACACTGCGTCGTTTGCCATCCAGCAAGGTATTTTTTGTACCATGTGACCGTACGTATTCTGAAAAAGGCCCACAGGATAGCCGGTGTAAACGGGGCGGGGGGGGGGGGTGGGGGGTCTTCCGAGGCATTTACTCTTTTCCAGGTTTCCCACGTCCAAATCTCGTGACTCAAGATGGCGGATAAGTATTGCATGAACTATTTCTGACCTTCTTCCCTGTTCAAAACTGTACACTATGCCTGTTCAGACGTATAGCGTACCACTAGTTTTACCTAGTCTCCGAAGAGAAGAATCGATCAACCAAATAGTCGACTCTTTGGAATATTTGGAGCAAGTATCAAAGGATATTTTCACCCGAATCAGCAATCGAGTTGCCGAAAATAAGGAACGGCTAGCCGCAATTAACCACAGGGCAGATTTAGCTCAGGCTCGAATTGACAAAATAAAAGGAATCAAGAAAGCGACCAGGGTCTTTTCGAGCGCAAAATATCCAGCCCCGGATAAACTACAGCCCTATGAGACGCTGTACTCTGAGCAAAACGAACTTGCAGAGTTGAAACGTCAAAGTTACAATCTTATCTCAAAGTTTACCCCCGTAGATGAACGCACCCTGAAGGATAAACTGCAGTTTTATAATGTTCACCTGAATATCAAAAAGAAGCAAGATGAAATGAAAGGGGAAGGACTTGGATCACTGCCAAGGAATCTACACTCAGTTAGTTCTCTGTTATTGTTCAACACCACAGAAAATCCTTACAAGAAATATGTGATGTTGGATCCCCTTGCTGGGGCTGTAACGAAGACCAGGAGTAATTTAGAGGAGGAAGAGGAAGACATTGGTGCTGCCCCCATATCAATCACTCAAGGAGAGGCGTTGGACCGGCTGTCAACGCAAAACTATTTTTATGTGCCAAATCTGGGAGATGTTCCCGAGATAGATGTTCCTGCATATTTACCAGATCTACCAGGAATTGCTGATGATGTTTCTTACAGGTAAGGAGATTACAGTGGAACCTCGGAGGGAATCTCAGAATCTCAGAGGGTGAAGTCTCAGTGGAATCTCGGAGGGTGTTATCTGCCTCAGCCTACGGCCTTGATGGATAACACCCTCCTCAATCTCCATAATTCTTCATAAGATACTCAGCCTCATTCAATAATTGTTAATTAACTTAGAAATGGTGTAAATGAAATATACACTGATTAATTACAAAGCTGCATGAATAAGGTTGAAGTAGTAATGTATGCATTAATGACATTACAGTTAACACCATCAGTTTATTGCTCGTTTTCACTGTCATTTCTGGTGAAAGAACAAAATTGACATATCCCATCTTCCCATCAAGTAGCAAATACCCCAGTAATTAGGTTGTGATTAGTGTTGATTTCTAAGTGACCAATTTTCAATTTTTTTTTCAATTTTTTTTATTTACAGCGCAGATCTTGGTCCTTCAATTGCACCGTCACTTCCTAGTTCCAGCATACCTGACTTACCTGATGTTTTAGAAGAAGCAAAGGGTGACACAGCACCAGTACCACCCCCACCAGCACCTGATTCTGCTCCTCCACCCCCTCCTCCACCTCCAGGATCAGGTGCTCCACCCCCACCCCCTCCACCACCCCCACCTCCTCCCCCAGGACCTGATGCTGCCCCTCCTCCTCCTCCCCCACCTCCTCCCCCACCAGCGGATGGACCACCTCCAGGTAAGTTGCAGTTCCTGACTTGATTGCCAGCCACTTTGTGCACTTGTAAGAGTTTGTTTAGATTTCAAAAAGCTGTTTTGTTTTCATTTTTTTGGAGGGGGGCGGGGGGTGTAAAAATAAATATTGGAATGTGCTGGTAAGAGCAACTTTGTACCGTATTTTACCTCTGATACCATTGTGTTTTGATGCCATCATCATTTTTTCGAACCAATTTTCATTTTCCTTAGAGGTTCAAAAAATTGTTATTCCACCTTAGTGTTCAAAAAATATATGTAGCTGTAAAAAGCAGAACGTTGTTACATGTACTTCAGTTTTGTTATATTAGAATAAATATTTTATTCCACTCTTACCATTAAACCCATCTCTGCTCCATTCGTTCATAGTTCACTGAATACTACAAAGTTCTCCTCTTTGTGACATTTATCTGCCACCTCAATTCTACCCTTGAATGCATATTACTGACACCTGATTACCACTGATTTAGTTGTAACATATAGATCTCAGCATGTGTTATTAGAGAGGTAATTGCACCTTAGTTTTGTCAGTGACAAAGTTTTAATTGATTACTCATTTAAATTTGCAGCCATCCCGTCGGATGTCCCTGCAGCAGTTGCATCAGATGGCAGGGCAAACCTCATGGAATCCATCCGTAAAGCTGGTGGCAAGGGGAATGCTAAATTACGCAGTGTCAAAGAAAGGAAGTTGAAGAAAAAAGCCGAGAAGGAGCAGTCTGCAGTGAGTGGTGGAGGTGGTGGTGACCTTATGGGTGACCTTTTCGCAAAGCTATCCATGCGTCGTAAAGGAATTTCAGGATCTAAAGGTGACTCAGGAGGCTCATCAGAGACAGCATCGGGTGGAGGATCAGCTATGGACAAGGTGTCGGCAATGATTCCTGCCCCACCCAAGACTGATCGTTCGGAGACCATGCATTCAGGAGAAGGTGATGATTGGGAACCTTAGGTCAGGTTTAACCATTATAGCCGTTATATAATATGACTGTCACAAATGGAGAAGATGAGCGCCCATCTATTGTCTACTTTGCTCTAGCTAGCCTGTAGAATAAGCTTAGCTTTTTTGCCTGTGACCAGCATCCAATTTTACCTAATAATAACACTGCCTGATCAAAAATGCAGGTCATTAGAATGAATAAAAATGATCACCAAGGTTGAATGTCTTGATGTTTGAACAAATTCTCTCCAGCAGTACCATAAGGAATGTATAGAAAACAGTGAGGAGAGTATGTGTGTTGATCTTGGAGCTTAAAGGGTTAAGCAAGTTAGAGCAAGGGTGAGGCAGACAAAGTATTAGACATACCCTCCCTGCACATGCCTTAAAGTGCCTGAAAAACGCAAAAATAATGCCCCTTCCACAGGCTACATATATAGTGCAAAAGCATAACAAATCCTTTATTGTCCGAGCTTGTTTGGTCAAGATAGCTTGATATTGGCTGTATTTTTTTGTTCTGCCATCTTGACCTCATTCTTTTTTTACAATAACGTACATGTTATAGGTGAAAATTATGTTAAGGTTAATTTTTTTTTTACCATAGGTTGATTCTCAATTTCCTGTCTCTTAGTCTTGATTATTCATGAATCAGGGCTAGGAGACAAAGGAAGATTTGAGAATCAACCTTGGTTTAAAAATTTGATTTTGACGTGGGACGTATATGTGGTTATTAGCATTTGATTCTCCTTCTAACAGGGCCGAGTTGTTCGAAGGCCGATTAGAGCTTAACCCGGGGTTAAATTTAAACCGGGGTTTCTTTTTCTTGTGTTTAAAAGCATTTTCTTGGATAATTTTCTCTGTTATTTTTAGAGCTTCCAATCATCAACTTGTAGACAAAAAGAATTAAAACTGAAATGCTTCTTAAGCTTTCAAATCTGAATTCAAATCTCACACTAACCCTGGGTTATCTTGACCCAGCTTTGAACAACTTGGCCCAGGACATCTTTCCAGTAACCCTTCCACTCAAGGTCAAGTTATATGTGTTCGTTTGCTACACTCTGTGTACTAAGCTACAAAGAGTGCATGAAAACTTAGACAACGTGGAGAAATTACATGCAATTAAGTATCTTCCAAAAACGAGAAATGTCGGGACCTCTACCCTGAGAAGACCCCCTGTGGTTCGGCTCTCATAAGCGATCGCTAAATCTTCACCTTTTGGGTGGCCGCTAGTGGGAGGTTCAACTGTTTTAAAATCTTTATCTGACATGTAACTATCATCGTTATAAGGAAAAAAGAAAGTTATTAACCAGGGTAAGATAGCTTGATTTGGAATTAAATTCTCTTGATAAGTTCTTTGTGAAATTAATGGAGAACTTTTTATTACGCTGATGTAAGGTCTCGGGAGGTCAATTAGTTGCTTCCAGTAAAAGCATTTAAAATGAATTTTGACAAATAATTTTCGCAAAATGTACAAAGTTAAAGTTTATTTTCAAGTAGATCTTAATGTCAGTGATTGTACTTATGCCTACAGCAAGGAATAAAATGAAGGATACTAAGAAGTTGTGTTTATTTTATTGGTTCGTTTTTGTTTTGCTAAACTTGACCCATACTATAAAGTCGAGATAAAGAAGGTAAGGAAAGGAGAAATGACGACTGATGTGCCAAAGTGAAAGAAAAAAATAAATTGAACTTAATACTACTTAGAACGCATCACATGTTAAAATTAATTTAATCTAGAAATCTGAAATGCACATATTTAGCCTGACGATATTTTTGTCAGTTTATGCGTTTTGAAGTGAAAATGTTTTTGAAAATATGTGAACTGCAATATTGCAAAACTGAGTGATAATGCAGTGGATTGTTTAGGAATGTTTTCAAGTACAAGCAGAAAAATATTGTCTAAATTTTTTTAGCACAACACCTGTTGTTATAAGGTAAAACTAAAGATATAGTACATATCTTTTTTTGTTCACCTTTTAAACTCTCGGCATATTTACGCAGATACACTACGCCGTTCTTTTTCGTTTAACAGCTAGTGCTCAACCACATTGCCACAAGATATATCTTAAATAGAAAATTATGAAAATAGTGCGAAACTTGGCTTGCTGCGGGATGTCGTAAATGAAAATTTATCTCAGTTTTTCTTTGTCTACCACGGACGTGAAAAGTCTTTGTAATGAGTAATCCAAGTACTGGAAAAGCCACAAATACCTAAGAGAGGGAGAGAAAAGCCATGGTTGGGGGAGACTAATTCGGGCACCCGACTTTTCGATTCCGGTTCCCTTATTTAAGTCCTTTTACATTCGTGATTCTTGTACGTATATGACCGTATACTTAGAAATGGACTATTGTACGTATATGACCGTATGCTCCTCGAAGTTCTTTGTTGTCGCAACTCCAAGTGAACCTTGCGGATTTCGCTCTTCACATAAGCGCAGTCGTACGTAGCTAGGTCGCAAGTTTATCAATTTTGTGGAATGCTGAAGATGAGGTTGCAATGCGATAACAAAACTTTATATAGGTATCACCGCAACAATTCGTTGAGATGTTTTCTGGCCATACATGATGGTACTCAAATAAATCAAGCCATGAGCTTTATTGTTTTGTATTATTTTAATTTCGCTACAAGCTATCGCTAGCGTTTTTTTTTGGAATTCAACCGACTATCATTTTTTCTAATTTCTGATGCATATCTTCTTTGATTTATTAAGTCCTTTTTTGGCCACTGATTTTTTAGTTGGGACTTCCGTAGCTTTCAGTGCACCGTTTTTGGCACCAAGAACTTGAGGGAATCCGATAATGCGATTTCCCGAACGTTCGAACTGCCATGTAGAACAGACCTGCCGTGAACCGGCATTTATGTCTCTTCAACCAGCCGCTCTGATTTCTGCAGGCTTTTTTCATGTCGGATTTGAAGGCCTTGTCACACTGTTTTCGACTCCATCTGTAATGATACCCCTGAAAAAGGTTTTAATGAGAAGTTGATAAGCGCATTTAAGAGAAGATAATGGTTTAACAGGTTCGATCTGGAAAGGGGGTCCTAATCTCTTATTACCTATCCTTTTTTCACAAGAATGCCGCATCCCAAACTTCTTTCATCGCTGTCCCAAATATCATTTTCTTTCCCAATACGCATTGTTCCCATTTTTGGCGAATCCTTCTTCCCGCGGTCAATCTACACGATCTCTAAGATCTTCGATTTCGTCGGAAATAACCGGCAGAGTCTCACGGCTGACTCCGACCTCAAAAACCAAACCCGATTCCAGATATACGGGAGCGTATGAACGTATTTATCGTTTCAATTCCAAATGAATTTAAGAAAGAAAGAGAAATATGCGAATTATTCGAAATCGATTTGACGAAATCCTTTTTGTTGCTGTTCTAATGTAAGTAATGATGATGTAATTTCCTATAATCTTAAAGGCTGGGTCTGAGAATGGGTATGGACCTGTGAAAAATGACATTTTTTAAAATCTAAAATAGGGTCAGGATTTGGAGAACCGGGCGGCACACCCCCACCAATAATTCCTACTGGTTGAATTTTCATAAATTTTGCGACATAGCTCCTTTTTATTTTAAAAACAGGTCACAATATCCGTGTAGAAAAAGATTGATGTAATTTTCCCCCCGTTGAAATCTCTATATCATGTATGATCCCCTGCGTAATGTACCAAAGTAAAATATCACACAACCTCGTCCCCAGGGCTCTTTTCCCTGGCTTTGAATTACCTAAATCAATCAGCCAATCAAAATGACGGATTGGCCGGCCGATGCCAGGGCCTTTTTCCCGCCTCACCTCCAGGGAAAACCGTCCTGGGGAAGAGGCGGGATATCACACTTACACAACGGTAACAGACATCATGTCTGTTGCAAGCAGGGGTGAATGTCTCCACAAATGGTCTGGGAACGCCTTTGGGTGTACTACAGCCATTGGTCTCCACGTGACACTGAGGGGATTCCGTTTTCAAAGCTGACGCTAACAGAACCATGTCCAACACGACCAGTATTTCACTTCTCATGTTGAAAATCTACAAAAAGAACATTACAAACTTTTAGTGGCTCGTGATGCTGTACAAACCGCTAAATAGCGATGAACAGCTCTTGCCTATCATTGACCATCATCAAGAGAGGATAAAGCTCCTCAGCTTTATCCTCTTTTGCCATCATAAAATGCGCGAAATTAGGCTAATTGATTTGGCTGGACACTTGTCACTCAGGGTATGAAGAAGGGGCTGTTCTTTGCGAGAATCAGGGCCGCATCCCGACCATCCACATGATACCATTATGTTTCCCAATACCGCATCCCGTGAGTCCCGCTTCCCGGGTAGCAGTCAAATCCCGTATGCCGTTAAGAGATTTCGCGTTTTCTCGAATCCCGCAACGGTAATTTATCCCGAGAATAGCCTTCCAGACACTGGTCACTCGATAGAAAGCAAATGATCAGCAGAATTTAAATGATTCTATCGAACCCAGTCCTTATGATCGCTGGATTCGCTGTCACTTCAGTCTGTAATTGTACGTTGAAGAACATTATTGCCCAGATATAAAAGTAGAATCCCGAATAGCTTGAAATGTTTATGACTGTTTTAGCGAAGTGAATATTCAAAAAAAATTTGCTGCTTGCCTCTTCGATCCTCACTCGTTTCCGACAATTATGAACTAACTTTCAGTTTCCAACACTGAAAACGCAATAAACTGAAGAGTAAGAAATTTAAGTTCGCTATAAATTAGGAAAACCAGTCTAGGCTGTCCTGAAACGGCCGATTTATTTATTGGGATCATTATGAATAATATGTTCCCCCAGGCTTTAACCACTGAACTGAGACCAATTACGAAATTATAAGGCCACGAGGAAACTTACCGTTCTCCAACCTGTATCGATCTCTGTCTGTCTTATCTAATCTCCAGTGACAGTTACTGGTGGACAAGTGGCTTTCTGGTCGTTACTGAGTCAATATGATTGCTGGTCGCAGGCCGGCTAGTATGGTAGTGAGTAAAGGAGTGGGATCAGATTACTCAACAGTCAGTCCATATGAGCATGCAAAGACGGGACACGAGTATCTGAAAAATGAAAAAACAGTGAGATGACTCAGCGACCAATCAAAATGCAAGACCGTCAGGCATTGCAGCCGATCTCCTACTGACTGGTTTAATCATGTTTTTAAATTTATGAAAGTAATACCGTGATTATATCGGTGGATCTTTTACACTAATTATTTTCACAGAAAAGACCAGCTTCACAAACTTACAAGAACAGGAGCACAAGAGTACTCATGGGCCCCTAACAAGAACTAACAGTTTTCTACGCGATAGACACAGGGTACAACATACATAATACGATATGAGTAAAAATTATGCCCTTATTCAGTGTGTTGTAATGAAAGCCAATAGCCGCAAGACCGAGCGCTTATTATTATATATTATCATTATCATTATTATTATTATTATTATCATTATGATGTCCATTCCTTGTAGACTCAGGCAGGATGTTCGGCTGGGTTTATAGTCTTTCGGAGCGAGTTTATTGTTACTATCATATTATTATTATTACTACTACTGTTATTGCTTTAAGTCAAATAAATTCATGTAATCAGAAAATTAGGTCACGCTTGTCTGAATTCCTGATAGCACGAGCCAACCTGGCGGAAGTAGAAATATTAAAACTACCGGAGGAGCCAAAGATTTTCCCGATTTAGTAGAAAACATTCGACTATACTAGGAATAGTCTCACTTTTTTCGGATCATATTTAGTCTCGCTTGCGTGAGCAGCGAGACTCATAATCTGCAACGCGTTTTTCGCCCGGGGGGGGGGGGGGGTAGTCCCTTATAGAGGCTATATACCTTATTATAGGAAATTAACGCTCCACGAAATTAAGGTATTGGAAATTAACGCGACTTAAATTAACGCGAATTTAATGGAAAAAGACTTTCAAATAAAGAAAATTAACGCGAAAGAGGAGGTAGAATTTCATAATAAAGGAAATTAACGCGATTAAGACACAGTTGTCACAGGAGAAGATATTGACATCACTTCTGACAGCGACCACGATGAAGAAGGTCGAAATATTGTAAACCTTCGCCTTAGCTTTTGTGAAAGATGAAAAATAAAGGGTAAATGGAAAGAGAGAAAGCTTGTAGTTAATGTTTTTTAGGTGTCAAGAATGTCTGGACAGGTTCCAAAATTGGGGTTAAAATAATGGAAATTAACAGAGTGGAAATTAACGCTGCACTTAAATAACGTCGCGGAAATTAACGCTCAACAAAATGAACGCGACTTAAATTAACGCGAATTTTAACGATTCGCGTTAATTTCATGCAGCGTTAATTTCCTATAATAAGGTAGGTATGTGCCGCACCAGAGGGTATGTTTTTATAGCTGTTTTGGTCTGAAATAGGTTACCAATTTCGACCATTTTGGTCTGAATGGGGTATGGTTTGTGCACTGCTAGTCTTGAATTGGGTATGAGTTTTAGAAGAATTAGCTACTTCTTCATCATTTGGCAATAAGACCATTTCCCTTTTAATGTTTACGCCAACTACCGTGTACGTGCCGTAATAGCTCGTCATGCGCTCCAGTCACGCGCCGGGCTCCAGGGCTTCAGGTCTGAAATAGGGTATCAAATTTTTGATCAGGTCTCAAATAGGGTAGGGAAAATCACAGATTTTGGTCTGAAATAGGGTAAGGGTTTCACGAAGCGTGCCGCACACCCCCTCCCAATTTTTCTGGAAGTACCCCCCGGAATTTTTGGGACGCAAACGGCAGGACCTTTAGGGCGCGATCCATTCAACCAAAATTTCCGGAAATTTCGGTCCAAAACTCAATGGATCGGTTCGGTCCAACCGGAAAAGTTTCGAAAAAACAGGTCCACCTTTTGAGGTGGTCCTCTTTTCCCGGTCGGACCGGTCTGAATTTTGGTTGAATGGATCGCGCCCTTAGCATCAGGTTTTTCATGGGAAACGGCAAGCCGCAAACCGCAAAATGTCACGTGACCACGGCCTTGCGGTAACGTTTGCAGTTTGCAGTTCACGTTTGAACCGCAGGAAGGGCTTCCAGCGGTAAGTGATTTACGGCAAGGTTTTTTGCCACAAAAAATTACACAGCTTCGCGTTTATAGGTATGAACTAGCTTTTTATATCCGTTTGCGATGTGTTTGTTGGATTTTTGATCTCGAATCAAGGAATTATTGCTGATTTTTGGGCGATTAAAGTGATGCACTTCGACTTGATGAAAACAACATGGCGTAGTTCAAATCAATTTTATATTCCTTTCTGCCGTAATAACAAAGGAAAGTATTCTGTTCCAATCCAGAGTTAAATTTTTTTTCTATCTTGTTATTGAATTCATAACTTAACTCAGTCTCTGTTGGGTTCCTATTTTTAACGTATCAGTCCGCGAATATCATTTTATTTTGCTTATTTAGCTTCATAAAGCCTTCTGGTTTCTTCTGGGCTCACTTGCAACCTTACAATTCCTATATGTATTCTTGTATTGTAGTGTATTTTGGCTAAATAAAAATGAACTGAACTGAACTGAAAAGCCTTGCTAAAGTTTTAAATCTCGGCGACGCGAAACTGCAAACGCGTGACTGCGCATGCGGTTTGCGGTTTGAGGTTTACCTGATGCTAAAAGTCTCTATTGTGCTAGGCGTTCCTTGCGGAGACGGTGGGAACTGGGACTAAGAATCTTTGTGTGATCGAAGCCACGCATGTTTTGCGAAGAAAGCTCAGGAAAGATTAAATTTAGAGCTTTTCCGAAACGTACGTGTCGGTCCACGAATTCTATCTCTTGAAAGTCTCTTGATTACTTTGCAGCAAGTCAACACTACTGGGTGGTCGAAAAAAATTAGAATCTTAATTAGCAAAATTGCCATGGTGGGGTGTTGTAAACTTTCACTGTATGCAAATGAGTCTTGTCATGAGCAGGCCGTTTATTTTCGGCGATTTAAATGACGTGCCATATAAATCACTTTTTCGATATCTGGCAATGATGTAATTTCTCTGGAATCGAGGCCAGGCCCTTGAATTTTCGTGTACCTATACACGCGTATAGGCTGCTACCGCAGAGATATTTTTGTCGTCGTTAACACGCGTACTAAATCGATTCAGAAACAAATAAAAGGTATCGATGTCGATAAAGTAGGAAGTAAAAAAACCTTTAGCGAGTAAATCATGTTTCTTGTAGAATAAATCGCCTCCCCATTTCTCCATCTTATCTCCAAACAGGCGAGACCTGAATGCCGCTGTAAGCGTGCTCTTGTTTTTCTTAGTCCGACTGAGCGAAACGCGCAAGACACGAAAATGACCATGCGTGTGGTGGAAGGCGCCCTCGTTTCTCGCGTCTTCGCAGCTGGACGCTCCAGGGCGCATGCACCCCCTTACAAAATCTGAAGAAAAAGAGAGACTGCTCGCGGTGTCACTCATCCTTCTCTCTCTCCGTAGGGACGAGTAGGAGAGAAACCTGGGAAGGCGCGCGAGAGGTCGAATCCGCCAGCTACGCAGCGCGTCTAAGATCGAAACGCGTAACGAAGACCAAAGAACGTCTACTGCACTCCTTGTGGTTTAGCACTAGCCTGCGTGGCAGGCGCCGCTTAGGTTTTTTATTAGTTTTTTTGGACCACGCGAAAGGAACACGCCAAGGGGAGGGAGGCTCCCGTTTTCACCCCGCATGCGCTCGCGCGTTCTCGGTGGAAATTTCTCCCTTCGTCCTAAATGACCTGTGCTTGCTATGCAGGTAACTATCCCGGAGAAAAGTAGTTTAATAAGAAGGTTGCACAACTTAACAGTAGTCTATTTTAATGGTCAAAGAAGATGTTTTTCAATTTTGGTTTATACCTTAGTCCCCCAATTCTATTCTATTATTGCGCGCGTCCGATGCGTTTCGGGTCATGTAGTCACCGAAATGCATTGATCGAGAAGGCCTGGGAAGATGCCGTACAGCAGGCGCCCCCCACGGGTTAGGGGGAGGAGACGGATGACTCCGCACACTTAAAAACAAAACAGTGTATTACGCGCAAATATTACGCACATATGTAAATTAAGTTTTGTTCAACATTGGGCCATGGGCTGGAGAAAGGAGGGGATAAAAAAGATAGCC
The DNA here is from genome assembly GCF_958299795.1 of Porites lutea. Taxonomy (NCBI): domain Eukaryota; kingdom Metazoa; phylum Cnidaria; class Anthozoa; order Scleractinia; family Poritidae; genus Porites; species Porites lutea. The sequence continues at coordinate 18,986,738 of NC_133207.1, read as the reverse complement.
TTCCCAACACTTTTGTAGTTTGGGACATGTTTCTGTGTTTTCAAGGAAGTTTCAGACTTTGATCATTCAGGGACCGTTCATTTTTTATGGGGTGGGGGGGGGGGGAGCGCCGGTGGGATTTGAAGAATATGATGAACCCCCATCTTCATCATAAAATTTTGGGGGGGTGACCCCCTTTTGTAGTATCCCAAAATAATTGAGATGATCCCCCCCACCCACAACTGACTAAAAATGAACGGTCCCCCACATTAGAAAAAAGGCTATTTTCTCATGATCTGTTCATTTCTGGTATCGTTTTGGAAGTATAGAGCCTACAAAGTTTGCACGTAAAGTAAGTATCTACAGGCTGCAAATGGACTATCATTAGAGAGCCTTTGTGGCCACAGAAATTGAGCTAGATACGAGGCTTTATATTTGTGTTGCATTTGGGAATTTATCTAGTTTCAACTGTCACTATCTCATCAACAATGTTTTTACATAGAAGGGCAAAAGTTTTACAAAGTATTACAGGTATTGATGAAACACAGCACAGTCAGATGTTAAGGTAGGAAACCATCTGCTCATGTTACCACTATCTTGCATGGAAAGCATTTCCTGAGTGCAGCATATGAAAAATGATGTCGTAGAATTGACACAGCTGGAATAACTGCTGGAAATACCCAGTGCACAAGGTCTCAAAACAAATCATTGACCCACATTAACTTATATAACTTAGCTGCAGCAGGTCGACCCAGCAGGGCAAATTGACTAAACAATGGTGATTTTCCAGTGACAATTTTAAACATTGTCCATCACTTAATAACAATGGAAATCAATAATCAGTCAGTGCTCTCCTTATCAGGCTACAACTGGTAAAATTTACAATCTGAGGCAACAATTCTTACCACCTCCCAGTGCTTGAGGGTTGACTAAGGTGAAAGAAGTTGGTTTAAAAAATATGCAAGCAGTGATTGGATCTGATCAACTAATAATGCATGAATATATGGAAGTGTACTATAAAATACACAGCTTTTCTTTTTACGGGCCACGCATGTTGGAAAGAGAGCATTGAAGACAGAGTAAAAAAAAAAATTTGGAATCAAATGTTTTAAAGAAATTGTTGTCTAAAAACGATAATGGCTGATTTGCGTAAAATAGGTCTTAATTAGAACATGAGGGAATGCTGTTTCAGAGAACTTAGCTCCTAAATTTCACAAGGTCGAAGATCCACTACTCCCCCTCCCCCCCGGGAAAGTGCGCCTCTGGCACAATTTGTTGCCTTTCTGGCCATGAATTTGCCACTTTTTTCAATAAACATTGTTTTTAATTTTCTCTTGAAACAATTCTAAGTCCCAAGAGAAACTGAAAATAATGGTTCTTTTTGGGGGTGGGGGCACAAGAAGATTTTTATGGTACTTTCTGAAGTGGCGAATGGTCCCTCACCTGCTGAGCTAAAATTGAGGGAGAACACTGTGTCAGGCTATCAATTAGCCTCGATTACCAGCTGCTTTTCAGGGAAAAGTCTTCACATTCATTTCCCCAAAAGAAGGAGGGAGCAAAGACCATAATTGGGAGAGCATTGGGAATCGAAAAAATAGTAATTCAGTTTTACACTGATCACATCAATTTAAAGGCACTTGAAATATTGTTTTTTTTAGAAAAACCTGATGAAAGCTGCCTGTTGCCTAGCTCAGAATGTTATGCTATATATGTACAAGAGCCTGTTTACATGACCATTTATGCCCCAAAATCCACATACAAATTCTCCAAACTGATCTCTATACACTTCCTTAAAGAATGTGTTGAGAGAATATGATAAATGATCAAGGCATTTTCTCTCGGTGATCATTTTATTAATTCTCACAACCTTATCTCTTGACAAAGTATAGATATTGTTAGGAGAAGATTGATGTTGTTCACTATTGGGGTTAAAGGGATAAGGTGAGACAGCTCATCCCAGCTGTTAGCTGGGATGACCTGCTTTACTTGGATGGCTCAGATGGCTCATGCCTTGTTTTTTTTTTTTTGCAAAATAATATCATTTTTGTTTGTATGAGAAGGCTGATCTTAGGCAGGCCTGCTTTCTCATAAAAACATCAACAATAATTGTTGAGAGAAGATCAAGAAAAACAGGAAATAAGTGCAGAGAACGCAGCAGGTAGATTCTACACCACCAAAGTTCACACCATGTTCAGGGCAAAACAGACAGAAAAAATCATCTTGTTTAACCCCTAAGATTAAAATTTGAATTATCACTTGTTGCCCCTATTCATTTCCAACAAAAGTAGTGGGGAGAAGTTGATAAAATATCAAGCATATTCATCTTGTGTAATCATGTCCCCAATTCTCATGACCACTCTAATTTACAAAGCACTGATATAACAAGGAGAAATTTGATGCTGATCACTCTTAGGGTTTAAAGGGTTAAATGGGTTATAGCACGAGGACATATTGCCATTTTAGATCAATTCTGAGCTGAAGTCATCAATTTGCGTCTTTACTTATAGTCAATCCATCAAATGTCTTAAGGGAGCGCTAACCATATTTTTCTGGGCCATTTTTGCTGTCTTAGTATTAAAACATGGAAAGCAGGGTTGTCACTAAGATTTCAAAGTTGCCGGGTAAATAAAACAAGTACGTGGGGAATCAAACAGCTAGGGATTTCTTCTGGTTCTATTTTTATTCTATTTTCCAATGAAATTAGCCGGGGACCACTTTCATCGGCCCCCGGCCCTTAATGACAACCCTGAAAAGGTTGGCCCAACTTTTCCAAGTTTCAATCCATTTCCATCCTTGCCATCCATAAAGCAACAGACCACAAGAAACAGTTTCAATGCCTAACCTGGACCATTATTTTTGGAATTCAATTTATGAAAAGACAAGTTTTGGCTTAATAAAATATAGCAAAATTTGTTGCTATAGCATCTTAAAGGTGCTATGTGATTATTAGCATCACATAGCAGGGCTAGAAATTAAATAAATCCTCAGGTCGCCTTTTGGCGACCAACGTAAGGGGAGAAATATAGTCACCAGATGCAAATTTTTAGTCGCCAGTTATGTAAATGATGCAGCTTATAGTATGGCACCATCCATCGGATTTGATTGTTTGAAAATATCAAAGAAAGAAGTCAGTATAAATTTGGAGGTAAACTGGCTTTGTTTATGCAATTTGGCACATTTTTGATGACAAAGGCAAAACAGATAAGATGAAAATTTCATCTTATCTGCTTTGCAGATAAGGGCTTGGAGGGCTATTAATGTTTGTTTAAACTTTACCCTATTACATGTAATTTAAATCTAACTCATAGAGAAATCTGGTGTCCAAAGTGGCGACTAAACCAGAATTTTTTCGTTGCCAAGGACAAAATGTTAGTTGCATTGGCAACCATATCAGTTGCAATTTCGAGCCCTGCATGGCCCCTTTCAGATGCTAATTGGAGCATTACTGCAAACCCTGTTTAACACTACAAGACTCTGAAATCTACATCCTGTTTGGTGACAGACAGTATTGCTTAATGCCAGATAAAAGAGTCTTCCCCCCAGGAGAGTAATACTGGGTGAACTTACACTCGACATTAATTAGTTTGTTGTAGAGACTGGTCATCTGTGATGAAACATTTTCAGCTGAAAATATTTTGCAAATGCTGCATAGCTGGCAGAGGACAAGACGTTTCAAAGCACTCAGAACATAAATTCAAAACAATACAATGATTTTTCTTCCTGTTCATGTGTAAGAATGATTCCTAATGGTAACACCAGCTACAGTGTTTACAGTTCTGTAGATTTTGGATCCTGCATTGCTGTTGATAAATAAAAAGTTTCTTTTTTTGCTCTTGCAATGGCAAAGGAACTCCCTCAAACCACAGTTAGATTATTTAAAAACAAAACAAAACAAAAAAACTAATTCAATAGCCTAAGGTCGCTTGGATCATGCAAACAATGTCAAAATGCAGAGATATTGACTTGATGTGAATTGGCTTAGCTCCCGAGAGAATTTATAACCATTTCATCTACTTTCAGCGTAGGTTCCTTGGTGAAGTAATTTTAAATCTCAATGGGGTACAGATCACTTAATACGACTATTAAAAAGGTGGTGGTCTCTTAGCGTCTTGACAAATTTCAATCTTCTACTAGCAGAAGTTGCGTTTCAGACCGTTTCAAACAGGAATAAATTAAGCCGCTGTCATTTGACGGGATGTTCAACTAATTACGCTGTAGTTCAAGTCAGACCAAACAGTTCAACCTCAAATTCGCATTTGTTCGACCCGGAACGAAACAACGAAAGGTGTCCTATCGCTGACAAAAGAACATGTTTATAAACATTGCAGAATGCAAATAAGTCGGCATTAGTTAATATTCCATGCTCTTTTAGTCTTTAGGAGATCTTTAGAAGGAAGGAGAAAAAAAGAGTACAAAGATCATCTCGATAAGGAAAATGAAACTAACTTTTCGATACACAAATTCGAGTTTGTTTTCCCTCAAGAAAGGTATAGGAATTAGTTCTAGAAAGGTATAATTTGGGCTAATTACTACGGCTTAAGTGAGTATTAAAATATTGAGTACTATACCAGTTACGGCGTTCGAAGAAGAGAACAGCAATACCACATCCATTGCGATCAATCTGTATTTATTCGGCTGTGATGTTACACGAATAATCATTATATGCAGAGATCTACATTTTTTTAACGTCACAAATCAGTTTAAAAGACAGTTCCATTCGTTAGGGATTCTAACGAGAGGCGACAAGACCATGAGGAGTCGGAATGCCATGAGACAGAAGGGCAGCGTTAACTACTGGATCCTTGTAGGCACCGGTGGTAGAAAACAGGCTTCGGAGAACGTTGAGCTCTTTAGTGAGAAAATCGACCTTGGATTGTAGACGAGAATTCTCCTCTTGCAGCTCATCAACTTTTTGCTGGGTCTCCACATACTTTTGTTTGCTCTTAAATCGGCTCTTGCGGACCGCAATGTTGTTGCGTTCCCGTTTCAAGCGATATTCATCGCTTCCCTTCTCGATCGACGCTTTCTTGTAAGACGAAGAGCCTCGGCGATATTTTGGAGCCTTCAGTTGCGAGGCGATAGAAGGTAGCCTGGTCGACTTCTGCTCGGTTTCTTTCGCCAGAGTCGTTGATTTGTAGGTCACAGCCGGTTTCGGGGAATTTACTTTGGAATCTACTTTAACTGGAGCGTATCCTTGATCTACTTCGGGTAAATAAGGTTCCACTACTTCTCTACGCTTGCTATCTTTACGGGGGGCTAAATACTTGGTCAAATCTTCGGGACTGGTGCTCAAGGTGGCAGGATCCAGATAAGAGGCAAAATCAATCGCGATGTCGTTCAGATAGGTGCAACTCTCGTCCAGATCAGAAGCAGAGCTAAGGTCAACGTCTTCGAACAGCTCAGAGCAAGGAGAATTCGCTGCTGACCATTCGCCGGACTCATAAAGATCGAGCACGTCCATGGGAGTACATGATGGCGGATATACGCATGGTTCGGGCTCTTGCTTCAGGTCCAGTCCGTCAAAGATGGGGAGGGGAAAATCTAGTTCCTTTAAGGGAGGTATTTTGGCGACTTGTCCGGTAAAATTCTTTAAAAAATGGTCGGGTATAAAACCCTCAACGTTTTCGACGACGCTTCCGAATCTTTGCGGTTGGGAAGAGGAACCTAGCAGGCAGACACAGCATATTTAGGGCGGCCTTGAATGGCATTATTCCAAATTTAGACATAATAACAATGGTCTGCTATTTCATTGGCTTACTCCTAACAATAGTTGCCAATGGTGACCTCCCGTGACCCGCTTCCTATTTCAAGCGGGGGAAGGGTGACGTTTTGCATGTGACCGACCGGAAATGCGTCTGCTGTTCGCAGGCTATGATGTCAGCAATATACTTAAGCAATTTCACCTTATTTAGAAATCAGGGAAATTATTCTTGGGTGCTCAGTTTTCTGTGTCAGCCTGGTGTCAGCCTGGTGTCAGCCTGTTTTCAGAAATTATTGGTAGGAAATATTTGGGGGCGTTCCCTATACCTGGACAATACCAAAGGGAACACAATGCATATTGTTAACGATGTCTAACCCTGGTGTCAACGCGACACGTTTGAACTCGAACCACGAGCACGTAGCCTTCACAGCAAGCCTGCGAGTTACCTGCGAGGGTGAAGAACGCGCGCGTTTCCTCGTCTCTGGCGGTTAATTACAAAGGTACCGGTGATTTGCGTTCTGCTTCTTAATTAAGTTAAAATAACGCGACATGAAGGTTAGGAAACACGCAAGGATTCTTGTTGTATGGACTAACCTCCGCTTAGGTCCTCGTTACACGCTGAATGTTGTGATTTGATCTTGTTTGTCCAGTATCTTTCTTCATTTTTAAAACCTTACAGATCACGTGACCAGCCACGCCCATAAATATGCAAAATTTGGTCTTCGCAGATTACACCACTTGAATGAATGTGACCACAATCGTTTTTCCTTCCATAATATTTCATTTCCAGTCAAATAACCTAAATTAATCGGGTATTTGTGAACTGATCCATTCCTCACTCAAATATTAGATATTTCTCTCTCGTCCCAGTCTCCTATACAACAAGAAACGTTATAGTTTACAGAAAGTAGATAACTTACGAAAACCCCGATTAACTCCATACACTTTGCGTTGATAGTCATTAACAAAAAATAAATTAAACTGCAAGTGTTATTTATAAAGTGGTGTAAATGTAGCCTGTGAACAGCAGAAGCATTTCGGGTCGTCGCATGGTTCCTTCTTTCCCCTCACCCTCCCCCGTCATTCCTTTTTTTTTTGCTCTTGTCCCAGCTTTCTAGACGAACCTCGCGAGGAGACGCTTGCTACGCAGGCTATCGCTTCTCTCCCTCCGGAGGGAGAGAAGTGTAAATGTAGATTGAAATAAAAAGTCAAAAATGGGTGTGGCAAGTCACGTGATAAAGATAATACATTATAGTAATAATGAATAATGAATGCTTATGGGAAGTAGCAAGTATTCGTCTCCTGGGATTAGATATTAAATTAAAAATATTTATGCGAAAGGTAAAATCCCTACCGACACAGACCACCCCCTCCAAATCTGCGGTGCCCAATTCTTTAGTTCACCGGAGGGCTCTAGCCTTGTGAAAGCCAGGAGCTAAATGGGCTCGTTTTGGTTTTTCTGATGCGGAATGCAGCCGGACGTCCGCGAGCACTAGGTCTCATGGAATGTTACATATGCTGCCGCAGGAGCCTAGCCTATAGGCTCCTCACTGTGACTAGCAAAATCTTAAAAGCGAAGTCATGCTCCTGGCAAAGTTTGTGCACTTTTGCGCACGGGAAATAACAAAAAATATGTATCGTTTGATTTCCATGCATTTATTTTGTACACTGCACAGGGCCAGGAAGATCAAGGGGGAGTAGGGGAGAAAGGATATGTGACCTCCCCCCCCCCCTCATTGCCAGCGCTTCTGTCACAGGGATGTGCCGTTGGACAGGGTATGGTTTTTAACCTCTCTGTCCTAAACAGGGTTTCTAATTTAGTGAGAGTCCGTCCTAACTATAAACAGGGTATTACTAGACTGCATATTCAAGTACGCAAGAGCAGTCAAACAAAAGATCTGGAGCGAGGCTGAAAACGGGGAGCGAGACTCGAGAAAAACCGCTCACGCGCGCGTGTGAGATTCTTAAGCTACGCTATGCCGATTTTGAGATAGCCTGCGTAGCATGGCGGTTTTGGTTGGGCGCGCTAAGTAATAAACGCGAGAGGGCAGAAAAAGCGCGAGGAGATTGGGTCTTCGGTGCTCGTGCGCCCGGCTCGACAAAACCGCCATGCTACGCAGGCTAATTTTGAGAAAAAAAGCCAATTGTTTTGCAGTTGCTAGCCTGCCATGCAGGCATTATTAGGGGAGCTCGTATTTCGTCCCTCCCCTCAAACGAAGAAATATAAGCTCCCCTAAAAACGCCTGCGGGGCAGTCGGTATTGCATGCAGGATTGATTGATGTGGTAGACGGCGTGCATTTTTGTCTTTGTCCTAAATTAGGTTAATAAAATTGGGGGTGTTCGCTGAAAAAGTTATTTTACGATTTTTTCCCCAAACCAGGGTCAGGGTTTCAAACCCTCAGCAGCTCACTTATACCCAAATGTTGGTCGAGTATTCCCTCCCCGCCCCTTCGGGACTGACTGACAACTGATTAAATTTTAACTAACAACTGACAAAAAATAACTGATATTTGCTTATTTGCCGACAACTGACAAATTTGCTTATTTGGATGGCCTACGAGACCTTTAAACTATTTCCAATTTACATTTTTTTCACGCCAAGTCAGAACAGCCAGGCCCGAGATCAGCAAAGATTTAAAAATTCCCTATGTCGTTCCTGAACTTCCTAAGCCGGACCAAGTAAAGTTAATCATTGTTGATTAAACTGTAACATACCTGATACATGATATCAATTGACCTCATGGTACACACATCTTCGTCCTCAAACATGCGAGGCAAAAGGAGTGATTAAAGCCGATCGTGAATTTCTATATATTCGAATCCGATACCACCTAAATTGTGTAGAATGTGGACGGAAGCCAGCGTTGAAACCAAGCATTTTGCAATTGCGACGGATGGCTCATCTGTCGGACAGTGGTACTTGGAACTTCCAAGCCTCAGCTCAAGACTCTTTGTTGAAGAAAAAGGCATGGCAGTTAAGGCAATCTCTTTCACAAGCAACCGTTGCGCTGATTACGGTATGTGCCAATATATATGACATATAATATTATATATGATATATAATAACAAACGGAATCAATGCCAAAAGAAAAAAGGGAAAAGGACATTCAGAGATCATTGGCAATCAAAACTCGATTACAATGGGGTTGGTATTTCTGGTGCTGGACTTCGACTCGTCGACTCATGGGCACCCAACGACTGTAAAATATTTGTTCGCAGAAGCAAATATTGCCTAGAATTTTCTATCACTTGAGGACGGCTAAAAATTTCTAGATAACATTTCCATTTATGTACAAGTTTCGACACTTCTCTAATAACAATAATAATAATAATAATAATAATAATAATAATAATAATAATAATAATAATAATAATAATAATAATAATTCCGTTATTTACAATTAGCAGTATGGAGGAAAATCCGCTGGCTATTTACAACCATGGTCTCATGAATCCCCACAATTTTCTGAAGTTCAATTTTCACATTTCACTCCCCAAGTTAGGTTATTTTTCGTAGAGAAAAGGAAATCTAAAATTTTTGGACTCAAAAATGTGATGGAGAGTGGAATCAGAAAATGCCTCACTTTCGTAATACGTGAAATTGCATCTAAAATTTTCGTGAAAATACTAATACTCAAGCCCTTATAATTTCGAAAAGATTCAAGTTGCCCTAGGATGACCAAACAGATACACTGTTTATAGTGCCACTTAGCCGGGATAGACTGTTCACAGTCCATATTTTCCCGTAAGATCATCGAGATCGAGCCCCGGGGATCGAGCTTTTTGCGTGACGGGCTGCCATCTTGCAAGAGTGTCAAAACTACTTAGGGGCGGGGGCGGTTTGGGAGCAATCTATAATCCCCAACACCCGCCCCCTCGGTACATTCGAAAATCAAGATACCCGTGACGGTAAGGCTCGGTATATCTAAACAATCTCACGAAAAAATAGGGGACTGTGAACAGTCTATAGCCGGGAATGTATACATACTTCTACAGATCTAAAGGTACTCTAACCTGGGTGCTAGAGGCTTTTCATGCGCGCTTTCTAGTTTCGGTCAAGTCTTAAAAATAAAAGTACTCCGGATAGCCTAAAAAGTGTTTTCAATGTATTTAGGAGGAAATTGTCGTTGGGTACCCCTTTCGACTATCCATCGATTGAGTTCTCATTTCGGACAGCGCGATTGGAAATAACGACGTTACAAAAGGGGAGAGGGACGTCGAGGCGTGAAAATTAAGATGGACGGCGGATTTTTTTGTAGGAAGCAACTATACATAGGACTGTATAAGACTCCAAATAAAGAATTGTCATTGTCATTGTCATTATAACGCCTCGGCGCCGGCCTGCTACGCAGGCTATCTCGTTTACGGTGGCTCGCGTGCTTGGCATGGGTTACCTCAGACAACCAGACGTATTGTGTGTCAATACAATATTAGTAATAATACATACATTATAAATGAAAGATCGGCTATTAAAGGGAAAATTCAATAGACAATACTTAAATGGTAAAATAATATTCATACATTACATATATTTTGACTCCTTAGTCGATCTATATAAATCCAGGCCCCAGGTGTTCAAAAGGTGGATAACTCTATCCATTGGATATTGCAATTGGTTTCCCTAATACTTATCCGCCGGATCGTGATTTATCTGGTGGATAGCTCTACTAACGTTTGAACAACCAGGACCAGCTACTGTATTATTACCAGTATGGGACACACAGTTCTTTTGGGCTGGCCATGAGGCGGTTACGTGTGGATTAAAATCAGTAAATTTGAAAAGTAACTAAGAGACTGCTCGAACTCTACTACTATATCTGAACGGGGGTTTTCAGTGTTGAGCCATGGATGTTCTGAGGCAATCTGCATACTTTGCAACCTCGTTCCCAGTGTTCTCTCCTACCCGTCCCTTCGGGTAGGAGAGAGAACGTGGGAACCAGGTTGCATTAACTTTTGTTGGTGCATGTACCGAGATTTGACGGCCTTCGCCGTTATTTCAGTGTACAGAGAGCCCATACAATCTATTTTTTAAACCGTTTGTATTTTGTCGATTTTATAGAAAATGTATTGGATTTACCGTTTCCTTTATCTGTAGAGATGTATCTCTAAAGATTGTGCCACCTTACCTGCGGTATATTATCGTCCATTTGCCTCAAAATTGGCATTTTGAGCGATTTTGAAGAATTTTAAGCTTGCCGTTTACAGTTCTATACCTCATTTGAGGCAAAAGGGCCAAAAGATCGACAATACACCGAGCGAAGCGAGCGGTAAATACAATACAATTACTGTAAAATCCCAAACGGTTACAAAAGCAGATTGTGTGGGTTCCCTGTGGTGTTTGCTAGTTCTCAACCTTGCAGTAGATAGGAGGGAGAAGGGGAGAAGTTTCTTTTTCTCCCCATGCCCTCCCACTTCCTCCATTTTTTCCCCGCGAAACAACGACTATATGCTTCGCGCAATAACTAGTTTGGAAACACTTGCTAGTTGTTACCAAGGATGTTACTCCCTATTGATCATCACAAGAGCTTTAGTGCATGCTCCTACGAGTTCTTGGACGCCTCAATGATAGTTTTGGCCGGGATCAGAGTTGTCTACGCCGGCTAACAAAAATACTAACAATTTTAAAAAAGCAGACAAAACTGTTTTCATCTTTTTTGATCATTGCAAAATTAAATTACGTTGTTGTGTATGTTTCATTTTTAAAACCTAGGGGATCAGGTGTTCCTCTCTAGTCACTATGGATGTTAAAAAAATGATCAAAAACGAGCTATTAAGGCGTTAGTTAATAATTAATATCAAATTACATGTAACTGACAATTGACTGCGACAAATGGGCCAAAATTTAACTGACATAAACCCCCACCCCCTTCCAGACCCTTTAGCCGCACATCGGAACGGAAAGGTATGCCTTTTACTCAATAATCCGTCAGATAAATGATATAAAAACTTCCAAACTATAATAATTTCAAGTGATCTACCATCATTTGACGCAATTCCCAGAATTCCGACGTTTTTTCTTGAAAATTTGGACCTCAAAATCTAGGAAGGTACGTGTACTCTTACTGCTTGATATTGCTTACAAATTTCGTGGCCAGATCGATACTGCCGAAACTAAGTAATCAGTTTAGGGATAGTTCAGTAGAAGTACGTAACTTAGTATACTATTTAGCTTAACTTTATTTCGTCGAAAGTTCGCAGGAAAAAATCGGGGAGATCTGGTTTTCGTGATAAAAATTATATTCCGATCCCGGTAAATTTGATAACATTCAAGCCAGACTCCATGCTAGGTTCTTAGTCATCATTAACATTATTTAACGGAACCACAAACTAAGAAACCTTTAAATACAATCACACATGTCGACACATTCCTCTCCGATAAACATAACGGCCAATTATCTTAGTGTTGCACTCATACTTGAACTGTTTGGTACAATTAAAGGCATCGATTTAACTTCTTTATAAGTGAGATAAGCCCTAATCCGAAGAAAAGTATGTCCCGTTAATTTCTGGCGACCTGATTTTTTCGTATGCAGGTCTTTAATTTTGCCTGATTTCAATTTTGAAACTCAGTCTCGCAAAGATTTAGAATACGAGGAGCACAAGAATTAATCCAACCCAAATTTAACAATGAATACGGCACGATCACAGTTCCACAACCGCGTCGCGGGCTCAATCAGCCCGCGTTTGTCGAAATTATGAAAATCGAATGTACTTGGCACATAAAACTGTCAGAAATTAAACCCTCACAAATCAGGATCTAAACTTCTCGGAAGGGAAAATGGATGCTAGAAATATCAATTGTCTGGAATTTTATCATTCATTGGAAGCTGAATTGATCGATGATTACAAGTCGCCACTTTCATTGGGTCAATGAGAAGGTTCTGTAGAATCTCGCCTTACAATCATTTTTTTTTTTCACGTATTTTTCGGTTTAATATCATGATGAGTTCATATCGAGTTTGATGGATGCAAGTTTGGGATATTTGCTAGGCACTCAAGAAGCTATATAGAGTACGCTCTTGACTCTGGCTGGTATAGATAGCGCGCTCTCGCCAGTAAAACCAGGACGTAAGGAGCTAGGGCTAGCTCCTTACGCCCTGCATGGTCAAACTAAACTCGCATGCATCCATGAGTGTCTGCGCCAAGCCGTTTTCTAATTGCATGCAGTGAAATTACTAACATTGCTTATAAACATATTTTTGAGTTAAACAAAGGTAAAAGAGGGTCCCCTTGATAGCTTACTCAACTTAATTCTAAAGATTAGTCTTTCAGGTGCGCGCGCGCGAATCAATTTTAAACACAGGAGCAAGAGAGAAATTTGTTTTCCAAAGTAAAGCGAAACCTCTTTTATATAAGTTACACTCTCATTTACTTAAAGGACCCTCGGCAGTAAATATATAAGGTTAGCAATGTAGATTAAATACATGTAAACAAAAGCAGAAATGATGGGAAAGCATACTTTATAATTCACCCTTGCTTGTCATAATTTATTTACGAGATTTACCTGCTTCCGTCAACCATAATTTGAATTTAAATTCACATTACGCCACAGGACACCCAAGCTCTTCAACCAGCTAGGCCAGAATTTTGAACATTTTTTGTCGCTTGGCAAATGAACTGGTGGAAAAGCATATAAAGGGTATAAGTTGACTCTCAGAAGTCACCATCCTGCTGTTTTGCTAGCAGGTTGGCAAAAGTATCACATTCTCCAAGAAAGCCTAGGAATTTCAAGGAAAAGGTGGCCTCCTCCTAGCAATGGTTTCTCCAACTGATCGGCCCAGCGTGGCGTTTAGTGGAGAAACCACTTCTCGTAGGATTACTGCTTCTAATTGAATCTAGCGGTCATTAGATTATCGTCTTTTAATTTTTCGAAGCAGCGCGAAAGAAAGTTAGATACAACGAATTCAAATTCGAGAAGTACATATGTTACCCTGCGATTACGATTAGTGCTTTATAAACCCTGCTCAGAGGTCCGAAAAAAAAGATGAATAATTAAACAAAATGAAAAATAAGAAATTCAAAAAGCCTTGCAGCACATTCATGTATAATCCGCATGTCACTCTAAACTTAGCCTTGGCCCAGACTCCTTAGTGAAGAAAAAGGGCAAATAACAAAGAAGCGATCGCGAAGAAACCGCGCGAGGGATTGAGGAGGAAAAAGGGAACCCTAACCCTAACTCAACCTTCCCTCCTCCCTCCGTCCCTCGCTCGCCAACTTTTCAGTGACGGATCCAGACGTTCTGATAAGGGGGACGTGGTCATCTAGACCCTGAGATAAGAGGGGGGACAGTCTCAAAAATTTTTTTTTCGGCCCTTTGGGCCTAAGTTTGGTCAAAATATAAGGGGGAGGGCCCCCTCCCTGGATCCGCCACTGCTTTTTATATACCAATACCAGCAAGAAGCCGAAGAGAGTGACACAAAATGGGGAGCGGAGAGTCAAGACAGCAAAAGAGTGGGCGAGGGTTGAAGAGAGAAGGCGCCCTCATTTTTTGCCACCCTTTTTTTTCACAACACTGTTTTTCCTTTGCGTTGTTCACATTATCTTAAAGCCTGGAACGAGCAACGAATTTCAATGCATGCGGACACATGTAGCTATTCTAGTGCAGTTCTAGTACTTGTAAGGGTATACACGGGTTGATTTATGTCTCTCCTGTCCCCTCCCCGCTTTATTGCTTTGATTCGAGCGTTCATTGGTCAATATTGCTTTCTTTACTTTAGTACGGATTTACTTGATCCCAGAACGTGTATTGCTGTTTCTTGAGTTTGACCTTCAAACTACAAGATCAACGGCAGTTTGAGGCAAACAACGTTATCGTCCTTGCTATTGAACGAAAAAGGATAAGACACTTTTCTTTTACTTTTGTTTTCAAGATTTTGTCGCCGAATTTGCCGCCATCGCGGACAGTTGCAGATCATATTTCTCCCAGGCTGGCCTCAGGGCTCGTATGAACTGTAAACCGGCCTCACTTATTGCAGATTTTAACCTTCATAATGCCCTCTCTAACCAGTGAAGAGATCACTTTCTTTGTCAATGGAAAAAAGGTTGGTAATTTGTCTAACCTCTCTGCCTCGATCCGCGTTTTTTTGATCCCTCGATCTTCTACGTATACCTGTACGTACCCGAAAAAGCAGATTAGTGAAGTAGTCATATTCTTTCTGTTTTTTTTTCTAGGTAATACAGAGAAAACCTCAGCCTGAAATGACGGTACTTGGATATCTTCGAAACCACTGTATCCTTTGATTGTTGTTCCTCCATCAGACTTCCGTCACAAGCTCTGCATGTAAGCTGTCTAGTATATAGCTAGTTATAGTCAGTAGGTGTTGGGCGATACAACACCCTTGCAAAGCGATTTCTCTTAAATAGTTAGCTACGATAGTACAGACGCACTTTTAAGTAAAATCGGGGGAATCAGGAAATGGTGGTAAGTATTCCCACACTAAACAATAAAGACATTTTTTTAATGTTTTGATTGTGTTCTTGATTATATATAGGTGAAAAAGGTCTCAATTTGTTTACCAATATTGTCTATAAACAGTTATGGATGAAGTTTTTGTGATAACTAAGTTAGTCTACGATCGGCGACAAAAAGAGTTGGGACAACTCGCCCTAAACTGGGTTTTTTTTACATATACTGACTTCAAAAGAAGGATATATTTTAATAGCTTTTCCTCTTCCATCCCCTCCATGCAATGTTGTGCCGATGTTCGAGCTACCTTGAGGGGTGCAGATTCTCTTGTTCTTTGAAGTTACCCAATTTGAGTACAATGTCTCAACAATTTTGTTGCCGATTGTAGGTTGACACAAGTGGTATCACTTTGGCTACGGCTGTTATAACCACAATCGGCAACAAAATTGTAGAGACTTTGCCCTCAAATAGGGTTACTTTGAAGAATAAAACAATTCACACCCCTCCCCCTCTCCTCCATTCAAAGTTGGGGTGTTTGTTGTTTTTTACAGGTAGTTTGACACCAGAAGGAGTATCATGTTAAGATCTCTTCTTACAGATAACCCTCCCAGCCCATGGCCAGGATAGGTTGGCCATACCACCAGGGTCTGTGTCCCCTACTCTTTTTGGACAGCAATGTGGGTTTTTTTATGCCTACAAAAACCAGATAAGTGAAAGTGCCGTGAGACGGGACCTATGGTTGTTTGTCCTTTTCTGAGAAGACTTGGAAGTCTAACAATTTGCAGATGTTATTACATGGGAAACACTTCCTTCTCAGTTATTTAAAGACCTCGAGTATTGTTCTGGCTGGGGTATGAACCCGTGACCTCCTGCTCAGCAGACGGGCGCTCTCCCAGCTGAGCTAACCAGGCAGTATAAGGTAGCAGACCAGTGCAGGTGTGAGAGTACAGAGATCAATGAGAATTTGTTATGGAGGATTTGCAGTTGGTTATGCATGACTTTCAGAATAGTTGTCCTTTATTAATGCTCTCCTGTGCTGATCTCCCATCCTAAAAATAGCACATATGCAAATGCCTACAAGAAACAAAAATCCCATGTAGAGTGTAAGAGCAGTCCTGAGTTGACCTTAATAGATATTCAGTGGGCTTAACAGGAACCAAGCTTGGATGCAGTGAAGGTGGATGTGGGGCCTGTACCATCATGATCTCCAAGTACGATCACAAAAATAAAAAGATCAAGTATCCTTTGTGCAATAATATTTTCCAAGAGTTTTTTTTACATATTTTCCAAAAAGGAGGGTCTCTTCTAAGGAATGGTAAAAGGTACTGGCAGGGAACCTTTCACTTCTATAACAGGGCTGAAAAAAACTCTTACCAAAAATTATTTTCTCTCGTAAAATTTTGAAGGAATAAATAGTTCTGTGTGAAAAGTCTTCCAAAGAGGTTTTGTTTGAATGGTAGCATCTGAGGATTTTGCTCAGAGATCCTTAGGAGTAGAGATTACAGGAGTACTGTATTTATTATTTAACAGTACATTGAGTGGTTAAAAACCACCAAACAACAAATTTGAAATATTCTTTTTTTGAAATAAACTGTTATTTTTAGCCAAAAGTGCCAGTCAAAGTGTCATTTTTTTTCTTGTTATCTTTGACATTTTCCATGCACTTTTCTGCAAATGGTTGTTTACTGCCATTGTGTGCTGTTGATGGAATGGCAGTTACCACAGTGGAAGGAATTGGAAGCACCAAGACTACACTCCATCCTGTACAGGTAGAAATAACATGAAATACCATACCCTAATGATTAGGCTGGTTTTCATTAATGATGGAGTCAGAGGCGGAATAGCGCTTGTGACAGTTTAAGAGAGAAAATCGTGAGTGCATGGAGACATTAGCCTGCGCCACACAGACAGTACATAACTCTGGTTTAGTCCGTCTGCAAAATTAAACAGTGACAATATCCTTGTTCTGGGGCCCCTATGCACCTGTGTAGCAGGATTTGAGTATGCACCATGATTATTCTGGTAAAATAACATTGTCAATAATTTGTCAGCCAGGTTGAAAGGAAATCAAAATGCACTCCCAGTAATTTGCTGAGTCGGTTAGTGGCCCAGAACAAGGATTTTGGTGCTGCTTTGCAGATGTTACTACTGGGGTTTCATAACATCTGTGACTCGGGCTAGGAGTCATATTTATGACTGCATCACTTGTGATCAAGACATTTGTGAAAACCAGACTGTTGAAGCGGGAAGCGGAAGTTAAAGGATTGACAAGTCAAAATGCTTTTCCCACACTTTGTGATTTCTTTGGGTCCTCTGCTTCTTCTTGTGACTCTGACAATATTCAGTTTTCACTAGATCATGATTAAGTGATAGAGTCATAACTGGAATAATATTGGAACACTGTTTTCACTGGATTGTATTGCTCTGTGCTTCTGATTGAGACTCCGACTCTAACCTCATTGCTTGTGAAAACTGCAGTTTTGGTTATATTCATTTTCTGTTGCATGCTGGGACCTGGAAATCCAATTGCGGTAATTTAATAAAAAATTTAACAAACGCTGATCTAGATTCTTTTTTGGAATGTTTTATTCACAAGGAGAGGATTGCTAAATCCCATGGATCCCAGTGTGGATTTTGTACACCTGGAATTGTGATGTCAATGTACACCCTGCTAAGGAACAACCCTGTACCAACAAACGTAGAAATGGAAAGTGCATTTGAAGGTATGGTTTGCTTGTATTCAACAAATGGACTTTTTGACACAAGATTAATTTGTCTGCCTTAACCCATTCGCCCCTGAACCGCCCGTAACCGCCCGTGCGGATCCAGGTCCTTTCTACCCTTTGTGACGTCATCAGTTTTAACGGTCAAGGACAACTTTCTTCGCTAACTTGTGCAGAGTGAAGAGATCTTTCAAACCATACCAGAATGAGCACAATTCAGTCAAGGACACCAGAGAAAGAAGCAAAAAACCACCTGACAAGGACCTGAAAATCTCCATGAAAATCTTGTTCCATTACCCACCTACCTTTCCTTTCACCTAATCCTAAGATCCTAAAAGCTTTCCTAAAAACTCTTCCCACCAAAATGAAGCCTACTAAATGCCCAGCAAGAGAAAAAAAAAGTGAGGCAAGAAAAGGGTAAAAAGAAGGGAGGAGAGAAAGCGAAAAGTAAAAGTCAAGACTGCTGTGTCACTTTTAAACCCAAAAACTATGTCGAAATTTTGCTTTCTGCGCATGCCCGAACTTCGCAAGCTGATATTTTGCATCTGGATCAGAAGGCCGCCAAGTGTATGACCTGTAAACCGGTTTGTGGTAAGTTTTAGCTCTTTATAGCACGACAGTGACCAGAAAACCACTCGACTAGCTTCAAAACGCGTTTTTCGGCAAAATCTCCAGGAGCGAATGGGTTAAAAATTTTTTTGTTGTACCCTGTTGTTAATATGACTTCCCTTATTTATTTGATTATTAAATTTTTGGATATTGAGAGTGGGCGCTTATTCGAGGTGTGGGCACTTATTAAATTTTCATTATTTCAATTCTGTCCAGGTAATTTATGTAGATGCACAGGCTACAGGCCTATTCTGGAAGGATTTAAAACTTTCACAAAGGTGATAATAAATTTATTATTTTGCCCTGCATTTTAACAATGTTGCTAGCATAAGAAAGGAAAGCCTAGAATTAGGTCTCCTGATCAAGTGGGGCAGCACAAGAACACGTTTGCAAACTTAAAAGGCTTTCTTTTCACTGACTGAGCTAACCTTGTGGCAATCAAATGTGAGAATGCTTCTGCGTCAATGATCATGCTGTCTGCTGATCATGAATGTTTTGTTGTGTTTCAGGAATGTTGTGGTAAAGGTGTGAATGGCTGCTGTGTCACAGTAAACCAGAATGGAACAGCTAATAATGAAACACAGAATGGAGACATAAATGTGAACTTTCTGTATACTTGAATGTTTATTTAATAAACTCTTTTAGTGTTAGATTACTGTAAAATTCCGAAAATAAGCCCTGGGGCTTATATTTTTCAAAGGCCTTTTTTGAGGGGCTTATATTTGGAGGGGCTTATCTACGGAGGGAAATTTGCATTTCAAAATTGGGTTAGTCTTATAGTTGAAAGTGAATTTACCATTTTTGCTTTGTTTTACTTTATATTTGAGAGCAAATTTCCAAGTACAAGCCCACGGGGGGCTTATATTTGGAGGGGCGATTTAACCGAGAGTTTTCTGCGTTACTGGATTGGGGGGCTTATATTTGGTGGGGCTTATACATGGAGGGGCTTATTTTTGGAATTTTATGGTATATTGTTGTTTATATAAAATCACTCAATGCTGCATGCACTACTATTTGTCATTTTTATAATTTTTAGGTACCCCCACCCCCTTGAGGTTGATGATATTTCTTGAACACTCCCCTTTCAACATCTTAAATTTTGGGGGTAGACCCCCAATTATTCATCAACCCCCCTTCCTCCCAACAAGTTTTTGTGAAGAGGCGAGAAAAGTTCTTAAATTATTTGTACAAATGTAAAATTGTTTCGTTATTATTTGGGTCACACTTGCAGGGTTGCAATGAATTGTTTAAAGCAGAGGACTTCACTCCATACGACCCTACACAAGATGTGATATTTCCACCTGAACTGATGGTAAGCCATCCTGTGGGACACTGATTAAAATCTGATTGTGGATAAAATGTAATTGACTAACAGAATGTAGTCACTAGTGGTCAAAGTTAAAATTCCAGGAAAAAATATTAATTTTATGGAGAAAAAAATCTGGAAGTACAAACTGCGATACAACTGTTCTGCCAGGTGGCGATGAATGCAGGCATGCCAGAGCTTCTGGAAAGAGTGGCCAGGAAATTTGGTGAACACCTGAATACCTTGCAAAGGAAAATCGGCAGATAATTGTAATGAATTGCAACCTACTTCACAACAATTACTGATAGCCCTGTTAACAGTGTTTCTGTTTCAGGGAAAGCAGGATTATTGCTCTTGGGGATTCTTACTCAGAAGTATACTACTGAGGGTGTTTTATATAACAAATTTCAAGTCTTCCATTAGTATATTAAAAGTGAGCTTTTTTTTAATGTACTAATGGAAGACATGAAATAGTTAACCTTCAGTAGTGTCCTTATACATGTACTTCTATAATTTATTTGAAATAAGTCTGGTCCTTGAACTTTCAGCTGATCGCCTGTTTTGTGGAAAGTCCTTTTCCCACCACTTTCCTGGAAGCATTTTTTTAAATTTAATGACCCACATTTAAAGTGTCTGTTGTATCTAGATAACTATAAATTATTCACTGGACTTCGAGAAAGTGGTAGTAGACTATTACATTAGTTTGCTATTCACTGAATTCTTAGCTCCCAGAAGCTGCCAAGCCAAAAAGTTTGCACATCAAAGGAGATCTTGTGACTTGGTACCGGCCAGCAAGTTTGGAGGAGTTATTGGAATTGAAGGAAAAACACCCACAAGCTAAACTTGTGATTGGTAACACTGAAGTAGGTAAGCAAGGCTGCTCTCTAAGAAAATTTTCTGAGAGCCCTTCGGGCTCCTAAAATGAAAAGCTAGGTGCCCGAGTCACATTTCTAGGAGTCCTTTGATCAATGAACTGAAATAAGTAAGCAGATGCGCAAAACTTGAATCACGCGTCTTGAAACTCGCTTTGTTAATGTTTTGAATTTCAGGAAAAGTGCTTGTTTGTTTACTTTTGTCAGCAGAAATTTTTTGCGTATGGTCGACTAACATACGTTTTATGTTTTCGTTTCAAAAGCGCAAAATGAGCAGGGAATTCTGTCTTTCCTTCATTGGAAGTGGGCATAGAGGCTATTGCCATAAGAATCACAAGTATTAAGCACCCGGGCGGGCTCCTTGTTTAAAATTTTAGCTGTCCACGAGCAAATGGTAGGAGCCTATCTGGTGACTGGGTGCTTGTTCGGCAGCAGCCTTGGGTAAGGGCTGCTTTTTTCCCAAATGTAATGATTATTTATAAGAGTATATTTTCCCCATAGTTTCCCATTGGCTGCACGCTAGACCATGAATTAATGGAAGCTCTAGGTGGGATAAGTTTTCAACACCTAATGCAAGGTGCAAAGAAAGTCCGTTTACAGTGTGTCATTTGGGCTGTAGCTAGCATGTATAGTAGCCCAAAAAACAATTTTTTGAAGAGCAGGATTGGTTACTGCTCTTCTGTAATTAGAATTCCCCCAAAGACTTCCCTTGCCAATCGAGCAAAATCCTGATAGCAAAATCCAGCAGCCTTGGGCTATCGGACATGACTTCCTTTGCACACTGCTACAGGTAATCTAGTTTACCAAAATGTTAACTGTTCTATTTTCTTATTTTGCTAATCAACAGGAATTGAAATGAAGTTTAAAAATCAAAACTATCCAATCCTTATAGCACCCACTCACATCCCAGAGTTGAATGCTGTAGAAGAGACTGCAGATGGTATCATATTTGGAGCATCTGTCACCCTTACTACTCTTGAACACGTACTTAAAGACGCCAGTCATACTATGCCAGGTAAATAAGAATTTTTAAATTTTTTTGCTCATTACAATGCAATGCTCAAGAAAGCTTATAACGGGGGCATAGCATGAGATTATACGGAAAGAAAAGTTAGAGCACCAAAGATGCCCCAAACTAGGGGGGTCCTGGGGCATGCTCTTCCCCAGAATGTTTTTTTTCAGATTTTAGCTGTACGCATGAGCCTATGTGCGTTTTTAGATGCTGAAAAATGACAGCACAAATCCTGCTGATGGGCAGGTCTCCTGTGCTGAAGGTAGCAGAACGTCATTCAGCTCTTATTTTTTGGTAAGAGGTACAGGGATCTTAAGATGCACAGCTTTGGCGGTAAACCATAAGGGTATTTGGCCGAGGGACAGGTGGCAATGTTACCCACCCTGATTTCTTTGCTGTGTCCCGGTATTTTCATATCTGTTATGTGTTTGTTATTTAACTTTCCAGTGTACAAGACTAGATGGTTTGCCGCAATACTTCACATGCTTAAGTGGTTTGCTGGTCATCAAATAAGAAATGTCGGGGTAAGTTGACCATACATCAAGTGACGGAGATCAATTTCTAATAATGATTATATATTAATAATTATTTCCCTAGTTCAGAATACTTCAGAAGAATTTAGGCTTCCACTTTTTTGGCCTGAAAAATTGGACAAAATATACTATGGTTAAGGGGTCAGCTTGTAGTCCATGCAGGATTAAGTAGAATTGCAGAGCTGTATGTGGGGTAACAGATTCCATCAAGGCATTTGAGCGCTGTCATGTAGTAATATATAGATTTAGCAAGGGCTAAAAGCGAAGCCTCCGTTTCTATACTTATGATAAAAGCAATAAAATTTAAAATTAATAACATGAACTCTTAGTCAAGAAAAGAAATCTTGACATCCCTATCAGAAAGAAAATTTTACCGTAAGGTGTATAATATTTTCTTTGAGGACAGACATAGAAAAGCATACGATGACCTTTTACGCTACTAACTTAAATACAGCAACTTACAACTTTGCATTTAAAAAAAATTGACAAACTCGGGCTCGAAAAGCCGACGAGTCTGTCGTTAGAATAGAGGAGAACTCTTTCATATTTTAGATGAGCTCACTTTTTCAGCGAGAATAATAAAGCGGTAAACAAACGACGGAAAACAAACTTCATTCAAGCGGTAGTCAGCTGTATTCCGGGCAGGAGTTGTGGAAAAAGAGCCACACACTGCAAAACTGCAGAAATTCTTGAATTCTACACACTGCAAAATTCTTGAATGGCAAGTAATGAATAAGAAAATGAATAGAAATCAATGGAACATGTACAAAAACAGCACTTCAGTTTTAATTCAAGAAAGGGGAGTAGTTAGCCTGCGAAAACATCCGTTTCTCCTCTCAGCAGCGAAGAGTAAGGAGAAACGGATGTTTTCACAGGCTTCGGAGTAGTCCGTCTGAAGTGTCTCTAAAAATCTCACGGTTGTTATGAATGAACAATATAAATAACTTAATTTCTTGAAAATTTTTATTCAAAAACCCATAAGTTAATCCTGGATCGTGGATCCGTTCGAGAACGCAAGTAAACTCGGCTGAGCATCCGGGGGGGGGGGGGGGGGGTACTCCCTATATGGCCTATACGGGGATGTGCCGCTAGACAGGGTATGGTTTTCGTCCTCTCTTTCCTAAACAGGGTATATAATTTCGCGCAAGTCTGTCCCAAACAGTGTGCATGATTTGTGTATTTGAATGTGTTGTAGTAATGAAATTGAGGGAGTTGTCCTAAACAGGGCACTAAAATTGAGGATGTCTTCCTAAACAGGGTATGTATTTTAGGAATTTTTTTGTTCTAAACAGGGTCAGGGTCAGCGGCTCTCACCCATACCCAAATATTGGTCGAGTACCCCCGCTCTGGCTGAGCAATTCAATTTCAAATGCACATTTTGTGGTTTTCTTTCACGCCGATGTCAAAATGTAGAAAACGTCCATGAAACTTTTTTAAATACAAAAATTCTCTTTTAAAAACGTACTTTCCTTGACCATGACACACAGAATGTACCTCAAGTTTTTTCCGAATCCTCGCTTCCTTGGATGGTTCAAAACAAGCCAAAGATCCGTGGTTGAATTCTTCGAAAGACAATTTCATAGCGAAATCTTTCGTTTGTCCACAAAAAGGAAACTGAGCATTCCATTGAACTTTCTCTTTCCATTTGTGTCTTTTATCGGCGTATTTTCAATCTTGAAATGCAAAACTTTGGTTTTGAAAACCACCACATGATGAACGCGCGCCAGCCATTTTATTTGATGGATGACATTTACTAAGGTGTCAATCCATTTCATCCTCCACCCCCTAAATGGTTGACATGACCATTGGACGTTTGTGGGGGAGGGGGATATGGGTGATTTTGAGGTAATAATTTTTTCCCAAACCTCTGGAGGTAGAAATTTTTTTCCCCCACCTATAACGGTGTAAGTTTTTTTTTCAGCATTGTACGTCACTGATGAGGAATATTTTTTTCAGTGTAGGATATTGTTTTTCCCAGGAATTTTGTCGCATACTTTTTGTCGCATACAT
The DNA here is from genome assembly GCF_958299795.1 of Porites lutea. NCBI lineage: Eukaryota > Metazoa > Cnidaria > Anthozoa > Scleractinia > Poritidae > Porites > Porites lutea. Next base: position 18,962,586 of record NC_133207.1, on the reverse strand, counting down.
TTTGTCATTCTGCAGGATATTTTTTTTCTGAAATCACCCATAAAACCCCTAAAAAGTCAAATAGTCGGCCCCTAAAATCCACCAAACATTTGATCACTGGACAGATTCTGATATGCAATCATTTCTAAAGCCTGTTGAAACAATAGGGCACAAAAATCTCTAGGGAGATGGGAGGAATTCGTTTCTACTTTCCACTACCCGGAGAGTCCGTATAGACGGACGTACGCTGGCGTCATAACCAAAATTTCTCGGATAAATAGTTTATCAATTTTTTTTACCCATGGTGCTCCGCTGCGCGCGCAAGGGCTCTGTTAAAAAAACCTCCCGTTTGTACCCAAAACTTAGTAGTACAATGTACGATCATGCTAAATAGTGAGCTATTTGCCCAAAGCGAAATCCAAAGAGAATCAAAGGCTCCTAAGAGCTAACCTTTTCATATATATAACAAAAATTATGGCAATTGCTCACTGGTATATGGAGAATCGCCAATGGTTGTCATGTGTGCACCATGTGGGATGTGGAAATCACGCTTTGCAAAGACTTGTTCTAAAAACATTTTGCCCAATAATGTAGTATCTTTCCTCTCTCAAAGTGGAGCTTGAATTAAACATTTTTTTTTTCATGTTATCTGGTAAAAAACAGTGCAATCTTTGAGGCATACAACACGATTCCTTAAAATATTATTCATACCTATCGCTTTTAGTATGCACTTAAGCTTTTGTCAGAGCTATTTTTGTTACATTTAAAAGTAATTATATAATGAATTCACTACACCTCAGGCCATTGGAGGGAATATTATGACTGCCAGCCCTATATCCGACTTGAATCCAGTGTTTATGGCTGCTAGGTGCACACTAACATTGGCTGCTTCTGGAGGTCAGTAAAATTATATGTAATTTATAATAGTATTAGTGCAATATTTTTTTCAAATTTTCAAAATATCCATCCAAAGTTGTCAGCTTTGGCAAATAAAAGACAAAGACTTGTTGTCCTGTGGCAGCTTTCCATGAACCCAGGCAAAGACCAAGGCTCTTTTTTCCCTCTCCACCACCAACTGAGAATTCAAGCTAAGCTTTACTTTGCATTTTTCCAAATTAAAATTGCCTTTTTGCAAATAGCCCCTCCCTAGCTCATGAGGAATACAGATAGGATGGCTATGCCAAAGCTGAGAAAGATATTTCAGGTAATTGGCTCATGAACATACAGGAATTGATAGCGAGGTTTGTACTGGTATTTACTTTTTTTCTTATCTCCTGAATTTTGTAAGGAAAAACAAGAAAAGTCAGGCTGGATGAGAGTTTCTTCACTGGCTACAGGAAGACAATACTGGAACCAAGCGAAGTGTTAGTTAACATTCTCATCCCATTTACTGAGAAGGTAAAGTTGCAATATAGGCATATATCTGGTGAGGGTAAGGGGCCACGCCCAGTACTGAGGATACAGAGGGGAGGGGTACAGACTTGGATGTGGAGTGTGGTGAGAGGTGTGGAGCTGTAAGCTAAAATGAATGTCAACTCCAAGGGTCGTGATCAAACTTTTCAGTGTAATCAATGTATCTCTAGCTGAGGGTAGACAACATCAAGATTGCTTATAATTCCACAAAACAAACCTTTTCACTGTTTTATTTGTTAACGGCATATTGGATTTAAAACACCTGTGAAAATTCCAATTGTAACCATCACCTTCATAAGATTGTTGGCTGTTTGAATGATGAATGTTTTGAATTATAAGTGAAGTAATGAGATTCCGTTAACCATCCCACAGTTTGCAGATTATAAGTTATTATGATTTCTTACATAAGCTTCTTCGGGAGTCAATGAATACGTAAAAAGGAAGTCTAAATTCCAGTTCTGAATGTTCCAATGTACAAAGTATCCATTTAAGATGGAAGTGTTGGATTTCCCTAACTACTTATTTCTTACATTTATGCTTCTTCAGAAGTCAATTAATGCTTCATTGGAAATCTAAATTCCACTTCAGAATGTTCTTTTTAGAATTCATTGATCTATTAGTTGTTTTAACAATGAACATTTTCTTTTTTCTTAAAGCATGAATATGTTTATGCCTTCAAACAAGCTCGTCGGCGAGAAGATGACATTGCGATAGTCAACACAGGAATGAGGGTACTGTTAGAAAAGCAAGGCAATTCTTCTTCATGGCAAATCAAAGACTGCAGCTTTAGCTTTGGAGGAATGGCTCCTACAACAGTTATGGCTATGAACACCGTCAAGGGTCTTACAGGGCGGTAAGGAAAGCCACTCCGTCTTGTTTCCGCAAACAGTTCCTCATTCAGTTCTTTTTATCCTCTTTATAACAGCCGTGTGTCCAAATTAGGGAGCTCAAGCAAAGACGACGCGACGTCAATGAGGACGGCAAAAAAGCAATTGGTTTAGATTGGCAAAACAACAACCCTGCACGTGCAAGTTTTTTGTGTGTGTGTGTGTGTGTTTTTTGCCGTCCCTGGACGACTACGTTGTGAAAGTGCCTATTTTCACGTTTTGACAAGGGTCCGAGAGCATAATGGGCAATGGCGGTTGGCCACGTTTTCAAGCGCTCCCGCTCTTGCAAATGTTTACGTACAAAAGGAAGCGAGGAGAACGTCTAGTTAACGAATTAAGGTTAAGGAAAACGAGCAGCTGGCCGTAAAACATCTGAGAGAGCTGTGCGAAAAGGAGCGCAGGACGTCCCGGGAGCAATTTAAAAGCGAAAAGTGGAATTTAAAAGTGGTAACTTTCTGGGGTTGATCTGATTTTCTTTGTACAGAGAGATGGGTTACATTACTAAGATGTAGGGCTTTCTCGTAATTGGACTTTTACGGGCTAAACAAGTATAATTATGAAACTATTAGCCACTTCCCACAGTGGGGAGCTGTGAATGGTACCAAAAACTTGCAGTGCAAAACAACAGCTTTGCACGTGCATGAAGCTTTTTTGTACTTTTCTTTGCCGTTTTTGTTCGACCGCGACGTGAAATTTTCATATTTTACGTTTTCTAGTCAGAGGACGTAAAAAGACAACCATTTTCTATTTCTGTTTTGAATTTAGATACAGTCATTTTTAGAATTCAACGCCTGAAAATTTCAACAATATTTAACAAATTGACTGATATGGAATAAGAATAATGAATTTTGAAACAGCGTGAATTCACTTTTTAAGAGAAGTTTTCGCTACCGTCGTCGTTACTCAAGATCACTATCATACTTCAGGGTGAGGGGTGCTGTGAAAGCAGTGTGGAGTAAATATTACATCACTGAATATTATTTATTCTGTCTCTGAATTTTTTTTTTCTAAGGAGTGAATATTGATCTCATTACAGAACTTGGAGTGAACGTATAGTGAATGATGCATGTCAACTGTTAGCTGAAGATCTGCCTCTCGCACCCGGAACCCCAGGAGGTCAAATAGAATACAGGAGATCACTTGCTTCAAGTTTCTTTTTCAAGTTCTATCTGAATGTTTCTTTACAGCTTAGCAATCAGGAGGTGAGATGTCTCAATCTTAATTTCTTGTTGGATAATTTTCCCATAAAAGCTCTATTGCATAATTGAGAAGTGAAGGCTGAATCTCGTACTAAGTAGAGACTGCGGAAGTCATCTCTTCCTTATAAACGAGCGCCCCTGTAAGATGGGCATCTCCTTAGAATCAGGCACCCAGATTTGAGGCTGGTATCAAGGGTTCTCTCTCAGAGAGAGTTGAATCAGTGTATGGTTGTGGGCAGGGTTGACACAGTCTTCAAAGGGACGAGAAACAGGATTAGGGCAAAAATTCCTCTTGTTTAGTTGTATTAATGATTGCAAAGTTCAGCTCAACATAGCGTAGGAGGTGCAAAGAGACAGGCAAAACAGGGGGAGGTTTCGAAGCTATCTCATTTACAAAAGAGACAAAGTAATTGTGACCCCCTTACCCCACCCCACTTATGATCTCTGGTTCTAACCTACAAGTAGTCTATAACAGACGACAAAATACAATGAGGTTTAACTGTACTGTTTTTCCCGTATAGGCGGCTAATAATGTTGAAATTTCTAAGTCGTTTGAAAGTGGAACCAGTGGTTTTCAGAGGGACATTACGTACAGCACACAGACTTTCCAGGTAATGACCACAATATCACAATTTCAGTGCATGTATTCCCTATGCAGTTCGCCATAACATTACCTATGGTACTGAAGAGGAGAATTTGTTAAACTTTCAAGACTTCTTTTGCTTTTGTTGATCATTTCCTCTTTTTTTGCTTATGAAAAGAAATTTTTACGCCATTTTGAATTTCCTCATACACTATCCTAGTACAGTATGGAACAGAGAAATTTTGAGGCATGATCGCACACGATTACCATACATAAAGACAGTATGATCCTACCGCCGACCCTCGATGCCTCGTTTTCACGCCGCTCTCCCCAGATCATTCCGAGCGACCGCCATTTTGGAATATAGGCGTATGTTGGTCAAGTCTCCATTTTTTCATAACCACAGGAAGTTCCTGCTGATCAGTTGTTGGAAGATGTGGTGGGCAGACCAATGCCTCACTTAGCAGCAGCTAAACAGGCTACAGGAGAGGCTGTGTATTGTGATGATATGCCCAAGTATGCAGGTAAGTCTTAGTGGAAAAAGAGACTCATTATTATTTTAAAAAAAATCGTGGAAAAGTTACAGTGGGAGCTTCTACTAGCGTAGTGCTCATCGCTCTTTGGGAGGTTGTCTTAAAAGGGGCTGTCCACACTTGGTGCTTGGGAACCAGTGCCTGGGTACCGGCACAAAATGATGTTGTGTTCACACTTTGAATACCCGATTTGTGACTGTGTACATAGTTACTTCTTTCCGCCCTGTCAGGTGCCATTTTGAAACATTCGCTTATAGCAGCGAGAACAAAGCAGTGGACTGCCTTAGAACTAACAAAAATTGTGTGCACAGAGGAATCCTGTGCCCACTTTTGTGCCTGACTACAAGGTGGAGACCTTGTGGTCGAGCACCGCCACCGTGCCCGAATTCTAGCGTGGGCACTTGAAAAAAGGGTGTGTTCACATTAGTGTCCAGTGAGTACCGTGTTCGGGCACCGTGCCCAGGAACCAAATGTGAACGCTGCCTTATTTTGCTAGCCTGCTCCTGAAGCGTTCAGATACAGTAGTGGGGACGGCGCAAAGAAAAGTGTGCGAAAAAATTACAGTATGGAATTTTTCATTTTTTTTTTACGCAGTGGTACAAAACAAACGGTTTTGACTGTTCCATTAATATTCTTTCTTTTCAGGAGAGCTTTATCTAGCTGTTGTCTTCAGCAAACGTGCCCATGCAAACATCCTGTAAGCATGTTTATTTTAGTCTGTAACATCTCATTCTGGCGCTAGTTGTTCAAAGGGTGGATAACGCTATCCAAAAATCTCTTTCCATTGGATAACGCTATTGTTTCTTGTCATAATAGTTATCCACTGGATAGTGATTTATCCATTGGATAGCACTACCCAACGTTTGAATAACCTCTGAACTCTTTACACGAGCCTGCCTTACGATTTTCACGTCAGAAAGCTGTCAAGCTAGCGGAGCGAGCTTTTTGGTCCGCGGCCGCGGCAAAACGAGAGACGAAGGGTTTTCATCTGCGCCAAAAATCAGGAGTTGCATGACTCGCAACTGGTTTCTCAGAGTACTCATGCGCGTCTTATCATGATAGCCTGACTGTTGTAATAGATTCGGTTTTTTCAATCTTAATTGCATAAAGGTTTTTTCCAATTCGCTGAAATATGTCTACAAACGTAGGTGAATTTCCCTAGCGTTGAATTCCTAGGGACCTCACCCGAGTTGAGGAAGAAAAAAAAGAAAAAAATGTCGCGCAGGCGGGGCAGCCTCACAAAACGTCGCATGAGGAAATTTCACGTGGTGGTCGTGCACGGACAGCAAAGAAATGTACCAAAAAGCGTGCTGCACGTGCAAAATTGTTGTTTTGCTTTTTGAACCTTTTTTCACGTTCTCGTTGCCGTTGCCTTGACCATTGCCCAGTTGGCAAGAGAGCATACGAGTCTTCATAGCCAATAACATCACGGCTTAACTGACAGACGACCAATAACATCGCGACTTAATTGACCAATCAGGTCAATAACCAGAGTTTTAATAATACCATCAACTGATGTGATTCAACTCATTTTGACTCTGAAGATGACTACCACACAGGTTGTCGAAACGTCAGTCACTGTCAACAACAACAGTCCTATTCACGACTACGTTCACCCGGACGATCTTCCTCAACCTAGTTATGAGCATACAAAGTTACTGGTCAAAGAAGAAAATCTTCCTGTCCCAGACGAAGGGCTTAATGTCTTTGGTTTTTGTAGGAGTGTAGACCCAAGTGAGGCATTGCATATGCCTGGAGTAAGAACATACGTAGGCGCTGATGATGTACCAGGTAGCAATAGAACAGGAGCCGTGATTTATGATGAAGAGCTCTTTGCAACAGAAAAGGTGATCTTGCTTCATAAATATTTATCTTACTCATATAAAATGGTTTTAACGTTCAACAGGTTTATTAAATAAATATAACTGCAACTAAAGCGGAAAAGTTCCTCTCAAGAATTAAAAAAATCGCTCATTAATTCTATCACAGCGCCTCTCCCAAGCGATAAACTTTCTCACGTGATCGTCTGCATTGCAGTAAAAATGCAATTCGTCATTTGCACGTCTCCCGTAATACACTTTGTTTCCCGCCAAACATTTTGCATAACCTTTCTCCTTGATATTACAGTCGTCCCAAGAGAAATTGAAGACAATGCTTATGCAAAGTTTGGGGGGCAAACAAGGTGTATTATGGGAGATGTACAAGTGGCGAATGTGTGTTTTAAAAAGTCAAGTAATGTTGAAATAAGTACTTTTTTTTTATTTTTATATTTAATTAGGTTTTGGAGACTCAGGTCAAAAGGCTTATATAAGGCAACAAGGGTTCCCATTTATTTTTGACAGTGGAGGCATTGTTTTCTATTTGATAAATGTGTTTCAAATAATGTAAAAAGTTGTTTAAATTGGGGGGGTGTTCTTTTGAAAATAAGTACTTAATATTATAAAGATAACCTCTTGATTATCCTTAAGGAGCCGTATTGGCTTACTGTAAACAGAGGATGTTAATGTTTATATGTCATCTTGTCCTGTCTTGATTTGTACTGCCTGTGATCAGGTGACCTGTGTAGGACAAGTGATTGGTGCTGTTGTAGCTGAGACTCAGGCCCAGGCCCAAAGAGCAGCAAAGATGGTCAAGATTTCATACGAGGAACTACCAAGAATATTAACCATAGAGGTAATAGCTCTACTGATATCACAAGTCTTTCCAGCAAGTTTTAGATGCAATTTTTGCCTCATCTGCCATCCTTTAATGCCCTCACCAGCTCGTGGGAGTAGTGAAATTATGTGTTTTTCCTCCTTTGGAAGGCTTAGCTGTCATTGGCCACTTTGAAGTTGCGCGTGAAAAATTACCTCTACCCCCAAAATAGAATTGAATAAACTAAACACAGTCCCTTGGTCTATTCGACGCAACAGCGACAAGCTTGGGCAATGGATTTGTTATGGTCAAAACAAAATCAAAGTGGATAGGCCTATCTTGGCTGCCTGCTCGGGAGCTAATCAGAGCGCAAGTTTCGCTTCATCTTGCCCCCTTGCGGAAACAGCCTTTTATTTGCACGTGCTTTATTCACTGGTCAGTTGTATCTATCCAAAGCCATTTTTTCTTGTTGTTATTTTACCAGGAGGCAATAGCTGCAGAGTCGTTCATTGAATCCACGCCCATGTGTATCGAGAAAGGTGACCTGGAAAGAGGATTTGCTGACTCAGATCATGTGCTCCAGGGAGAAATGAGAATGGGAGGACAGGTTTGTCTTTTGCGCTGAAAATGACAATCGCGCTGTATCTTGTTAACGGAACTCAACGCGCTAAAGAGGAACCCCATGCGATACATTTTTGTTGTCACTTGCGCATCCTCTCGAGCGCCCGAATCCACCCCAGCTATCTAAGTCAATATGAAACGTCACATTTACCCCGACTTAAATAAGCTGTCGCTCATTTGTAGGGTGATATACGTCATCTATATCAAAGTAAATTGACATCCGTCAAAATGGAGTATCTGCTGACAATGATGCATGTTTCATCGCAAGTGCCAATTTGCTTTGTTTCTGGTCATCATTTTGCATTGTCCCCCCGTCCTTTACCTATTTCGTTATTTATTGGTGTTGAAGGCCCTTGATATTGTTCCACTGGGAATAAAACATACGCAGTTGGATCTCCATTAAACGGCCAGAAATCAAAGTCCCAAAGTATTTGAAGAAAAGAATAGAGAATAAAGCAGTCACCTCTATCAAGCGGCCGCGGCCACTTTATGGCCGTCCCAACGAGAGTTCTCCCATTGTTCTCACCTCTATTAAGCGGTCATCAAGCGCTTGATACACTTAGTTTGGCGTTATTAATTTGAAGAATATTATGAAGGAAAATACAGTTCGAGATAGAAGGTGACGACCGGTTGTGGACCGTGGACCATGGACCAATAATGCCCCTCCCATCGCGTGTTTGTGTCAAAATAAAGTGACGTTTCTGCTAAAGATTAGGCTTATTTATGACGAACCTCAGTATTGCCATGGCCAACCTCCATTAAGCGGCCACTTGTCGGTACTCCAAGGGTAGCCGCTTACCCCAGTAAACCCTAAGATCAAACTTTGTTGCCCCTTATTCATTTCCTACAGAAGCAGTGGGGAGAAGTTGATAACATATCAAGCAAATTCATCTTCTGTGATCATGTCCGTAATTCTCATAACCACTCTGTTTTACAAAGCATTGATATTACAAGGAGAAATTTCATACTGATCACTCTTAGGGGTTAGAGCGATTTTCGTATGACCTTGAAAAATGGTTTCCGTAAGTGTTCGTTATTTGTTTTATCAGCCAATGGATGAAAAGATCAAAACATGGCCCCTTAGTTTTCCCGCCAAAGAAAACCCTAATATGGAGTAGGCATTGTTCGATTGGCCAATCGTGTTGCAGTATGACGTCAAAGCGAAGTATGGGTTGGTTTCTAGAAAGTTCTCGGGCATGAAGTTTTTTCACCCGAGTGTTCGCTTAACCAACCAAAAGCCACCCGCGTTTGTATGTGTTCGATAAACCAATCAAATCGCTCTATTTCTGTTCGTTTGTTGTTTCTGTACTGTTCGCGCGTTTTTATTTCAAGGTCATACGAAAATCGCTCTATCTGTTATCACACTCTTCTGTAGGAGCACTTTTATTTGGAGACGCAATCCGCGATAGCAGTTCCTAAAGGCGAGGACGGAGAAATGGAGTTGTTCGTTTCCACCCAAAACCCAACAAAAACGCAAGTAAGTGTTGTTAAAAACCAACCTTTCCAATGCAAGTTACACCAAAGTTAAAACCTCACAATACGCACACCAAAGGGATAGACCTTAGTGTCCGCATCACAATGTCTGTACAGAAGGAAAAAAAGGGGGTGCTTTTTATCTTTCTTCCCCTGAAAAAGGGGGGGGGGGGGAAGGGGGGCTCATTAGAGACGGGGGGCTTAATAGAGGATATACGGTATTTTTCAGTGCCTGTAATTACATATTACACCCAACTCGCAACTCCAATTCGTATGGGAGTCCCCTTCATCGGTAACGACTTCCCATATCAGCTTGCCTTTTCGCCTTATCATGCCGCTAGAGAGCCTCTTTCTGTTCTTCTTGTGGTTATTTCGTAAGGGGCCGTTAGGGATTGTGGCTTGAACACTATCCTTTATCGTTGTATGCCATACACAACAACGAGAAAGCAAAAAATTGGACTGAAAGTAGAATTATATCACGGCATTCCTTTTGATCGACAGATGCTTGTTGCGAAAGCCCTAGGAGTTCCTGCTAATAGAATAGTAGTGCGCACTAAAAGAATGGGTGAGTTTTTGCTTTAATATTATTACCATCATTTTGTAATCTATGGTTTTTATGTTACAGAGTAGATTGTAATTTTCCGTAAGCAGACCCCCTGGGGTGTGTTTTACGTGTGCCCTTTCGAGTTTCATGCATGGTTTCATTCTTGTGCTCCTTAGGTGGAGGGTTTGGAGGCAAGGAAACTCGTAACTGTTTCCATACGAGTGTAGTAGCAGTGGCCGCTGCCAAGTAAGTTTGTCTGCGACTTTTAAACCCTCGACTCGTTGCGCTGGTGGTCAATAAATCTCCTGCGGTTTCTATTACTGTACGCGCGATCGATGATCTTTTAACAGAGAATAGAAAGCCAGGGAACAGACTACGGCTTTTTCCAGTGCGTCCACTTATGCCCCAAATGTTAATCTCTAGTACGAACAAGAAAATTCTCCACTGTGATACTGTTCATTATTTATGGTCTACTTATCGTTATCAAGACAGAATAAATACACTTTGCGTGGTGTCGGTGAGCAGAAATCTTTTAAAAAGAAGACATCTTTGTAGCCTGAGGAAGTAGTTGTCATTTCGCAGCGCCAACGGTGGTTCGGTCCCGCGAAATGACATCTGAGGAACGAGCGCAGAAACTCCATACTGATGACGTGTCACTACCCAGATCTGGGCAGTGCTTCTGATTGGTTGAAGTAAAATTCCTTCGCGGTACCACCAATCAGAAGTACTACCTAGATGTGGCTAGAGACACGTCATCAGTATAGAATTTCTGCAGTCGTTTCTCAGATATCATTTCGCGGGGAAACCAGTGGTGGTGACGCGAAATGTCGGTTGTTTTGTCAGGCTAATGACTCTCATGACTCTTTGTACGGAAAATGAAATAGGAGAATCCTCACGCGCTTTTCGAGCCTTACTCGCGCGTGATCGTCGACGCTTGGTCAGTTTGCTCGCGGGGTGTGCGTTCTTTATCCCACACGTCAGAACAAAATGGTGAATTGGAAAAACCCGTATCTTTCAGGACTGGTAAACCTGTGCGATGCATGCTTGATAGAGATGAGGATATGATGAGTACAGGCACAAGGCATCCTTTCTTGGCTAAATACAAGGTAATATGATAACAGTTGAAGTAAACGAGAATTAACAGGATATTCTTGTTTGTTTGTTTTTTCGAGCGCGTTCCAATTTGCTGAAACTCTAACCGAAAAGTCTCGAAAAAAATGGGTGAATTGATCTTTTAGGAAAGTTGGCTTTCCGTGAGACTACTTTTGATCACAATGCAATTTTACTTTTTGGAAATTTCAGTCTAAAACGGAATGCTCCGGGTCGGTCTATATTGGTCTTGACGACCCTTTTCGAATGTGGACGCGAAAGTCGTTTTGATGAGGGAGAAGCAAATGAGAATGGTCCGAAGTCTTGTACTGTTCGCCTCTCTAGAATGTCGAAAATTATGAACGAAACTTTTGGCTCGCTGAATCGCGCCGTACGTCGGGACTTGTCGGAAAAAATTTAAATTGAATTGTCTTTCCTGTGTTTGTCAACATCTTCGCATTTTCTATTTTCTTTGTGTTTGTTTAGGTTGGTTTTACTATTAATGGCAAGATCAAAGCATTGGATGTAACATTATACAGCAACACTGGAAACTCTCTGGATCTGTCCGCAGCTGTGAGTCATAATTCGTGTGCTGAAGCAAAGGCTTTTTTGAGGGACGCACGTCTACCGGACGTGACGCCGTTTTTCCGCCGGTTATGACTCGACGCTACCAAATTTATTTACTCTCATGGAGACGATTTACCTCAAAATTTGGGTAAAGCCAGTGCTCAATAATACAAAAACTATACGTTCGGTTGGCGTACGTCTCTTGAAAACGCCTTTGCTTTAACCCCCTATTTTCTGTTACAATTAGCCTGTGTACAGACGTCCCCCCTCCCTCAGAAAAAAATCGGGGGACGTCTGTACACAAGCTAGTTACAATAAGCGGGGCCGCAAACTGGTCCCGGAGCATAACAGGGAGCTACTTAGTGAGAAGTTCATCTCGAGTTTCTGAACCCCGCGAAAGTGGTTCAGTTTTATTTAAAATTACTCTGCTATTGTGCCTCAGCTATGAGTTTATGTCTTTGGCTTTAGATGGCTAGGATGGAAACAGATTGCAACTTGAAAATTGTGGGCCGACGTTTTCCTTTGTTGTCGAAAAAATGACCAAAGTCGACCACGCTTTGTTTTCTCGTTGATAGAATCGCTTGATTTCTTTCCTTTGGAGTTCCAAGTATGACAGCTGAAAGATGGCTAAATACTTAGTTATAATTTTAGCTCAGCTTTGACAGAAAAATGTGGAACTCACCATGAGATAGGTGCTTTCCGCAACAGCACGATAAATGCGAGGCGAGAGCACCGATATCTCGGGAAACTGCCTGCTCCTACGACGTGTGTAACCACCATTTTTGTCATTTTTGTGCAGGTGATGGAGAGAGCTGTTTTCCATGCAGAAAACTGTTACCTGATTCCAAATATCCGCGTACTTGGTTACATGTGCAAGACGAATCTTCCCTCCAATACTGCATTCAGAGGTTTTGGTGGACCACAAGTATGAAATCTCTTATCTCATGGACAGAAGTTCTTAATTATATCATGATAGTAATTGTATTTTTCATTTTTCATTTCTTGGCCAAAAATCAAAGACACTTCTTTTCGTTCGAAGGGTATGATGTTCGCAGAATCGTGGATAACTGACGTTGCAATCACCTGCGGCATTTCACAGAGAGAGGTAAGTACCCCCCCCCCCCCCCCTCCTCTCCCATCTCCCGCAAAAAATGATCAGTAACCCCTGGCCTCTTACACTGCAATGAATTATGGGAGAAAACTTCAGTGAGAATAAAACTTGTGTGACGGCCACTGAACAACAGAACTAAAGCAGACTTGTAGTAAGACGTGCTTCTCAATTACTGTTATATTTGAATGGTCTTATTCGAGGGATCTTTTTTTGACCTTATCCCAGACTCTGAAGGGATTTTCTACATCATTTACACAACTTAACCCAATGAATGGAAAGTACTTATCAGTGTTTTTCACTCCAGTGATCACACTTCCGGATTTCATTCCCAAACTCAAAAGCTAGAACCATCTTGAACAGCATAGTAAATAGTACCACGGCACAGGAAAGTACAGTAAACAGTACAGTAAATAGTACCACTTTGTACAGCATAACAAACAACACCTCAGGAAAGTACTGCTTTATAGGTGAGAGAGTTGAACTTCTATCAAGAAGGTGACTTAACGCACTTTAATCAAGCACTGACAAGCTGCCATATTCAGCGAATCTGGGATGAACTCATAGATAAAAGTCATTACGAAGAAAGAAGGAGACACGTTGAGTCCTTTAACAGGTTCGTACAGCGACACACTGACATGCTAAATTTAAGCGTGCAGATTGCATCTCTGTATACCTTAATTTTCACATTTTTAAGGGTTTAGGCCCCAGATTCCCGTAGAAAGTCGCTCTTTCACGACCACCCTTTGGCCGTCCCAACGAGAGTTCTGCTTTTGTTCTCACCTCTATTAAGCGGCCATCAAGCGCCTGATACACTCGTTCTGCTTTATTTTGAGAAAATGACTGAAAATATAGTCCGAAATAAAAGGTGACAAGCAATTGTGGTCCAGTAGTGATGCTCCTGTCTCGTGTTTGTTTCAAAATAAAGTGATATCTGCTTAAGATTATGGTAATTTCTGAAGAACCTCCATTAAGCGGCCACTTGCCGGTACCTCACTAGTCTGCTACACAGCCGTTTTTATTGTTGTCACGCAATGCGTTGCGTGACGACACTAAAAACGGCTGTTAGCAGACTAGTACCTCACCGGTGACCGCTTAATGGAGGTTGAACTGCAGTTAGTCCTGTGGGTAATGAAGCTCACGTTAGCTTGTGTCTTATCTCAAGGGAGAACCGTTGGAAGAAGAGAGGTATCGCACTGACACCTACCAAGTTTGGTATTGCATTTACTGCTACATTTATGAACCAGGTATGAAGTCGCTTTAAGCCTCACAGAATGCCTTTTTGGCCACAAAGATAAAAAACAATTTCTCTTGATACGGAGTCGGCCCTCAAAACGTCCTTGTCCTAAGCGAACTTTTTGGCACTCTGTCACGCTTGCGCGAAACCCTAAGAAGCTTTTCGACGTTTAAGACTACCTAGGAGCATAATCTAATATTTCATAGTTAAATGGACGTTTTATCAACGAAAGACTCCATTATTGAAGTCCTTTCTGGCGCAGAGAATCTTTTGAATGAATGCTCGGGAATTCCATTAAGGACTATAACTAGCGCCCAGATAGCATGAGATAATTGTCAGCCCTTCTGTTCGGTGGCTAACTGCAACGCAGGGTTTTTTCCTCAAAATCAGTTTTTAAGAGCGCGAAGCCTCACACGCCCCAGTCTCACTCTCCGTTTTCACCCTCCCTGTACGACTTTCGTTTCACCGCTCGCATGTTTTGAACTACGCAAAAACGGACTGTTTTGCAGTCTAGTTCGGTGCAAGTTTTGTTGCTTCTTGCGCAAAGCTGTAAGGAATGGAATAAGTGGTTTACGTACTCTGCAGTCATATGAACACAGACCTCAAACATTGTCTTCGAATATGGATATTTAAACATTTTTGTATTTGTTTATTCATTCTAGGCTGGAGCCTTAGTTCATGTTTATACAGACGGATCAGTTCTTGTCACTCACGGAGGAACAGAAATGGGACAAGGACTACACACTAAAATGGTGCAGGTTAGTGAAAAATGGATACTAAAGAGATGCAAGAAATGCTTGGTCATGGGTAAAACCACTGACCGCTATTGTGTACGGCATCAAAAAATCGTAAACAAAGGCTTAAGAATCGCTTTTGACTTATCAAATTTCATACTTTTTGGAATTAAAAGAACTGAGGAACTTAAAAATATTCACCAAAAACTCTAAAATTACACCAGATTTCAATGAATCCTATAGTTTTTTCTTCACCTCGAGAAAAATGCGTAGTATTGTAGCTGGGCCTGCTGTTTACATAATTTCCGGCGTTTGACACTGGTCACAGCTTGTCATTTTTTTCTTGAAAGTGGTCAACTCGTGGGTTCTTAATTGATTTTCCCTCCTTGGCCTTTTGTAGGTAGCTTCTCGTTGTTTTGGCATTCCAGTCTCCAAGATTCACATCACAGAAACAAGCACCAGCACAGTGGCCAATACGTCACCCACAGCTGCCTCGGCATCCTCAGATCTCAATGGCATGGCGGTCAAGGTCAGCTAACCTGTGTGCTATATGTTTATATTTCTGGCAGCTTCCCTCTTAACAGTGGTCTTCGTAATGCAATATAATGATTGTCAAGTGTAATTTATTCTACACTATACTTTTTTTAAACGTTTAACGACACCTTGCTTGTTGGAAGTATGACTTGGCCTCTTCTTTTTAAGTGTTGTGCGAGGAAAATCTCAGACAAATCCTTTCCTTTCGCTCAACAGCTGTTAACACTGTTTCTTTTTTTTCGCACATTTCGTTGGGCGTGTCGCTTTGAATGGCTGCTTCCTCTTGAAAAAAGTTTGGAGCAAGTATAAACATGAACCTACCGGTAGTGCAAGACGCTTTAATATGTGCGTGCCCGCATCTGCTGTGAATAAGTGCATGCGTTTGGGGATAATGTCTTAAATTTTCTACTGTAATAGGGGCAATACTGTTTGATATGGTTTTGCAGATTGCATGTGAGCAGATACTGGAGCGGTTAAAACCCTATCAAATGAAGAATCCTAAAGGAAATTGGGAAGACTGGGTAAGTAAATCAATGGAGACATGCTCATCCCCTAGTCAGGCCTTTAATTTGTTCACCATTTTGTTCCGCCGCCAGTTGGCCATCGTTCTGTTGGTCGATAAGTCGGTGATTGGCTCAGTTAGTTCATATTTATCATACAATTAGCCATTTTTTGTTATTGCTTAACTTGCGTCAAGTTTATGATGACAAAAAATCATGTAATGGTTTTTCATTAACAGTTTCTTTGTCGTTGACTAGGTTCGCTCGACCTACTTTGATCGAGTCAATCTCTCTGCTAATGGATTTTACAAGTAAGAAAGTAAAAGTGTTGCGTTTATTATTTTTCTAATTGTTTATTTTGTGCGCAAGAAATGTCAATTCACGCAGACCCACGGACAGTTAATTCAAAATCGGAAGTAAGAGAGTTTCCATGGACAATTCACAAAAATACTGACCGTAGTGAAGAAACGCTGTGAAGTTAAGGGATTCCTGAATACAGAGCTAAATATCTTAGGGTTTTACGTGTATAGCTTTGTACAGGGGTCGGGGATAGACCAAATATTAAAATATTGGTATTGTGTGAAGAATAGTGCTGGAGTTCACTAACACTGGATCGAGGGTTGTGTAGCGAAATCCTTTGACATACAAATATTGGACTCGACAGCAATCTAGTTCCAGTTCGTTACATATGGTTCCTAGGCGTATATTTTTGTGGCGCCTGCGTTTTGTCTCTGTTCTGACTGAAATCACTATGGCTAACCTGTAATGATTTGTGTTACTGATTGTAGTAGAGAAATTTCAGCTCGCGTCTTGTTAAGGTATAATGGCAACGCTTTTTTGCTGCAGTTTCAGTTAAACGCAGCTTTGTTTGTTTGCTACCTCACAGAACGCCGGATTTAGGATATGACTGGAAGACCAATACAGGCAGAGTTTTTAACTACTTCTGTTTTGGAGCCGCTTGCTCGGAAGTGGAAATCGACTGCCTCACAGGAGATCACCAGGTAGGAAAGCTACTGTCGCGCCGTGTTGAGAATGCTACGTCACATTAATTGTCAAGTGCTGTTAAGTAAGCTAGGTCGTAAACATCGGGTACATTATTTTGAGACCGCCATGCAACACAAGATTGTCAAGCGTTGTGAAATTAACGACATTGCTTGTTTACGCGACGAGGTATCGTACTATGTGAAGAGGTTAACTGATCGTCACAATTTTAGTCCCGGAGTTACTTTCCTGTACGTGTCACTCCTGTAGTTATACCTGTAACTTTTAAGTTTTCTGTAAAATGCTGGACCTTTTTTGCATGGACGAGGTTGAGCAAAATATCGGGATTTCTACTGGCAAGCAAATTGACTGTTATTTATTCAAATTTGTCCAACAGGTTCTTCGCACAGACATAGTGATGGATGTTGGCAACAGTCTTAATCCGGCTATCGACATTGGGCAGGTCAGACTTTTTAGTAGTCTTGGTCCCCGCGAAAATACGTCAGTCGACATACGTTTTTCTTAAGAGCATAGACCTTTGTCACGCGGCGGTCATTTTGTCTCAAGAGATTTAAAAAGCTTTGGTTATGCACGGCTAGTCTCGTAGAGAGAACGAGGCTAGCCGTGCATAAACAAGGTTTATTCTCCAAGTTTTTAAGGCACTACCTACGTCACGAGAAAATGCGAGCTTCCCTTCCCTACTCCCCCAGGTAATGTTTGATTTGGGATGGGATGGGGAATGAAGATGGTTCTTGATTGGTTTGTTCTCCGAAAGATACCGCATGTCACAAAAGTACCTCAAAAAATTTGTCGCTGATTTTCAACCATTTGTTTTCAATTTTAATGTTATTCTTTCCAGGTTGAAGGTGGCTTTGTCCAAGGACTAGGTTTGTTTACCATCGAAGAAATACGCTACTCTCAGACTGGCACGCCGTGGACCACAGGGCCTGGAGCCTACAAGATTCCCGGATTTGCTGACATTCCAGTGGAATTTTATGTTCATTTATTGCGGAGTGCACCGAACGGAAAAGCGGTTTTTTCTTCAAAAGTACGAAGAATCTTCACTGATGTTTAAACGCTTCCTTTTCAGTTCATTGTCTAACATTTTAATCGCCCTAAGTCTATGTGGATTATTATCCTTCTCCGGCTAGGCCCGTTTTCCCTAGAGATAGTTCAATTTATCGCAGGATTGAGTCAGTTAAGCGAAGTTTTTTTCCCCAGGAACATTTTTGAAACCGCATATTTTTTACGCGAATAATTCGTGTGAACGAGGCCTTAAACGATCCGCAGATCTGTTTAAAAAAGATGCGGTTTTGGTGTGCGTATTGACTGGTATCTTTTGAACGAAAGGCTGATTCTCGTAAAAAAAAAACGGATTGGTGTGGATGGTGCCCTATTCTGTAGATAAGGTATTGGCAGGGTTCGCAAATACGCCAAATTTGGCGTATTTTACGCCAAAATTGTTGAGATGACTCCACAGAGGTTACGGAGGGAGTCACTTCGACTCCAGAAATTTTCGGTAACAAACAGGGAACCACTTCGACTCCAGAAATTTTCGGTAACAAACACAGTTTTGTCCTTACCAACAAATACAATTTACGTTAATTGTAAACGCTGTAAACCTTAATTAAATCATCAAAATTAAAGAATTATACCGCACGACAAAGCACAAAGAGGGTAAATTACATTACTCGATGACCGCCTTCCCGCCATCATGGATTTGAGCTTTCCAGGTCAGCGGACCGCCACAGCTACTTCGTGTATCCCTCACGATAGTGTATACATGCCAGGACCACTGCTGGAAAGTCTGAAGATGGCTTTTTTCGTTGTGATACTTGACTCCAAATATTCCAAAATGACTCCAAAATTTGTGAAGCAGAAGTCACAGTAACTCCACTCATCAATAAAATTTGCAAACCCTGTATTGGTAAATCCTCGCTCCGATTAGCTTCTTCTTCGAAGTAGGGTAACATTTTATAGGGTTGTATGGCATAAAAGAAATCTTCTGGAGGCGAAAAAAGACTTGGGAAAAATACATTGAATCTAATATCTTCTGATAACAGTCACATTTTATTTTCAGGCCGTCGGCGAGCCTCCTTTGTTCCTAGCCTCTTCAGTATTTTACGCTATTAAAGATGCCATCATGTTCGCAAGGTTAGAAGTCTTCTTTATTAGAGCCCTAAAACTGAAACTCTCTCTTATCTACCCTGAAACAAATTCCCTTGTTTAATGCTTTGCATCGTCCTGTCACTTTTTTTCCCCATGTTTTTCGTTTTTTGAATCTTGTATTTTATAAATTTTATGTTATTATAATGGAGAGCAGTGACAGATAGGACGAAACTCTGTTTTCTTTTTTAGCCGCAAATTTTGTTCATCCTTTTGTTCTTTCTTCCTTTCTTCCTTCCAGTTTTTTCTTTCTTTCGTTCCTTTTTCCTTCTTTATTTCATATTTATTTATTTCCAGTTTGTCATGTATTTATTTATGTATTATTCCACATGTATTTACTTTAATTTAGTATTTACGTGGTGAATCCATGCAGCTGGTTGCATTTTGACTGTAAAAATTTTGTTTTACCTCTACTCATTTTTAGGCGCGAATCAGGTGTTGAAGGAGTGTTTAGACTGGACAGTCCAGCTACTAGTGAACGCATCAGGATGGCTTGTGTTGATGAATTTACTAAGCAGGTAAAAAAGTTTATTTTTTGCTTTCACCACCAAGAAAGTGAACTGGAGGCAGGAGGCGAATAGAACTTTTTCACATCACGTTATGGCGACCATTTTGGTGTTTAAAAACAGTGAAACAGCGGCCATATTGGTGTACCAAGACAGTCCTTTTCTTCTGTAAGCGCTTTCTTTTATTCCAAGAAATTGGTATAGATGCTGGCCACGTGAGTGGAACCGCTCTTTGCTCTCACGACCGCGTCTCCCTTGGTCCCACCCCACGAAGGGACAGATCGAACTACTTAATACCATCATTAACAATTATTGGACGAGGTTGAGCAAAATATCGTGATTTGTCAGTAGCGAGCAGATCAATTATTTGCCGAAGGCGAAGGCTGAGGCAATAATTGATCTGCGATTACATAACAATGCCCCTATCGCTGAAAACAATGGAAGTGAAGATTTAAGGGGACCAGTGAAATAAAAGGTTTAGAACGGTGCAGGTCTACTGTATTTTCAAGCACTTAGTGTGATCGGTTCATGCGATTTGTATATACAATCTTTAGGCTGGCCAATTTTTTTTTCCCGATCACTAATTTATTTTCTCTGGGGACCATTTACTTTTACAGAAGCGGTTAACGCCTACTACTGGTTTCACAACAGGTTTCTTTAAGCCATGTTAAGGTTGCGCTTCTGGACAATTTGCATTACACACTATAGGGCTGTTTATGGCGAGCCAATTTGGCCCCAGTTTCTTACTCTTTCCAGCACAAATTGGTAATAGTCGATTAAAGAAGCATTAAAACATTCCTAAAGTGCAATTCGAAACCGACAGCCACACCGATACAGTCTCACGTGTGCAAATTCGACAAGGCCAATTCATTTATTGACAAAGTTTGAGTGAATTCATTTACAGCGTACGCGTATAGCCGTTTCACTTGTCCGTTGAAGTTTTCTAACGTTTTGAGGTTAAAAAAAGTATTTCCAGGCAAATGCGACTGCTATGGGTTTGCTGCAAATAAATCCACCATGAAAACGGATTCGTGTGGGATCACCTCGGAGATCTCATGTACAGAACTTTTCTCATATGGCTTTCGAGCATTTTTGCTGGTCCATCTGTAGTTTTACCGTCCAAGAAGTACTGTAATTTTATTACCAGGATTTTTTCAAAACCCGACATATCGCAACATATTATGCCGAAAAATTGCTTGTTATCTAGCGACTTGATGATAAACATTGTTTTCGTTTTTTTCTTCTTCGCAGTTCACTGCCCTTGCAAATCCAGCCGTAAAAGACTTCAACGTGTACCCATGAAAATGAAAGAAACCGTGACACTTTTCTATAACTAATAATTACAAAATAATGCAAAAGTTTCATGAACTTGTTAGAAGATTTTCTGATAAACCGTTGCGTTGTTTGTTGTTTTTGTTTGGGAAAGCAAACATCGTGCATCGTGTTTTGAAGCAAGTAGAAGGATTGTCTTCCCACGTGTGGCGCGAGTTTTTCGTTTTCCCGCCATTGACACTGGAATTTTTGGTCTCAAGCGTTCTCAGTATGTGGTTGCATAGTTTTCCTTTCGAGTTATGATTGGTTGGTTGCTTTGGCTGTGTTTTGTGGTCAAGTCTAATGCTGTTAGGTACGACGGTGATAAGAAAGTCTTTTTAACAAGTAAATAGGGGAGTAAAATGATTTTGGCGGGCATATGGTTTATTTGTTGCTCGATTAGTTCGCTTTGAGCGACATCAATGAACTATATATACCCCCTGAAAAGAGATAAAGTATCTTTTGTCAACAAACGTCCTCTAGCGTCCTGATATTATAGGATACCTGTAGATAGGAACAGATTACAGTATAATAGTGACAGATTATACATTCGCTTTAAATATACTTTTATGTATGATATAAGGGATATATTTATCAAAATAATGTTTTACAATAACTGAGCGTATCCTCACGCGCTGATTGGTCGAGAGCTACGGTCTATGAGAGTAGAGACCATGGAAATGACGAAACATGTGACGCAGTGCCGGTTGTTTTATTCGCAGTAAACTAAAAATAAATGTTATTGTAAAATACAAATCGACCACAATTTTCCAATCGTCTACACTCTTAAAGACCATACAAATGACGCCATAAAATGTTTAAAACTTTGCAGTGAAACCACTCGCCGTTTCACTTGAGTTCAGGTTCTTTGAGAAAGTACGCATACTTGAGAAGTACATACTTATATATTAATTTTAATGCTATTTTTTTGGAATGGAATCTCACATATATATACGTACGAATTTTAACACTCACATTTCACCTTATTAAATAAACGAACCGTAATAACGAAACTTTAGTTTTTCTTTGCTATTTCCCTTTACATGAATAAATGAATCGTTTAATTTGTCCTTGACTTTAGGGACTTGGGGGAGGTGCTGTTATTCAAATATATAGTACCACTAATTTCTTATGATTTTTTCTTATGATTGCGATGTTTAATTTGTTCCAAGGTTTTTTTTTTTTACTTTAACCAATAATAAATAAATGAAAACCTCCGGCCGCGCATTTAAAACTCAACCTTAAACTCTAAACCGTTTACCACTGGGTCAATGGAAAGCTTGGCTTCCATGTAATCGTCTCGATTTTAAGGATCCACTCAAATGTTTGGGACAACTGGAACGAGTCATTCGGACGATTAGTGAAACCACAATCCTGAACAAAATAAACTAGAAATTAAGACCCCTCCTCCCCCCTCCCCCGAAATCAATGAGAAAATGTCGCTTTTTGGCCTTTCGGGCGGCTTAATCCTTGAGTTGGGGATAGAGAAGGTTTGTTTCCATTTTGTTCTGTTCATTCCAAGATTGCAGCCTTCATAAGGACTTCAGTTGTATATAGGCGATCGCGTTATACAGCCAGGCGTCCCAGGCGCTAAACCTGCGCTAAGGCTATTTATCGTACGTCACAAAGGATAAGTGTGATAAAAGTGAACTACATGTTTGCAAAGATATTAGGACCCAAGTTAAGTTTGATGCTGTTTATTATGTTTTGGAAAGCTCTGCACTCTTTCGCCAGAAGTCAAAGCTTTTGAAGCCCGTTCATGAAAAAGAAAAATACACTTTCCCTCAAAGTTTTCTGTTGTCTATCTCTTTAGGCAAGAAGGAAGGTTAGAGTTTTGTCTGTATAGTAAGAAGTCAAACATGAGTTCACACAAATTTGCGAGATGATATTGCGATACAAATAGTAAATGTTGACATGACTGTTAAAATGGTATTTATTTGTTGTCGGAGGGTTTTTTTGCCAGACTACTAGTGGAAATAATAAAAGAAAGAAATATCTTACCCCCAAAAAATCCAAATTTGGCATGAAATTAAAACGAGATATAATGATTTTTATAGAACATGATGTAAGTGTTTTGCGCCACTTTTCTCAAGATTAATCATTATTGTCTAATTTAGTACCATAGCATTCAACCAACTCCTTTCGTTGTAGCAATCTGTTACCGTCGGTCTTCAAACAAAAATCGCTCTTTTCATGGCTTTGTGAGAGAAATGTCCGGTGAAACAGCTTATGGCCGCTAAAAACACGAGTTCATTTTATAACCTTGATAACTTCATTAGTAAAACTAGTTAAAACTTGTGTATTTCTTAAGTTGACAATTGAGGGTTTTGCCACGTGCACTCGTTCCAGAACCACAAGCGTACGTCAGAAATGCTTTTCGTGACCTCTTCACGTTTAATATATGAACTTCCACGCACACGCAAGCAAACTACAAGGTCATTGAAGCTTGACATTTATTATATGCAGTGTATGTGAAGCGTTGCTTTGTTCAATGACCCTTCAATCAGTATTTTTTTGCTGAAAAAAAAAACATAAAATTGTGAAAAGTGACTTAAGAGCTTCTTGCAGAAGAATTGGGAAGAATGTTGTTCATGGCATTGTTAGCATTATGTGCGTTTTTGCCTCTGGTCTCGACAGTAACAGTATCAACAAGGTATGGAAAGATCGAAGGGTTCATATCTCGTTACCCAAATATTTCTGCCCGTTTCAACTCTGTAAACAAGTTTTTAGGTGTACCGTTCGCCTCTCCACCAGTGGGAAAACTCAGGCTGAAACCGCCACAACCACCCAAGGAATGGAAACCCCGCGTTCGTCAAGCGAAGGAGCATGGCGCTCTTTGCATGCAAGGCAAAGGCCTCGAGTTCTTAACCAAGCTTTTCGCTAAAAACTTCTCTTACAGTGAAGATTGCTTGTATCTTGACATCTACACTCCGAACGTAACCTTGAATTTACCGGTGATGGTCTGGATTCACGGGGGAGGCTATGATAGCGGTACCTCGGTCACCTTTCCCGGTGATATTTTGTCTCTACAAGGCGTGGTAGTAGTCGTGATCCAATATCGTCTGGGGGCATTTGGCTTCTTTACAACCGGGGATTCCGAGGCCCTTGGAAACTTTGGAATGTTAGATCAGGTCGAAGCACTGAAGTGGGTCAAAGAAAACATTGACAATTTTGGTGGGGACCCCGGCAAGGTTACCTTATTTGGAGAAAGCGCCGGGGGACTAAGTGTGAGTCTACATCTTTTGTCGCCCCTTTCCAAAGATCTCTTCCATGGGGTCATTGCGGAAAGTGGCGTAGATTTAGCTCCCTTTGCAATTCAACAGCTGTCGATTGGTGTCCGAAACAGCAAAGAGGTAGCAGAGAAAGTGAAGTGTCCATCGAGTGATCACAAAGCCATGGTTGGCTGCCTTCAGGAGAAAAAAGCTGCTGATATACAAAAAGCTTCAGACGCAGTTAACTTTCGGTTTATCGATCAGCCGAAATGGGCTCCAGTTGTGGACAAACACTTTCTCCATGACACTCCTCGGAATTTGCGAAAGAAGAAAGATTTCAAAATCGCACCAATGATGATCACCTTTAACAGCGACGAGGCTGCAGGTACTCTTGGCTTGATGGCAAAGCTATCGTTTGGGCTGACGGAGAGTGTGGACAATGGAGTGAGTCCGACGTTCTTCAAGACCTTCCTCACAAAACTCGCTAGCGCACGAATCAAGGAGTAAGTTTACACCTTATGTTTTTCTACAAAAGAGAATGTTTTTAACTCTGAAAATGCAATCCTAAATCATTTTCCGTTTTATCTCTTGTTCAAATGCACACGCCAACTAATCTAATAAAACTCAAAAATACCCTTCCAATTCCCACCCAATTCTCTACTACTACATTCAACAAGCCTTTCTTCCAAATATCTCATCTCATAAATGGTGAGGCAGAAAAGTTCAAAACAAAGGCAAAGACAATAACAGTAGAACGGTTAAGATCCGTAAATGTTTCCTGTGATTGGACATCAAATTTCCTCGCTCATCGACTTATTCAAGATCAGACTCTTCGCTATTTTTAAGAAACTCATTCACCCACTCCCCATCTGCTATTAAAATATGCTGTGACTGTGTACTCTGACCTCTAACCTCCCAATAGACTCATCTGGACGCTACTGAAAATTAACAGTGACGTTCGGGTCAGTCAGTCTTTTCCACAACAACGCGCGTGCCCCGCGCCCTTTTTGGCTTAGTTCTAAGCCACATGACAGTGGCACTGAATTAAACCTTTTCCCGCCAAAAGTTTCTGTTTCGGTCACAGTGCGAAATAAGTGATGTCTTCAAAGGAAAACAAAAAAATGCACGTGATTGCTACTGAATTCGATCCACTATATAGTTAATTAACTAGTAATAACCAAAGGTTAATGGAGTGCTTGCGACAACGATCATAGGTCAAAATCACTGTGCTTTGCATAAGTTTCACACTAGAGAAAGTCAAGACACGCGTCATCAGATTACGATCGAGTGATAGAAGGTCCAAATGCGCGTGATGATATTGCCTTCTGCGCATTCCATTCATTCTTAGTGGAGGGGCAAACGAATGCTGGCTACATACATGCGACACATGCGTAATAACAACCTCCTCTTGTCGCCTGCAATGAGTCTGGTGTCTATTCTCGTAAGCTGAAAAAAGCTCTAAAAATATTATGAATAACTTTCTGAAAGTTTTATTTTCACATATATTATTCTAGAGCAAAGACAGCTGACCTTATAACCGATGCACTGGAGTTTATGTACACCCCATGGCCTGACAGCAGCAATCTTTACGCACTCCGAAGCCAACTTGTGAACGTTCTTAGTGATTTAATGTTCTTCGCACCAAGTCATGAGGTCGCCGCCATTCAAAGCCAAGTTTCTCCAGTTTACATGTTCGAATTTGCCCACCATTCAAAGGTGAGTTTTGGATCGGAGTGGATGGGTGTGGTCCATGCCAACAACATTATGTACGACTTTGGAGTCCCATTACTGCCGAATTCGCCATTCAATTACGACGCGGCCGACAGAAACGTGAGCTTGTTTATCATGGCCTTGTACGCAAACTTTGCCGGAACGGGTGATCCGACACCACAACCAGTGAGCGGTGTTACGCTGGGGAAGTTTAACTCTAGCCACAGAACTTATCTGAAGGTTCAAGTCAGTCCCAAGATGGCGGCATCGTTTTATCCTCGAAGAATGTCGTTTTGGAATGACTATTATCCCAAACTGGAGCAAGTGAAGTTTGATGATGAGAAAAAGCACTCAAGCGGAGCTAGCGTTGGCGTCAGCTTGGGACTGTTTGTTGTTGTCATAACAGTCCTTATTAACTACCCCGTTCTTTAACCATGCATTCTCAGAATCGAATAGCTATACTTACCAGCATTTCCTGTAACTGGAATCGTGTTCCTTGACTGCAATATTGTTTTGCAGTATTTAAAGATAATCTTTTCAACCTTACTCTTGCATCAGTTCTATTTTTCCTCTTGCAATCACGCCACTTTTGACGTAGGGCTAAACTGGTTATGTCATAGTGACTTCCATATTCCATATAATTTAGATTATTCGCGCATTCTCAGTAACCTTTTCCCTCACTTGGAACCCTAGAAGAAATATGATCATTAAATGATTCAGTCAAAGAAAAAAAGGCATTATCGGTTATTGGTCATTTTTCGACAAAGTAGTTTAACTCGAAAAGTTGGCTCGGTCAATGTTTTCAAGTTGCAATACGGTTGTGTGTTTCAACTTTGAAAGCCTAACCTGTGTTGAGCTCAATAAGATAGTAAATGTTTACTAGAGGTAATCATTGATTACGAATCCGCGTTCGTCACTAAACGAAATCGAGTCGAAAGGTGTCTAGTTTCCGGGCCGGGATGCCCTTGATAAAATTAATAGGGGCGGCTAGTCGGCAGTCGCCCGTCATAGGAGGGGAGGGTGCGG
Organism: Porites lutea; assembly: GCF_958299795.1. NCBI lineage: Eukaryota > Metazoa > Cnidaria > Anthozoa > Scleractinia > Poritidae > Porites > Porites lutea. The sequence goes on along the minus strand of NC_133207.1, from coordinate 18,936,039 downwards.
CTACACGGAGGCAAGCAAATTTCTGCCTTTATGCCACAGGAACACCGGATTAGGATGCGTTCTGACGAACGCGATTATGGGATATGGAGTTGCTGATCTGTGACGACAGTCGCATCCATTTTTCTTTCACAGAAAAGCCAAAAGTCGCGTTTTTGCTCGTCCCATCTTACCAAGGTATGATCTAACATCATAAATAGCTGGCTTTTCGAGCTCTTTCAACTGATTTTGAGGGTATTATTCGCTTAGGGTCTTAAGTCCTCGTATTCTACCCTTTACACACCCAAACGTACCTGCAAAAAGTCGTCATTACAGTCGACTCAGTGCATACGAGAAGTTTCAGAATGTTTTCACTAAATTTGATATCTTAGGGTGGGTTAAAAATAAGGCGAGAGACAGTTTTGCGGCCCACACAGTGGGAAAAAAATTCGCAATGTAACTAACGAGGATACCCGACTCACTTAGTGATCTTTGTATTCCGGGAGGTGCAGTACATGGGCGGATTTTGAGGTGGGCCGAGGTGGCTGCGGCCACCCCTTTTCCTTTGAAATTTTGTATTATTTTTACAGAATTCTGTCTCAGGAAAATAAAAAATATCTAGAGTAGAGCTGTCCCGGCCACCCTTTTCTGAATTCTCTGGATCCACCCATGCAGTATAACAATAGAAAATTTAGCTAACAAATTCCTCCAGATAGGGTTGAGCGAGCCCCGCGGTGGACTGGGCACTGGCGCCTTACTTGGCCTATAGAACCATAGGACCGGCATGTGCCGCTGAACAAGGTATGATTTTCAGCGTCTCGAGGCTTGTTCAGCTTCTTGAACAGTGTTTTTTTTAAACCGGAACCCTTAAATTTTTTAAAAGAGTGTGAAGGTTGGCGATGAGCCTTCTACAGATGTCTCTACATGTGTGTTACCAAAAAGTTTCTCCAAAACATCTTTTAGTTTTCTGTGATGCTAGTTTTGTAATACCATGTATACAGTGTATATACTGTATTTATTCGAATAAGCGCCCAACCTCGAATTAGCGCCCACTTCGAATAAGCGCCCATCCTAAAGGCAAAAAAAGTTAATAAGCGCCTAGCCTCGAATAAGCGCCCACCTCGAATAAGCGCCTACTCTCAAGGTCCAAAAATTTAATAAGCGCCCAGGGCGGTTAATCGAATAAATACGGTAAAACTTCTTAATTCTGAATGGGAAAAAAAGTGAATTAGGGTCATGAAAATAGATTTCTTGTCCCAAACAGGTTAGCAAAATTAACGATGTTTGTACTAAACAAGGTGAAGGCTTCAGCGACATCCACCCTCACTCCAGGGGATTTGGGATACCCGGCCCAAAATAACAGATAGCAGCAGGAACGCAGCAAAATCCGTTTGAATGGTACCAGCTACTACATGTACTTGGATAAGTAGAATTGTGCGAAGTATATGAGCGGCAAACTGATCGTAAAATGACAGGTAAGTTGATAAACTGGCCAAATGGGTATTGACGTAAGACCTGAAGATTTTTTGTTTTCCCCATACCCCTCCCTCCTTCCTCCCCTTTAGATCCATGAGGACACAATTTTCCAAAATAAATAAGATACATTTCACTTTGATTAATAACGTGTATGTTACCAGGGCTCCTGACTTGCGGCGACTTGGGAATTTGGGTACTTTATTGTCCATATTTTTAGCCCTCGGAGCAGAAACCTGGAAATGACTGCGCGTTCACTTCAGACCGAGTAGGACTTGTGAGAGCTTTTCGCGGGATTTCTGTTTGTTTGGAAGAAGAAGATCGAAGGAACAGCGTCGAAAGGTAGGTAGCGATTGTCGCTTGTAAGCTATTTATTTTTACCTTATTATAGCTGTACCGCTCCCTTGTTGTTTTTTTATTACGGTTCGTGAACAGTTTTTCAGCTTGTGTTTCTGCATGTAGGAAAGCACCCTCTTCAGAGATCTCATACGTCCTTCCGAATGATGTACGCAATGTCAATTTCCGTTCTTCCCTTTGACAATCAGACACTTAACTGTGTTCATGTAATTCTTGGTAGAGTAGCTATGAATAACTTATAAATTTCTTATAACAGTGGAGGTTTTGTAGTAGTATTCCGTACTTATAGTATCGGGTGTACCGTGTTTTGAAGTGTCGAGTTGAGTGCGGGGCTCAGTGTGCAAAAAATGTCATTGAAAAAACTGTAACACCTATGTACTTCCACACATCACCATGCACAGCTGGATAGTATTCTGTATTCTGAAGGAAAAACAAACTTTAACCTTCTAGAAAGGAAATCCTGAAATTAGATTTGGATTTGGTCAATGTTAACAAAAGTCATGTTACCTCTGCTTTTGTAAGGAGTGCATGGCAGCTTTAGTAGTTGTAGTGAGAACAACGCCCTAAGAATCTGTCATCCTCCAGACTTGATCTCCTTCAACAATGCTGGTATTACTAAAATCCTGCAGAATTTAAATCCCAAAAAAGCTGTGGTCCTGATGCAATACTTTCCTAGTCCCTGTACGGCGTTTTAATCCCAGGCCTTCTCTGTCAATTCACTTTGGTGATGTATCCAAGATGAAAGGGTGTAAAACTTCTTCTTCACTTCTTTGCTTGGACCACGTGACCTAAAATGAATTGGTCGTGCAGAATAATGAGGCTTACGGACTAGGCAAATTCATATTCCTTGCTACAACTGTACGTTTGTAAAGAAACAGCAAGTCATAATTGTTTGCTCCTTATCTGTCTCATATGTTTTCTTTAAGTCTACAATCTGGCAAGCTACCGGCTGACTGGCTAAATGGCCAAGAGTTACTGAGGCCCTACCAGGGGGGGGGTCCCATGTCGCCCTCTGAATTTCAAAACATCTTGTGTCGGTGTTTATAAATGCTTTTGTTTATTGTCCGCTTTGCTGTCATTGTCGCTATTTGGCCGAGGGAGGTTGTCTCTTGTCACGATTTCATTTTACACACTGTCGCTACTTTTTGGGCCATGTCGCTTGTCGGGATTCACCCTGGCAGGGCCTCGTTACTAAATTACGAATTCTAAGAATATCTCAACTTGATATTAAATACCATATTTTCTGGATGATAACTCAGTGTAAAATGTAATTTCCATATTTTTTCAAGCTTTTCTTAATAGGGAGATGCCATCTAAACAAGCTGGGACTATGTCTTCCCTAGAAACAGATAATGGTGTTGTGAACCTTTCAAGTGAGTACCATTCTGTAATACTAACCTCACTAATTGACTTTGAGGTCAGTACTGTAGGTTACAGATCAAGCTTTTTCTGCCCAATTTATGGCCCAAGCGCAAAGCACACGGGCCACAAACCTTGGAAGAACAAGCAAGGTTGCTATAGTTGAAGACAGCCTGAAAGGAATTGCTTTAAAAATTAATTTGAAGAATTACGGAGATCGAGGATGGCATTATCCGTCAAGGCCGTAGGCCAAGGCGGGTAACACCCTCTGAGATCTGCATAATTCTTCATAAAAATTATGATACGAAAGCTGAATTCAATAATTGTTTTATTATTCATTCAAAATAATTCCTAGTTTAAAAACAATTTAAGCCAAAACATGCTTACCTCCATCGATGTTAAGTTCATGTTCGATAGTGCATGGTTAGGGTTGTTCAGCTCCGTAAATATTTCTCCAAATAGCAGATGTCGCCCTTCAAGTTGTCTTCTATTATTAAGCCTAGTTCTTACTCTTGAAACAAGTAAAATGTCCGCCATTTTTGTTTTGACAACCAAATCAACTCAACCTCGTGCCCAGGTCTTCTTGGTTAATGTTGCATTAACCTGCAAGAAAGCTGCACTTTTGGTGTTATCGGTTGATTAATCGCAAAATTCTTCCAAATTTGATCATCAGTGGCTGGTTATGGTGAATTATGCATGTGCTTTTAGCCAATAAGAATCAGGGAGATATTTTGAATGAATGATAATGAACATTAATTGTCACAAATTGCAGTTGAAACAAATTTTGCAATTTACAGTCTGTACAGTAAAATACTGACTAAACATACAGTCATTGTAGTGTGAGTACCAGCTGAGAAAGATAATCATAGTAATCTTTATTATTCTATTGTCTCCTAATTTTTTGAAGTCATTCTGCTGCAAGTTCATTTAATGGGTTACTCCAGAAAAGATTCATGGACCTACATGTATGTACTATATAATCTGCTAAAAGGGAGGACCTCTTGTTTCAGATCGTGGTTTCAAGAAGATAGAGCGTTTATCCAAAGGCATTTCACCTTGTACTCTTCTGTTAAGTAACAATGAAATCTCAAAGGTGGAGAATTTACAATACTTCGCACATTTGCAACAGGTACTTGAATAGAGTTATGTTTATAATTAAAGCTTACCAATTAGCTGACCAATTCTTCAATGACCTGCTCCCAGTTGGCTTGTTAGCTTAATTGGTAGAGCGCTGCACCGCTATCGCAGAGGTCAAGGGTTCAAATCCCGTACAAGCCTGAATTTTTTTTCAGGCTTTCTTATTGCAATGGCATAAGTTGCGTTTACAACTGTGATAATCTCCCTTTAAAGAATTCTTCACTCTGCAGTTCACATATAGGATTTTCATATATTCATAATTTCATGATCAGCATTTTGTTATAAAGAACAACTGGTGCTTTGGTCAGTTTTTAAAATGATTGATTAACCCATTCGCTCCTGGAGATTTTGCCGAAAAACGCGTTTTGAAGCTAGTCGAGTGGTTTTCTGGTCACTGTCGTGCTATAAAGGGCTAAAACTTACCACAAACCGGTTTACAGGTCGTACACTTGGCGACCTTCTGGTCCAGATGCAAAACATCAGCTTGCGAAGTTCGGGCATACGCAGAAAGCAAAATTTCGAGATAGGTTTTGGGTTTAAAAGTGACACAGCAGTCTTGACTTTTACTTTTCGCTTTTTCTTCTCCCTTCTTTTTTCGCTTTTCTTGCCTCATTTTTTTTTTTTCTCTTGCTGGCTTCATTTTGGTGGGAAGAGTTTTTAGGAAAGCTTTTAGGATCTTAGGATTAGGTGAAAGGAAAGGTAGGTGGGCAATGGAACAAGATTTTCATGGAGATTTTCAGGTCAAGGTCACGTGGTTTTTTGCTTCTTTCTCCGGTATCCTTGACTGAATTGTGCTCATTCTGGTATTGTTTGAAAGATCTCTTCACTCTACACAAGTTAGCGAAGAAAGTTGTCCTTGACCGTTAAAACTGATGACGTCACAAAGGGTAGAAAGGACCTGGATCCGCACGTGCGGTTACGGGCGGTTCAGGGGCGAATGGGTTAATCAAAAAACCTAAAAATGGCCTTTTACCAACTTTTTCACCTGATTTTACATGAAATAGACAGATTTGGTTGTTTTATGCTGAAAAGTGGATTTTTTTCGAAAAGCTTGGTACTTTGCTTAACCCATTCGCTCCTGGAGATTTTGCCGAAAAATGCGTTTTGAAGCTAGTCGAGTGGTTTTCTGGTCACTGTCGTGCTATAAAGGGCTAAAACTTACCACAAACCAGTTTACAGGTCGTACACTTGGTGGCCTTCTGATCCAGATGCAAAACATCAGCTTGCGAAGTTCGGGCATGAGCAGAAAGCAAAATTTCGAGACAGTTTTTGGGTTTAAAAGTGACACAGCAGTCTTGACTTTTACTTTTCGCTTTTTCTTCTCCCTTCTTTTTTCGCTTTTCTTGCCTCATTTTTTTTTTCTCTTGCTGGGCATTTAGTAGGCTTCATTTTGGTGGGAAGAGTTTTTAGGAAAGCTTTTAGGATCTTAGGATTAGGTGAAAGGAAAGGTAGGTGGGCAATGGAACAAGATTTTCATGGAGATTTTCAGGTCAAGGTCACGTGGTTTTTTGCTTCTTTCTCCGGTATCCTTGACTGAATTGTGCTCATTCTGGTATGGTTTGAAAGATCTCTTCACTCTACACAAGTTAGCGAAGAAAGTTGTCCTTGACCGTTAAAACTGATGACGTCACAAAGGGTAGAAAGGACCTGGATCCGCACGGGCGGTTACAGGCGGTTCAGGGGCGAATGGGTTAAGTTTAACTTGCAAGCCAATTACAATAGGACTGCACAAGTGTCTAAAATGATAGGGATTTAAATCTGCTTTTTTTGTTAGCTGTCATTAGCTGGAAACCACATTGTTGATATGAGAGGTATTAGTGCAGCCCAAGGATTGCGAGTTCTGGATCTCAGTAACAATAGCATTGTATGCATTGAAGGTATTGTTTTCGTGGAGTGCAATGAATGATTTTCCAGTAATCGGAGACCCAGTTATGTGCACAGGATTCTGGGATCAGCAGGGGGCAAATATTGCAAGTCGCTTAAAAGAATTGTACAGCTTAAAGTTTTTTTCTCCGTTAAAAGCAATCCTTTACCTTACACAAGAAAGAGTGCTTATCGATAGAATTTATTGCATTAATCACACAGAAACTTACAATCTCAGCGCAGCAACATTAGTCGCATTTGCTTTGCACAAAATTATGACAAAAATGCGTTATTCTTTCTCCAGTTACTGGAAAATCATTCATTTGTTTGGAGGAATCAAAAACGGATTGCGATCTAATCTTAATTCAAGTCCTAACAAATTAAAGTTGTTCACAAAATCTGAAAATTATTTTCCACGCATGTCTTCCTGATGGACTGATTAAAATATTGAACTTCAAAATGTAGACTGTTTACATGACTGTGATGCTTGTTTGTTTTCGTGGCTCCTCTCACAGGACACAAGGGCAATATTGTAACCTCCATTTGCAACTTGCAAGGAAATACTTAGGCTTTTTTAAAAAAACATTGGTTTATAAAGGCATTTATATTTTTTGGAAATTATTGCCAAATTACATTGTAACAAGTGGTGGTAACAAGTAATTTGGTTTGTTTTTGGTTTGAAGGTATAAGGTCACTGAGATATCTGGAATGGCTCAACCTTTCTGGCAACAGCATTGAGGTAAACTGCAATTTTAGTGGGCTTTATTTTTATTATATCAATTTTAGTTGATATTTACTTTTTCCTTACTTTGTTTTGCAGGAAATTGAAAACCTTGATGAGAATACTAACTTGACTCATCTGGATTTGTCAGACAATAGGTAATTATATTATCTAAGGTGGGAATGGCATCCTTCTTTTTATGATATGGTACTTACTATAGCTGGTTGTGTCATGGTGTACAATGGAGGTAAAAAGAACTTGGGACACTGTGAAAACCCCTTACAAGTCATTATTACAATAGATTAATGACAGTTTTTTTATTGCCCTTGGTTTCATCCCTAAATCATCTCCTGCTGCAATAAAGGACTCATTTCTACCCATTTTGCTCAAAAATCGACATTGTTTGAGGTTAGAGGGAGCTTACGGTAAAATATTTAATTCAAAGGGGACAGACAGCAGATTGTTGCTGCTTGAAATATTTATATGTCGTAACTGTTCATCAGTAGCATGCCTAAAATGTGTGCAATTCCACAATTGGTTTTGGCTCTTTTAAATCTTATATATTATCTTATTGTCTTCTTTTAGTATTGCTGTTATCTCTGGCTTGAGAAACCTCATGAAATTAAAGGTATGTACATTTTTCTTTTTCGGAAGGACCTTAGTATCTTACCATTGCGTCAAGCTAAGTTTAGTGAAAATTGTAAATGGCTGAAATGGTTCAGGAGGTCCATGTTTGTGGTGTTATGACAACAAAAAAGATTAAGACATAAAGCCAAGCTCCACAAAAAAGGGCAAACCTGCACTGCTGCATCTGGTTTGATTATCTCAGCATGCTTCTCCTGACCCCAAATAAAATATTATCTATTGTCCTGTCCTTGCATTACCAACTCCTGTCCCATTTTTCATTGCTTCCTCACTTAAGCACCTTTTCAATTGCAAAATATTAAGCATTTTTGCAAAATTTTCCCTTTCTTCTCCTCTTTCCGTACATCTCCCCTATACTTGCAAGCTCCTAACCACCCCCCCCCGTCCTACCTCACTGACCCGCCTAGCAACAAGTGTTTCATTGCAGTCAAGTGATTTAATCACAGACCTCTTTGTTGCAAATTCTTTGAGTTAGCTTTTTTATGCTTGTTTTTCTCTTATGTCAACAGATTCTTTTACTTCATGGAAATCTGATATCCTCCCTGGCAGTCATTAAAGAACATTTACCGAGCACTGTCTGCACCTTGTCACTGGCAGATAACGAGATATCAGACCTTAACGAGGTACATATGGGGGTATTTTAGTTATTTTACCGGTAGCTTGTGCAATGACAGAAGACAGTTTTTTCTTCTAATAATAATTATGCTAATACAGTTTGTAGGACTCTTTTTTGCTAATAAAATGCTAACAACATCCCTGGGCCAAGTTGTTGGAAAGAAGATCACAACAACTTTGTATAGTTCAGTGGCAGATCCAGTCCTTCAGATTAGAGGCGGGGAGGGGGGGGAGCGGTCATCCAGGCCCTGAGATAAGGGGGGAGGTGGTCTAAAAAAATTTGTTTTTGGTATAAAAATATGGGGCGGCCTCCCTTGGACCTGCCACTGTAGTTAACTCGATTGTTACTGACTGGGAATGAAATAACTTGCCACAGATGTTGAAACAAAAGAAAAAAATTCCCAAAATAAGAATGCTGTTAAATATGAAAGAAAAGGTTGTGACGAGTTGAGAGGGACAAGGTGATTATTTTTTTTTCAATAATCATGTTCAGATGCCTGCAAGTTCTCAGTGAGTATTTTGTTCTGGAACACCCCTTTTATTTATCAGTGGAATGCTGAATATAATGGTAGTTAAGCTACTTGTACAATGTATGGAAACCTCTGATTATTCAGCAGTTTTTAATTATTTTATTGTAGGTGATGTACCTGTCGTGTCTAGCCAATCTGCAGCAGCTTTCACTTGTGAATAATCCATGTGTGCTTCCCAGTAATGCTTGGAGACTGTATCTTTTGCACGCTTCAGTCAATGAAATAATATATCAATCAGTCAATGTATTCTTGATTAATGCTTGTATGTCATTCAAAACTCATTAATAATTCATAAGCCCATTGACCTATTAAATGGTCGATAATACATAACGTGCAGTCACATTACAAATGTCAAATGTATATCGATAAAACCTCCCCTAATTAGTACGCGGTGTTTTATCAGATATAATAGAGAGATTAGAGACCTTTAGCATCAGGTTTTTCGTGGGAGACTGCAAACTGCAGTTTGCAGTTATGCGTTTGCAGTTTCACGATACCAGGATTTCTTTAGCAAGGCGCTTTAGTGGCAAAAAAACTTGCCACAAGTTACTTATTGCTGGAAGCCCTTTCTGCCATGTGAACGTGAACTGCAAAAGTTTTTCATGAAAAACCTGATGCTAAAGGTCTCTATTAGGCATCGCGTTTACGGCAAACGGCAAACATGTACCACGTGACGAAAATTCCCCTTTACTTGTGGTTTACTGTTCATTATAACTACACGAAAATCGGTAGATTCATGCCAATTCTATCCACAAGAATTGTTTTAAGCTGCTTTTATCTGCGTATTTCTCATTGTGAAAATTTCACAACTTAAATCTCACGTTTGCCGTTTGCCGTAAACGCGAAGCTTGATAGAGAGACTAAGAGTCACGTTTACAGCAAACCGCAAACGTCAGATTCAAGTTGAGAATTTCTCAGAATTGTGTTTTCACATGACGTCATGGCGGCCATATTTGTGTCCCAAAACAATAAAACGGCGGCCATGTTGTTGTTCCAAAACTATCCTGTGGGATTTGAACTCTTTTCTTATGTAAACGCTTTCTTTTGTTCCAATAAATTTACATAGATGCTGGCCACGTGAGTGAAAACACAGAATAGAAAATAAACAGATAAAAACTGTCCAGAACAATTCTTATGGATAAAACTGGCGTGAAACTACTTATTTTTGTGTCGAAGTAATAAACAGTAAACGACAATTAAGGGAAAAACTTGGTCATGTGGAACAAATTCACGTTTGCAGTTTGGCCTAAACGTGAATCTTACAATCTCTCTAATCTCTCTAATATCTCTAAAATCACTGCCTCTGACTTATGAATATTAATTATCAGCAGAGCAACTGACACAACAAATGGTGGGTGAAAAAAATGTTCTTTCAAAATAACACACGCACTAAGTTAACTATTGTGCAAAATAAAACTTTGTTCTTTCACCAATTTTATAGACTGTTCACAGTCCTCTATTTTTTCGTGAGATGGCGGCCATCTTGATTTTCAAATGTACCGAGGGGGCGGGCGTCGGGGATTATAGCTCTAGGGGAAGGGGAGCTGTGCATGTTGGCCGATTTTATTTGCAAAAATGTCCTTTGATCCGTATTATAATCACTGTTTCGAAAGGAGATGTTTGTAAACACGCAAAGTCGATGCGAAATGTGTCTGGCATATTTTTCATCGCAAGCGGAGTTTGTTAATTAATGAATAGTAAAGGCGTGAAATTCCTGTCACGTGCCCGGAACGCGAGTCGCAGTGATGTTGGTACAGTTTCTCTCTTTCCTCCTCCAAAACCTAGACTACGAGTAGTCCCCCATTTTTCCTCAGGGATAGTAGAGCGTGCGAAACGCGAGCGCGCATGAAAATCACCCCACGCGACACTCGCCTTTTCTCGCGTGGGGTGATTTTCACGCGCGCTCGCGTTTCGCACGCTCTACTATCCCTGAGGAAAAATGAAGGACTCCTCGTAGTCTATCCAAAACCGTTCCACGCCCCCTAAGTAGATTTGACACTCATCTAAGATGGCCGCCCTCAACGCCAAGTCTTCAATCTCGATGGTCTTACCGAAAAATAGGGGACTGTGAACAGTCTACCAAGGTCTACCAATTTTGTCAGCCAAAAGTTTAGTGACTCAGCGGTAATATTGGCTAGAGCAGTGTCCAAGTGTTGCACTCAAGACTTGCCAGTTGTAAATACGCAATGCTCGAGTACTGGGTTTTGTTCATACTCGGGGTAAAAAAGCTGTGAAACTAACCAGTGACGTACAACAATTAATACAAAGAAGCCACTGAGAAGTCATCACAACAGAGCTAAGGAAAATAAAAGCTAGAAAACAAAGACAGGTTAAAACACCGAGGATGACGCGGATTTTTGTTTACCTACCATTCGGCCATTCCAGAAAATGTTTTTTCAAAGACTACTTTTTCACTGTACTTGTTGACTTTGGGGTGCCATTTTCGATTAACTTCCTCTCCTTCCGCATTTTTAGGCTTCCGAAAAACTCTGGAACAAGACGCCATCTCTTCGGTTAGTGTCGTTCGTTGACTGGAAAATTTCTAAACACGTGTGAGAGTGTGATTTTCTTGCATAATAATTTCATATTTTTCCCGTATGCTAATTTCCAACGTTCACAGAAGCGTCATTGTTATCAACTCCATTGAGACACGCTTTTCCAGAAATGTTTTTGAAGTCATTTAATAAACTCCCAGCACGTGTTTTATCGGGTTTAAAATCCCGAGCCGATACTGCTGCTCCTTTATCAGGGCCTGTTTACGTGGAGGTGGGGGACCCCAGATAGGTGAGGTAACACTTTGGCGGGTCACCCCAGCTAACATGTGAACATGATCATATTAAAATGAGAGATCATATGGACAGGCGGGTTACCCCACCCAAGCGGGTTATATAATTACCTCACCTACCTGGGGTCCCCCACCTCCATGTAAACAGGCCCTAAAACATTACATAAATGATGAATTATATCAAAAGCTGCATTAGTGATGGTATTCTTAAACTTTGAAAGATATTCCTGCCTGACTTCCAGTTTTTATTGAGTTCCATATGTTTGCTGTTTTGCAGATTCTTTGTCTAGTGTAATTTTTGAACTTTGGTAGACTTCTGAATGTAGACTACTTCTTAGGTTGTTGCCTGTGAATGTGTGAAATTTAAAAATCAGGAATTTATTCTGTCTCAGGGACATGGCAGTTCATAGACTCGTAAAGCAGAGCGAGTGACGGACAGATTTTTCTTCATCTTGGGTAGTCTTCCTGCACAGCTGTTATTTGTGGCAAGACAAAAAACAGCTGCACTGGAGACTAGATTCTTCGCTAAAGTGTCCATGTTTCAGACCGTACCAACAATGATTACCGTTAATAGATACAGTGTAACCCCGTTAAAACGGTCACCAATGGGCCAATGGCCGCATTAACGAGGGGTTTTTTTGACAAGAAAATGTATGACGGTTTTTGCCAGGCGGCCAGGCGGTCTTCAGACCTGGCCTTTAGGCAGAAATTATGTTATCATTACTTATTACTTAGATTAGAGCGCAAACAAAAAAATTCTTCAAATCCATTTAGAATTGGCATATTTCTCTTTCCTTCTTACTCATTTTGAATTGACACGATAAATACATTCATACACTCCCGTAGTTCCCTCGAAAACCATACCCGATTCGACACCAAAATGGGCAAAGTGTATACCCGTTTTCAGACCAAAAAGGGGCAAAAACCCTACCTGATGGGTGGGGAGGGGCGGCACATACCTATATAGCGTATACGAGGGAGTACCCCTCGGGATGTAAAAGAACACAATTTTAATTTTATCTTTAACAGTGACTGCTCTATTAGGACCAAAGTGCTGTTTAATTATTCAAATTTTAGTTCGTTGACTTGTTAGCCTATTATAACACCTTGACGCTATTTTAGAGAAATCTGCTATAGACCTTACCTAGTGTATTGTTGTCCTGACCTAAGGAATCTGGACGGACAGTTAGTGAGTCATCAAGAAAGGTCAGCTTAATAACTTTTTACTAAAGGGCGACTTAATTAACTTTCCTCAAACCAGTTACATTGATTATATGTAAAAAAAACGATATTTATGTTCTAGTGTGCAGGGAAAAGGAGCAAACACAGGTGATGAATTTTGTCGGTGAAATATTGGGCGAGGAATACACCATTATGATATAGGAAGCTGGTTATGTAATGTGCTTATGTAATGTGTTTTGAGTTTAGTGCCTCAGGTGTCGAGATGAGAAAATCGCTCAATTGATCTTTCTCAAGGTGAAACAGTATAGCTTTGAGAGTGTTTTATACTGCGAAGTGTTCACGTTGTTTCCGAGCATGTCTCAATCGTTTCTAGCTAATAAATTATTGTAAGTATGTGGAAGCCTCCATTGATCTGTAATGCGCGCCATCATTTTTCATCTGTTCTTTTTAGAACACTTGCAAGATTACTGAACCAAGCATTTCACCAAATCAGACATCCTTCCCTTGGACAACACCTTCAGCTCGTGTCCATATTGCACCACATTTGCAACGAACCCATTGATTCTACCAAGGTAAACCAGATATTGAAATGAAGCACGGTTAAACGTTATGCCCACATACCAAAGGGATGGAGCCAAATAGCCTCATTACAGAGGTGTCCTTGTTATAGAATGTATCACTTTGCTACAGTGTTTTGGACCAGTAGATCTGCTCTGTAACAGAGAGGTGTCTGCAACTTAGTAGGTTTTAAATAGTGAAAAGCAATCGGAAAAATAAGGGAAATAAAAAAGTGATAATAATTAATTAATGTGTAAAAAAATGAATCACTCAAAAATTTTGATTGAATTCGTGAAAAGATCAAGCCTATTATTTCAGTTATTAACTTATTGAATATGCTCTTTTGTTGAGCATTTGGATTCACATCATTTTATATCATTTTGACACCTAATATAAAGCCAATTAATTCAACATTTACAAAGAAAATCTTGTTCTTGGTCAACGAATGGACTTACAAGACGTAAGCGAACTGACCTAACACGTCAGCGAAACGACTCGTAGGTGAAACGACCGTAAACCATTACACTTGTGTTAATTTGAAATTGACTCGACTACTATCGGGAATAATTTTTATTTGGATTTTTTTGTCCTTTATTGAAATTTCCCACGGTGACTCAATACGGTAACAGGGAATGAAGCAGGAATAAAGTCCTAATTGATATCAACCCCTTCATCACCCACTTATTCCATGAAAGGGTGTACCACACCACCAGCATCCACGCCCCCTACCCTTTACGAACAGCAGTGTGGGTTCTTTTACATGTACATCCCACAAGAATCAGAACAGTGAAAGAGCTGTGAGACGGGGCGTAAGGTTTTTCGTCCTTATCTTAGAAGAATAGAATGTCTAACCACTTGTGGATGTCACAACAAAGGCAGCACATTCTCCTCAGCTATTTTAATACCCCGGCCGGGGTTTGAACCCGAGACCTCCCGCTCGGCAGACCGGCGCTTATCCAGTAAGCTAACCTACCGCCAGTCTCACTGACTAAACAATCATCTTTTTCAGATATCTCCAGTACCAGCAAATGATGACCTGGGTAAGTACCGTGACTGTGGATTCATTTTTACCGTTATAATTAAGGATCTGCCTTTTCCCGTGAATCAGAGGTTGAGTAAGTCAGACTGGCCTTGGCTTTTGTTTTAGATGGCGAAAACCTGTTGGAATCTGAAAGCTTCTATATTCCACTACCACTGTCAGATTTGGAGCAGTCGCAGCAAACGCAGTCAGGTGGGTTTTCCAGTACAGACGTCAACGATATTCCCAGTTGGAAGATTCAGATTAGAACACAAACTGTGAAGACAGGGTGGAAATTTGGTGAATAACGGAGGGTATAAATTGCAGGTTGCAGGTCAGAATTTGTTATGTAACCTGCAACCTGCACTTTACACCCTCCGGGTGAACAAAGCTTTTAGAGGGAGAATTTGTCGTTTCAAAAAATGGCTTTACCTTTTTTCAAAAATCTGAGGTATTGCAAAGGGGATACCATCATTCAAGATATAAAGCGCAATAATATTCATTACCGTCTACAATACTCAAATAAAGCTGTTTTGAATTAACCAGCGATCAGCGGCTGATAGTTTATTATAATAATTTCGCTTGGTAACGCGTTCCAGTCATTTAAAGTTCTACAAGAATAACTATGTTTATATGAGAATTATTCTATTACAATGTTCTGTACTCATAATTATGGTCTTTCTTTTGACCCAAGATGATCCAATTATGACAGAAGAAGAAGCTGTCCGCCTTTTGAGTCTAGCAGCAACCATTATCCAAGCTCATGTTCGTGGTTATCTAGTTAGAAAAAAGTTCAACTTCTGTCAGTTTCGACGCCGAAAACATGCAGCAGCCTGTATACAAGCAGCTTGGTAAGAATATTTTGTACTCCTTGTGCACTTCTGTTATGGGGTTTGTCTACCTTCAATACAGCCTTGTTCTCCCTGCCCTTTGCTCAGTACTAGTATAAAATGTACACAACACGGGGCTCGAAGAAACTACCGTCCAGTAGTCTGGGACGAGTAGATTTTAAAGCACACTTGCCCAATAGGCAGGGTCCAAGCAATTCATCCATTAACCGTTTCACTGCCAGAGTGTTTGATAGAGTTTTGTAACGTGACTCTAACTTTTCAGTATGTGGACGAATTCCTTCGATGTGACCATTCAAATGAAAGCTCTCTGCCTGAACTCACACTTGGTGCTATTTGTTTTCCAAAATGTTACAAAATGAAATTTGGAAATCTGGTCGAAATTTACCTTTGGCTAGATTTGGCAGTGAAAGGGTTAACAAAATCATGAACTAAGACGAGTAGGAAGTGGCTCCGGGTAAGAAATTTGTCAGAGCTGCTTGTCCAAAGGACAAGCGTGAATTGCACATTTTTTGCAAGTTATTCAGAACCTTCGTTTTGCGTCGGAACGATAATATTCGCTTCTCCTAGAAACTTCCAGAAGACTAATTTCATACCTACTATACTACTCATCTGAAAAAATGCAGAAAATAGGAAAGTCATTCATTAGAACTGTGGAATAAAGAATTAATCGAAAGAAAGCCCGTCGAATCGAATTCAGGCTTGTAAGGGATTGGACTGCTTTACCTCTGTGATGCCGATTCAGCCTTCTACCAATTGAACTAACAAGCCAGCTGGGGACTGGTCATTAATTTGGTTCGCTATAAACACGTGAAAAGATGGACATGAAGTAATGACGACATGAAAATCAAACATTAGAACCTTGGGATGAAGAAGTAAAAGCTCAGAAGAATAGTCATTGCAGCATTAGACGCGACTAAATGACCAGCTCTCAGTTGTCTTGTAAGCTCAACTGATAGAGCCGGCGGACTGCGGAAAGTGCGTTCTACTACAGCGATGAACTTCTTTACCTTTTATTTCTCATCCCAAGGTTCGTTTATAACAAGCCAACTTAATGACCAGCCCTCAGCTGGCTCATTAGCTCAAGTGGTAGAGCGCTGTACCGGAATTGCAGAATTCAAGGTTTGAATTCCCTACCAGCCTGAATTTTTTCAGGCTTTCTTTGTGCGCCGCAGAAGTTGCGTCTACCACTGTGATGATCGTGTTTACATTAAAAACTATTTTTCTTTCTTACTTTGCCTTTTACGCCTTATTAGGAGGGGTTACTGTGCTCGAACTAAAGACATCAAAGTTGTGAACATTCGAAATGAATTGCGAGTCCGAAGGCTTATCTCCGTCATAAATAATCTGTGCAGCAAAATGGACAGGTACGAAGGTTAAAGAGCTAATCATAGGTGTAACTAAAGTTAATCCGATAACCAAATCAACAGCCTTGATTCCAGGATCAACAGGCCATTTGCAGCTAATCACTCACGTGGCCACGGTACCAAACCGCCATCCTGGAGAGAAAAGGATTCATTGTGAAAACACAATCAAAGAACTCACGTCAATTAAAATTTAGATTTCCTTTGTTTGTCTTCTCCCGGTGCGTCACTCGCTCTCCAGCATGGCGGTTTTGCACCACGTGAATGACCTGCTCCAAAGGGCCGATTGGACAGTACGCTCTACTTGCGCGCTGCTCATGAATCGATTCTGTTTTCGATTAATTGATAGAGCGGTTTTCACTTGACTGTCGTAAAACCAAAACCAAAGTAAATACACTAGCCAACCAAAGGGCGTAGTAAAACCAAAACCAAAACCAAAACCAATTACTTTCGACAGTCAAGTGAAAACCGCTTTAACAGTCAGAACTTCGTGTCGTTGTAATCATACTCGTCATTAAACGAGTCAGACTCCCGCGGTTTTCTTCAGTCACATGTACATTGTACCATTTCAGGCCAAATTGGACTCCACTCAGTCCTGTTACCATTATGAAACTATTGTGCTTTTGAGAGTATGGCTAAGACCACTTGTTCTGTCGCCTTGATTTTTGGACACGATTGTGACAATTTAGACCATTAAGCCTGCAAAGGCGATCTCTTCCATCGCCCTGATCGTTCCTTATTGCGTCATAATCTTAACGCAGGCTCTATAATTATAGACATCATTTCTTTCCAGGCGACTACGAGTCCATCGTCCGGGTCGTCCATCATTGCCCTCCTATTCATTCGTCAGTATTTTGTATTAAAAAAACTGGACTTAGTTGTTAACGTTTTACTAAGGATATTTTCTAAAATATAGGAATATGCTCCAGAAGTGAAGAGCATTTTCTTTTTTGTAGACAACACGAGGAAGCCATCAAAAGCAGAGAACAGTTGAAGACAGCCATTTATTATCTTTGGTGTCAGGTAAGTTACTGAATTAATAGGCTGATTTAGCAACAGAACGGGAACATCTGTTGACGACTGCGCGTGCAAATCAAACAACTAGCTTGACCAATGGCAGAGCGGCAAGTTGGGTGCCGGAAATCGAGTTTAGTCCTTTCCGCGCGCTTTCCCGTCGTCAAATGACGTTCCCGTTCTGTTGCTAAATCAGCCTAATCTAATGGTAGTGTACTCCTGATGAAAAGAAATCATATTTACATTGTTAGGACTAAGGCTGTGTTTTCACTATACCCGATAGCTTCTCGTGCCGACACAACACGCTATCCGTTATAGTCTGAATATAGCCAAAGTCTGTGGCGGTATCAAGAACTCGGTCGGTGTCCTAAAGTCAGTAAGGAGGATAGTATTACCTTTGCTTTGCAAACGGATGGATCAGGCTTGGATGACCATTAAGATATGGCGGCCTCGTTTCCAGTAGGAGACGTAAAAACAGCCAGTCTTGCCGATGATTTAATGAATTATTTTTCAGTTTTTGCATCCCACTGCTTCCATTCTAATTAGTCTAAGGCCACGTTGGGCCATCAGAGGGAGCTCGCGCTGATTCCAAGGTTGGGTGGGGGTCTGCATATTTCACGTCGGGGGCCAATTTAATCATTTACGGTGTAAACGTGTCATTAGTTAACCTGTCTCACCAGCAGTTGGCCATCAGTTGTACAATCAAATTGAAAATCACCCTGAGATAAATACACCAGATCTCGAAATGATAAGCCTTTCAGTGGTTTATTTTTGTGTAAAATCGAGATTGTTTCCTAAATTAAATGTTTACTTTGCCACTTTTACATTCTTCGTAGATCTCAGAACAGAAAAAAGATCAAATGCTTCACCTTCACAAGAAACAAGTTAAGGCAGCAATCACAATTCAGTCTTCGTGGTGAGTATGTACAGACTGTCTTACAGTTGTGGGCTTACTATCATAGCCTTTGAGTGAACGTGAGGTTTGAGGTTCAGGTTGACCTTGTTTTGATAGGAACCTCTTTTCTTTTCTTATGGAAATTATGCTTAAAAGATACAAGTTAGCATAACAACAACATGATTTACATAATAAAGCAGGAAGGATTGTGTCAAAACAACTCCAGCCTCGTTTCCGTCTGTAACTGTAAAATGGGCTATTAAGAGTTGTATCGGGATGCTAAATATGTACGTTGTGTCAAATTGCATTTTGGGACTGTTTTGGTGACGCTATTTCTTCTTTTATTGGCTATTACAAAGTTTCACTGGAGACTGGGTCAAAATCCTTTGGTCCTTCTCTTCAAACAATCCCAAAGTGCAAACTGAATAAAAACCTACTCAGTCCCTCGCGCAACCTTAATAACGCCTCTGAAGACTGGGTCCAAAACCCGTCGGCCCGTCTCTTCAAACAGTCCCACCCATAGTGCAATCTGACACAGATCACCTCTAATCACGTCGCAGTTACGCAGGGACGGCGAAGAAATTTGCAAAAAATCGTGATGCACGTGCAGAGTTGTTGTTTTGCAAATTAAATTTATTGCTTTTTCTTCGACGTTCTCGTTACCGTCGCCTTCGTAGTTTCGTACGGTCCCTATTTTGCTCACTCGCGCGAGCGTCTTGAGGAACTGTTCGCAGTCTCGTTTACTAACGTCTTTGTCGGGGATGTATATTGCTTATATTTTGTTGGGATGAGGTTATTTGACACTGATTAACTTTTACTTCTTTTTTGGAATTTCAGGAGGGGATTTATGGCCAGAAAGGTAGTTAACGAAAGCAGTAATTAATTCAAAGGAAGATTACAGTGGAACCTCCCGTAAGCGACCACCCAAAATGCAAAGACTGAGTGGTCGCTTACGGGAGGTGGTCGCTTACAAGAATCGAACCAAGGAGGGTCTCTTCCGAGAAGAGGTCCAGACACATCTACTTTATGGAAGATAATTTCTTGCATGCAATGTCTAAGTTACGCCATGTGTAGTTCCATGTTGTCATTCGAGTTCTTCGCACCAGTTCCCCGTTCGTTAAGAACATGGCCAATTCTTTGTTACAAAACGAGATAGGAAGAAGTGAATGTTGGCCTTAAAAAAGAATAGGAAGTTCATAGTTTTTTTTCTTTTATCTTGACATCAAAGAAGGTTAAGAGTCATTGAAAACACATCAACTTGTTTGCTTTTTCATCTTTACAGGCTTTCCCCAATATTCATAAGAGGAGGAGTGATAAAATGGCTACACTCTTTGCGTTGTGTCACAAGCTACAGACGCAGGTAATAGAAAGTGTCAAGTTTAAAAATGGAAACTAGAAATAACCAAAGATTACGGAGTGTGGGCGACAACGATCGAAGGTCAAAACGCTTTTGTTCCAGCTCTGTGTTTTGTGTAAGTTTCACGTGACAGATGGTCAAAACATAAGGAGTGATAGAAGGTGCCGTTTTTTAACGCGCGTGATCATTTGCGTTCTGTGCATTCCATACATTGTTAGTGGAAGTGCAAACTATTGCTGGCGTTTATACATGCGACGCATGCGTAATAACAACGAGGAGTTTAGGATTGCGGGCTCCTCTTGGCCCACAATAAAGTATTGAAGACGCTATGTCACGTTCTCTGCTGTCTTTTTAAAAAGCTT
The DNA here is from genome assembly GCF_958299795.1 of Porites lutea. Classification (NCBI taxonomy): domain Eukaryota; kingdom Metazoa; phylum Cnidaria; class Anthozoa; order Scleractinia; family Poritidae; genus Porites; species Porites lutea. The sequence goes on along the minus strand of NC_133207.1, from coordinate 18,915,980 downwards.
GAACTTTGCTCGTGTCAGTTGAATTTCAAAAATAATGGTCGAGTTTGAATTATTTAAAACTATTTATTAGCACTGAAACTGTTTCCGGTTGTCTGTTACAACGGATGGCAATGATGGACATGGATTGAAACTTAAAAAAAGTCGGGTCAACGTTTTCAAGTCTTAATGCCATGCCTGCAAAAATCACCAACGAAAGTTATTGTCCGTGTTAACGGGATTTGACTGTGCCAAAAAATCGTGACATTGCTCCTTTAAAGGCGATAACATAGAACAAAAGGTACACTCTTTTATTTGGTAAGAAGAAACTGTCAACTTGTCCTTCTTGTACCCTGCTCTTGATTAGAAATGTATTTTTCCGAACGTTTTTGTCCAGTCAAAGATAACAAAATCTCTGATAAGCTTAGCTCTCCACGAATCACTAAATTGCACTTTAGCAGGCACCTGAAAACTGTCAGTTGTGGGAAAATACTTTATAAACATGCGATCGGCGGCCCGGACGTGTTTCTGATGGCTTTTTAGATGTCAAACACTATTTATCATTCTTTCTCACAGCTCAATATGGTCACATCACAGATCAAGGAAATCACACAAGGTACTCTTCTTTCTTCTGTGGTTAACATGAATTAATCTCGGGTCTAAATGAATGTCTCGCCTTTTACTCGACCAATCGAAGGTTAAGGCAACTTCATTGGTGACCATTGATTGGCTCATGAATCTCGCGTCTTTTTTCACGCTTTTCGTTGGTCTCATTGAGAGATTTACATTCAAACCTTTTGTCGTCAGGTTGATGTGTTAAGGTCGTCCTAACTCACCATCCAACCTTTGCAACTTTAGCATCGAGTAGTTTCATGTGCAAAACCATAAATTCATTTATTATTCATTCAAAATATTGCTTCTTTTCTGATTGGCTCAAATGCCGCGGCTCGTTCTTCATAACCAGCTAGGTTGACCAAATTTGCGATAAATGGAAAATGACGTCGATAGTACAGCATAAATGCCAGAAAAATGGGCGACAACCGAGAAGCCCTGGGGACGAGGTGGGGCTGTTTTGGTAGAGCAAGGCAAAATGGCGAAACATTTAACACATTGCTGAATTGGTACCTCTTAAGGGTGGAAATGAATTTGAGACACGCCCATAAAACAAGATTCTGGTACCTTTTGGGAGTGTCCTTGAAATTTTCCGACGAGCAACCCCGTCACTTTTGCAGGGAGTACTCCCCCGGGAAACATCCCTGTGTATACTGAACTTGTCGGGAAAAAGGCAAATGAAGACCGGAACTTAACACTGATCGAAATAAGCGTGTTTAGCTTGTTTTAAACGAGGAATTATTTTGAATGAATAATAGCGCAATTATTAAATTCAGCTATCGTATGATCTGAAGAATTATGCAGATCTCTGAGGGTATTATCCGCCGAAGTCGAATGGTATTGTAAAAGAATAAAAAACTTACCTAAGCAAAGGAAATGATATGATTAAGGCAATATTTGATAAACAACAAAAATACAAAGCTTAGTCATTCGTGTCAGCAATTTGCTACGTAAGTCAAAGCAAGATAAGATATATTTCATCAATTTGAATTAAAGGTAGATAAGAAAATTACACGATTTCAATAATTTCTTATTTCTCTGGATTTTTAAGTCTGTGGACCAATCCTCTGTTGTGCCCGTTCAAGTGACGGCAACACTTTTGGGTCGTACCGTAAATCTTCTCTGTTAAAAATAAACAAAATTGTTATTATTTTTTAAAATTTCCTACTCTATTTAGGAAGTGAAGAAGATATTAGAAGGTTCATAAAAAACGTTTGGTCTTTCGTAGGTGAAAAACAGAACAAGGAAACCCAAATGTTCTCGGATCGGGAAGAACCGTCGGCAGATACCATTGCAACTTTAACTGGCAAAGTGAATAGTACTGGTATTTCCACTGGTCCTCGGTTGGTTACAGACGAAGACACAAACTCTGAAGACGACGTATTGGAGACATCATCAACTGATCAAGTAAACCAAGGAAATTTTAATATCCCGTTGTCCAGTCTTCATGTGAATGACATGAAGGTGAAAGAACCGTTTTCTTCAAGTCTTGAATTCGAAGAAGACACTAAAACAATGGAGACTTTATCGCAGTTTGATGATGCAGAGGGTCGTGTGAGTGGTGATGTTGTATTGCCTTTTGGACCTGTGGTTGCTGAAATAAGCGAAGTGGCCCCTTCTGTGTCCAACGTGGAATTTCGCCAGAATGAAATGACTCTTCCTTCATCTATCCACCAGGAGGAACCCGATGACTTTGCAGATGATGAAATGGATGAACCCAAAGTAAATGTGACTTTGTCCGAGGGGTCTTGTTATAACACTGAGCACACTCTCCACGAGACACACGAACAGGAAGCTGACATGGAAGGACACTTGAGTGTTGGTATTCCAGAGATAGTTGTTAGCAGTCCTGTTCCAACTGATGATGAAAGTAGTAATGAGGGGTCGGTTAATGACCCGGGTGAGAACAGTGGACAAATGGAATCCAAACAACAGAGTATGGAGAAGCAAGCCTTTGTCGAAGTTCCGTCTGAAGATAATCAAGCGTCATCGAGGACACAGGTGGTGAAGAATGACAAATATGATAAATTTACGACCACCGATCAAACCGACGGCGAGCAAATGGGTAGGAAATCTCTAAATGATGATGAGGAAATTCGCCTGCCATTCAGAAGTACAGCAAATGTAGTTGCTTTAAAGCAAGCGAGCGGTGGAGAATATAGCACAGATGTTGCCAGCGAATCAAATCGTGACATATCCCAGGAAGGTGCGCTGAATTTGGGCGAAAGAGCCAGCAGCTTATTATCGCAGCTGAGGTCTGAAATTGCCAGTATGAAATCTGCTCGCTTGAGTGGCCTCGTGCTTAACATAGCGTCAGATGTTGAAGCTGAAGTCATGGAAGAGGAAGATGTCCAAGAACAGGCTAAAAGTCCAGTAAAGCATGATAACATAGCTACAGCCAGTTCAGAATCACAAGAAACTGACCTCGCGGAGATAACACCACACGATCCTCTCTCATCAGAAGACTGTGAGACGGCTCAGTTTGGGTCACAAGTGTGTGACACAACACAGACCGCACCACAAGATGTTGCCTTACATGGACCAGCATTTCAAGTTCAGGAGCGTGACAAATCCCATCTGGACTCGAAAGGGCGTGACGCTGTACAGTCACCTTTACGTGGTCATGACGCAAGTGTTCCGGAACCAGTGTCAACAGTGTCATATCGTCTACCTCTGTTTGAAGACGTGGATAGCGCATCCACGTCGCTTTCGTTGGATGACCTTATTTCAGACCCCACCATTGAAGGAACTGTGAACCTACCTTTTGACACTGCTTGTTATGAACGGTCGCAATCTGAATGACGTAATCGATAAGTTTACAGATGCTTTGTAAGAAAAAAACTAAAGTTCTTTTTGCAACGTACGTACCGAAAATTGCAATCATTGACTGGAGAGAGGCCAAAAAGCAAGTTTCTTACGTCCGATAAGCCCGAAAGTCACACTAGGGAAGATAAAGGAGAGGAAAAAGAGAGATGGTTGCACTCTTAGTTCTTAAATTAGTTATTCTGGAGATAGTTGTTGAACGAATAAAACAGCAGCTTGACGGAAGAGGTCTGTATTGGGAGTAACGTTTTCAAAAATCCAGCTAGATTTATACATCTTTTTTTTTGTTAAGTTCTGCTGACAGTTAGATTTTTTTAAATTTTTTATTTTGCTTGTCGCGGATGAAAATAGAAAGTGCGTATCGTTATCAGCTTATTTCGGAACCTTTTTTATTACAGTGATAAGCCTCCTCCCCCTTCTCCCTCAGAAAAAAAAAAGAATGCTGCTTGCAGCAATTCTGCAGTGCTTTTAATTCTTTAACACAGTTAATTATTGCATGCGAAAAGCTACAAATAAGTAGTTTACTAGGTTTCTGGTGTTACAGTTAACCAGTGCTTCTAATTTTATGTAATCAATTTATATTTACCGCTCATGTGCCTCCCAGAGTCTTATTTGCTAGTAAAAACTCCATCTGGAAAGACATGATTTTTCTGAGGCGACGCTATTAGTGAACTATCCAGATGCGTTTGACCTTCCTCGTCCACAATCGTCTCTCTCACAATGGGTAAAGGACGGCAGGGCGATAGGGGAGCTTAAGCAAATGCGTTTTTCAGCGACGCACGTCTTCCGGAAGTCAGGCCCTTTTCATTTTAGAGCACCTTGACGCTACCAAGTGTCTTTACTATTATAGAGGCGATTTGCCCAAAAAATTGGGGCAAAATCACCGTCGAAAAATGAAAAAAAGACCACTTCCGGTTGACGTGCGTCGCTCAAAAACGTCTTTGCTTAACCTCACTAATAGCTGGTGAGACGCGCTTTTTGCTCTTTCCCATGATGCGTCGCGCTTCGCTTGTTTTCGTCACGCGCTGTCTCTCAAATGGTCTGTGGAGGAGGATGCTTAATAAAGTGCCCATCACCTAAAATTTTTTATTTTCTTATCTGAAACTATACCTTATTAAAATAACTTCTGCGAAAAAATTTTGCCATTTCAACAAAACGCGATTTTTTAACCAATTTTTGAAGTCGACATTTTTGCGGTACACCCGTGCCGCTGATCACGCAAACTAGCAGGTTCATATATGACGTCATGTGGCGTAAATTAAGGAACTTGCATTACCTTTCCTTCACTAGCTGTACACAAAAAAGATCAATTACAAGTAAGGATTGAATCACAATGTCTTCGTAAGAAGAAAGTTTTTCTGAAACAGAAAAACCTACCAGAACTTTTAATGTTTTCCTGTAGATAAAGTCACGTGTTCCTTAAAGTACGTCATACCCCGAAAGAAGACTAAGACGAATGGTGTGCCAAAATGGCGGCAAATTTAAATTTAAAAAATCCTAAAAAAATCGTCTTTGTTCAAATCGCAAACTTTTTTCGCAGAAGTTATTTTAATAAGGTGTAGTTTCAGATAAGAAAATAAAAAATTTTAGGTGCTAGGCACTTTAAAGTGTTGTGACAAACCGCACTATGGAAATGTTTTGCCCGAATTTCGACACAGTTTCCCCCCAACCTCGCGATAGCCAATAAAAGAAGAAATCGCCTCTTAAAAACTGTCCCATAGTGCAGTTCGACAACAGTGACCCACTCTCAAGCGCAACCTCTGTAAAAAGGGAGTCAGCGTGGTCGAGTGGCTCGCAATCAGGCGGTCCCGGGTTCGAGTCCCGCTCTGGCCACTTGCTGGATTTGTTCTCGGTCTTCCCGAGTTCAAATCCTCGGCCACGTCGTTGCCTCCTGCCAGTTGGGGTTTTTAATCCTGTTATGTTGTATTTGAATTATTTGTTTCTAAGCTAGTATTTAAGTGGAGTGACTTCCTTTTCCGCGTAATTTTATCCAATCAGAAGTCAGTATTTACGCAACTTGCAACAACCTGATTTGTTGCAAGACAGGTTTGAACGTGGGTGGTAATAAAACGCGCAATGTTGCCAAACAAGTTGCGCGTTTTTGTTGCACCTTGCACCGTAGTTCAAGTGACGTTTTGGTGTTTATCGGTGTGAAGAGGGCTGGGTGGTAGGTGAGGAAAAAGATCGAAGAAGACGTCCGATGAGAAAGTGTCCGGCGATCCTAGAAAAAACAAAGAAATACCAGTCCTGTTGAGTCGCTGTTATGTGGCTATGTCCTTGACATTCTGGTTTGTAGAGCTCTGCGGCGTTGATTGGGAGAAACGGAAAAGGGTGTACGTGCGAGGGAGAAGTAATACGAACCTTGCGAGTCGCCTGTGTCACTGACTAAAGAAACATCATTCTCATATACTTACCTGGCCCCAGTTGCTCAAAAGTTGGATAGCACTATCCACCGCCCGGATAAATAGCTATCCAGTGGATAAGTATTAGGGAAACCAATTGAGCTATCAAGTGGATAGAGATTTATCCGTTGTATACCGCTATATGCCTTTTGAGCAACTGGGCCAGGCTTAAAACTCAACATTGGAATCTGGGGTCAAAGTTCTACTAAAAAGATTTAAATAAGACTGTGGAATATGAACCTAAGACAAAAAATGAAGTAGCTGAGAAAATGTGATTTGTATCCCTCCTCGCCCTCCATGAGGACATTCAGCGCCTTCCTATAACCAAGGAATCACTCTGACCTCGTGATAAAATATGGGAAATTTCGCGAAAAATTTCTCTAACCAAAAGTGATTTCCTCTGGATTTGCGCCATATTTATTGTAATTTTATCGTCATTAACTCGAATCCTCAATAACACAACCCTCTCTGTAAGAAACAATCCCGGAAAAAGGTGCAATCCGTGCAATAAGGTTTTATACGGGGAGGCTCCACCCCGAGGTCCAACCGCTTACCCCTTCATATCCCACATTAGACAGAAACGTTACCCCTTTCATCGGAAGCCTATCACATAGGCTCCTGCTTTCGTACACCTTGTACAGTCAAATGGTACCCCCCTCTTTCAACTGTACCCTTTTATTTACCCGAAGCCTGAGCCTGACAACGGGTCCCACATAGGCCATTAGAGGGAGTACCCACGGGCCAAGGGGGGGGGGGGGGGAGAGTGGAGAGGTTAATGTTAATGAAACTGCATTTTATTTTATACTGCAGCATTTTACTCGACTATTGTTCTGCTACTTTGTATTGTTGTGTCTATTATTTTCTTAAAATCTACTGTTTCGTTGCAAACTGTCATTGGGTTTTAAATCGGTATAATTCGTCGTAACAATTCTGATGAGTTCGTTGTTTGAACAGCTTTCAAATTATCACAAATCAATGCTCTACTTCCTAGTTTCCAGTAATTTGTTACATCCTCGAATAACTCGAACCTTGGTAACCTTTTTCTTATTTCCCTCTCGGAGGCTCGAAAATCGGAATTCAACTGTATATAAATTCCTGCATACCCAGTGTGTTAAATTTGACTCGACTCCGACAGTCCAGGATCGTTATCAAATTTGATAACCATGAGACGTCACAACATGTTGGCCATTTCTTTATCCGAGATTTTGTCCGATCTTATTTGGTGTAAACTCGTCAGGTACCCATGGTTCTGTTCGGCAAGGCCAAGGAGCTTCACATGTTTCAAAATGGCAGATGTGTATCACGCGTATTGAAGTAAATTTCCCTCTCATAGTCTAAAGGTAAATATACTGACCTGGATTACCTTGTTCTAAAATGGGACTTAATTAAAAGTGAAATTCGCGGATTCACAATCAAGTATTCAAAAATTAAAGCTAAGAACAAGACGAATGAAGACCGTGCTCTTCAAAATAAAGCAATGAACTTATGCAAAAGTGTGAACAAAACCCTAGCGACAAAAGAATATTGAACAAGCTTTACGCGACAAAATTGCGCCTTCAAACGATCATGCGACAAAAAACAAAAGGCGCCATTCTTAGGAGCAAAGCTCGGTGGCATGAGTTTGGTGAGCGAAATTCCAGATACTTCTTCAATCTGGAAAGACGAAATCATTAAAAAAAACAAACAAACACAAGGCTCAAACTTCGTAACAATCAGGTAACTTGTTATCAGTTTGAGATACTACAAGGACAAAAAACGTTTTTTGAAACTCTTTACAAGTCGCAAAATTCCCAGGATAATCTGCCTGAATCTGATTTATTTAATTTAGAGAATACTGATCTGCTAGATGAAAACGAACAAATACTGTGTGAAGGCATGATTTCGGAAGAAGAATGCTAAACTGCCTTAAAAGAGTTTAAAAACAACAAAACGCCAGGAATTGATGGTTTTTCTGCAGAATTCTACAAATTCTTCTGGAGTGACCTCGGCACTGAGATGACTACCAGTTTTAATTATGCTTTCCAAAAAGGTTCACTATCTATCAGCCAAAAGCGCGAATTGTTTCACTCATCCCCCAAAAGAACAAAGATAAAACTTTACTTGAAAACCTGCGACCCATATCTCTACTAAACGTTGATTACAAAATTCTGACAAAATCTATTGCAAAAAGACTAGAAAAAGTCCTTCCTAAAATCATAAACTCTGACCAACCTTGGTACATTAAAGGACGCTTTACTGGGGAAAACGTTAGACTAATTCAAGATGTAATGTTTCACACTAAACAGGAGGAAAAACCCGGTATTGCCATATTTCTTGACTTTCGAAGAGCGTTTGAGAATGGAACTACTTAAGAGCCGCTTTACAAACGTATAATTTTGGCCCTGACATACTCAACTGGTTTCAAGTTATTTACAACCGAGAATCGAGCTGTGTACTGCACAATGGTCATGCATCGGACTTCTTCCCTCTCGAGCGAGGTGTGCGACAAGGTTGCCCATTATCTGGCTCCTTTTCGTCGTTGGAATCGAACTCTTAGCTAAAGTACTTAACAAAGACCCTACCATTAAAGGCATCAAAGTCGGTCAAAAGGAAATTAAGATAACTCAATACGCAGACGATACCACCGTTTTGGTGCACGATCTTGATTCTGTTACACAATTACTAAAGTGGCCTAGAGTGGCCTCGAAATTAACACAAGCAAAACCGAAGCGTTGTGGTTAGATGTTGGAGGTCGCGCAAAGACAAGCCGTTTGGGTTTAAATGGCTCTAAGAACCAGTCTATGCCCTTGGTATACACTTTTCCTATGACTTAAACCAAGCCAACACCCTTAACTTTGAAGAAAAGGTTTGTTCTTTAGAAAAAACGCTCAACAATTGGAAAAAAGAAAGCTAGCTCTAATTGGCAAAATCAATATTGTCAAGACATTAGGTTTGTCTAAACTCATATATTGCAGTTCCTTACTGACCGTATCTAAATCCCTCATAAACAGAATTAATAAGATTATTAATTTTCAGCTTCATTTGGGAGGGAAAGCCTCCCAAGATTAAGAAAAAGACTATCATTGGTGAAAAACACTGCGGGGGCCTAAAAATGATTGACTTTGAAATCATGGAGCGGTCGCTAAAGATTGCTTGGATAAAGCGTATCGCTCAATCAAGTAATGCATCGTGGAAAATCCCAAATCAAGCTCTCAGTCAATACGGAGGTCTAGAGTTCCTCATCGAATGTGACTACGATCCTAAGCTACTCAACTTAGACAACCTCCCGGAGTTTTACCACGCAATTTTAAAATGTTAACCTTTAATTTCTTACTTTATCAGAAATGAAAGAGAAATATAACGCTGAATTTCCTTTTACCACTTATTACGGCCTTTTAAAAGCCATACCAACTGAATGGAAAAGTGCATTACGAGTCAAAGCAGGCGTGCACGGTGAATCTGAAAAGTGCTAAACATCCTTGAAGCTTTTTTCCACAAAAGAAGCCTATTCTACCATACTTGACGAAAGCTTCTCAGCACCCACTGCTGAAGGCAGAATTTTAGATCATGGACATTCTCTCGTTCAAAATCTTGAAAGAACCAAAACTGATCATGTTCCAAGTCAAAATTATTCACAATATTTTACCTACCCAATCTAGCCTCTTCCACGCGCGCATAACTGATACTGATGTTTGTCCTTTATGCAACCTTGAAAGTCAATCTCTAAAACATATGATAATTACCTGTAGTGTATCCTCTTCGTTTTGAACTTGTTTTTCTAACTGGTGGCATGAAAAATTTCATCAAAAACTGACTTTATCTGAAAGCGCTGTTTTATATGGTTGGCACAAAGAGTCAAACTGGGAAGTGCTTAATTATACTGTTTGATTGTCGCCAAATATAACGTTTTTGCTACAAGCGTACGCAACGGCGTCCTGGACTTTGACAGTTTTCTACTGCGTCTCAATAACAAAATTGATATTCTTCGCACCATAGCTTTTAGATCTAACCGCTTATCGCAACTCAAAAAAAACATGGGCCAAGCTTCTTTAGATATGTGAATGCATGCTAGTGTCATTTCCATAATACTTATTCCTTTAAGCTGTACTTTACTGCTGTACTGTTTCAATTATTGGATTTGCATCTTTTTCCTTTTAATTTAGTTTCTTTCCTTTACTGTGAAAGTAGGAAATAGTTTTGAATAGTTTAAAAATGAACACGTATTTGTAATTATTATTTTCTTTTTGTAAATAAAAAAATAAAAAAAATTCTCTCTCAAAGTGAAGCGTCCATCAGATTTTTGTTCCGAGATCAGGTATGTTTTTACACTTCGTTGTTAAATTTAATGCACTTGTCGATTTTTGTGAGAGTTGCAAAATATCTGGCGTTATATCCTAGGTTTATGCTTTCGATTCATGCAGCATGTTTCTATTGTTGTGCACAATCGCTGAAAAAAGTGCATCAGGTACTTTTATTCGCAATGCGCTTTCAATAATGCCGGCCACATGTCGCCTT
>NC_133207.1:18840673-18900673 GCF_958299795.1 Porites lutea | reverse complement strand
TATCACAGTTTTTGCAATAGCCTGGAACGTGTTCTATTGGAGAGCAAAGTAATTTTACAAATCTGGTAATCCAGGGGTAATCTGTTATACTTCTATTTTGACGAGCTGTCAATTTACAAATGAACCGAGCCGTGAAATATCAAGGGGCGTTATCCAGAATCGTGGGGTTTGCCGGCAAGCGTTTCCTCTTCCCCTCCCCCTTCAACCTTTTTTTTTGCTGGAAACGCTTGCTACGCAGGCTAAGCAATGTCCCCCTCATTATTATACCATAAACCCTTACGGAACTGTTATACATTCTTCCCGTAATTTATAAATCGAAAAAGAAGACAAACTTGCTATGCATTCTAACAAGGTCTTTCAATATAGCAAGATTCGAACACGAAAACGAAATGCGAAGAAAAGCATTAAAACCGAAAAAAATTGGAATCCAGCCCATTTTGGAATCCGGAATCCACTGTGCTGGAATCCGGAATCCACAGCGTGGAATCCAGAATCCAAGACTGTCATGGATTCCCTAAAATGGGGCGAAAAACTTCTCGACATCGTTCGCCATATTGAATTCAAGAACGCTTTCCCCCAATTTAGGTCACGTGAACGAAAATTTGAAAAGCGATTGGCTTGTTGTTTGTTTTGGTCGAGGTTATCAAATTTGATAACGATCCTGGACTGTCCAAACAGACTACCGCAATGCTTGACAGGCTTGTTATCCGGACTGGCTTTTCTGGCATAAGCAGGAATGACGCGAACTACTGCCTTCATGGTGACATGTGACCATCACTAATATATTGTTTCGTTTCGTACATAGCAGGAGGGTAGCTTTGTACATCGCGACAAGTCTGTGAGCAATCTCGATTTGCAGCAAATGTGGAGTTGCCTTTTAGGACAATAAACTGCCGCGGATTTAAAGTCACACAAGACTTGAGGGATGCCGTCAACATTCAATCAAGAAATCTGTTTCTTTGTCAACGGAAGAAAGGTAAAATATCTTTAATATGGGTTTTACAAAAACGACTGTGCAGCTTTTCAAAGACACATTTCCTCATAACTGCATCATTTTCAGTTAAAATGAAAGTGAACTAAATAACGCAGTAATAGGTGGGGTAATACGGTAGAGACAAAGTGACAAACGCAAAAAACAACTCGCTAAACTAATATTTTAGTAATCGCGACGCTTAAACTCACATCGAATCTTGTATACTTTTCTTCAGTGGAACAATGGAACTACAATCAGGCAGTAACTTAAGAATGGTTCTGGAAGCAGATTGGCTGACTAGATTGCATTGTGGCGATTGCCCATAACGAACGCTTTTACTTTTACAGATATCCACTATTGTCATACGTACTGTAGCACAAGCACTCAGTTAGGGTCGAATAGATTTACTAGATTGTAGAATTAACTCGAACTTCTCCATAGTCATACTCGGCTGCGCCTGCTTATGCAGTTTTCTAAAGTTAATTTTTCCATTCATTTCCTAATGCAGCGCCATACATGCTTTTGTCCACCGGTAATGAAAACATTCGCGTCAGTTTGTAGCTTAAGAAACTTTGCTGATCAGTATTTTTATCAGTAGAAACTTCCTTGTTTTGTTTTTGTTTTTTGTCCTTTTCAAGCTTCGATTAAGACCAGTAAGTAAATATCCATTGAAGAGCGGTTTCTAATCAGTAAACTTACTTAGTTTAAAGGTGATACGACTAAAGTGAGCGGAGGTATTGCTCCACGAAGTCGCAAAATCTTACAGATGTTTGTAAAGTGGGGTCACGAACTTCCTCCCACGATACAAACGTCTGTGAAATTTCGCCACTTTGCCGAGCTATATGTTAGTTACTTTTAGACAAATCACTCTAAAAGTTGGCAAATTTACTGCATTTAAGGCGTTCTCTCCAGCGGTGTTAATAACTGGTCCCAGTTTAAAATAGGAAAAACAATGGAACGATCTGCGTATCCGCATAATACATACCAGAAGCGTTGCGCAGTGGTTATATTAATAACCCGATCGCCAGTTTTTAACCAGATAAAACTTGTTCTACCGATTTTATGCATTATTAAATTCCACGCGGGCGGCGTTAACAAAAACACAAACAAGAAATTTCTTTCCCGTTTACTTTTTTGCAGGTACTTTGGTTATTAGTTGTGCAAAGCCTTTACGCCAAATTTTATTATTCACTTGATCGAACTGTTATTAGGCCAATTGGTCATGATAGCTGATTCCTAACCGTTTGCCGCCCTCCCCTCCCCACCCTCCACCCTAAATGACCCGGGGGCGGGGGAAAGGAAAATACTCCCTTTTTCAAACCATATTGGTATGCCGCCGCCCCAAAGGGTATCGTTTTTGTGCCGTTTCGGTTTGAAAACGGGTATAGTCAGAGTTTGCAGATTTTGGTCTGGAATCATGTATGGTTTTCGAGGGAACTGCGGGATTGTATGAACGTATTTGTCGTTTCAGCTTCAAATGAATAAGAAAGAAAGAGTAATATGCAAACTCCAAAAGGATTTGAAGAAATCTTTTTGTTGGCGTTTTAATCTAAGTAATGATGACATAATTTTTACCTACGTAAACATGTATGTTGCGTGTTTTGACCTCCTCCAGGTTTGAAAACGGGTTGGGATTTTTGAGGCCAGCTCTGAAAACGGGTTTGGAAAATAACATTTTTTGCTGTGAAATAGGGTCATGATTTGGAGAACAGGGCGGCACACCCTCCCCAAGAATTCTTAGGAGCTACCCCCGGGTATCAACTATTACGCACTTTAAACACGCTCAAATTTTTCATAATAATCGATGACACTTCTTCCCGTTTGGTATTCTTGAGATACTCGATAACAGTTTTTTGGTAATACTCCATAGGAAACAGGCTGAAAATCTTTTTGCGAAGCGTGACATATTTTAAACGTTGTAACCCTAACTTCCGGTTAAACTCAACTTTAAGCAGCTTGAGGTAAAGGTAAAGTTCACGTCTTTAAAATGGCGTTTTGAGTTCGGCAAAGGGAAATTGTCCCTCCAAAATTTTCAATCTCTCTTGGGACTTACAATCGCCCCAAGAAAAATTGAAAAGAAAGCTCATACAAAATTGTTAGGGGACGAGAAAGAGTATTATGGTATTTTTGAAAAAAGGCCTGTTGCCTACTTACATACTTTGATACTTTTCGAAATATCTTAATGGATTTTTATGGCTCTCGCTCGCTTTTCGCTTGAATGCTTTCTTAGTTTAATATTATTATTTTTTACGGTTTTTGTTTTTTTAGATTTATCTATCCCTTTATCGCTTTACTTTCTATTTTTTGGCACTTTGAAATGTTAAGAAAAAAGCTAATTTTAAAACGTTCAGTATTTACACTAAAAAGCACTAGCCCGGCTACGCCTCTCTGTAACCAGTTTTTCTGCCCTTTGGGATATCGTCCAAAGTTTTGGTATATGCGTCTCTCACTCTGTGCCTCCAAAATTGCCTTTTGTTCTTAATCCTTTAACCGGCAAATTTACTGACAGGAATTTTATTTCTGGGATTATGCTCCTATTTTGACTCCAACTTCTGTGTTTCAATTCCTAACCCCCATAACCTATGTAGCAAAATGTTCAGCACAAAACAGCCTATCAAGTGATATACTCTAGCTTGTAAATAGGTATGTTTTAATCCAATTTCTTTTGTGATGTTTTTCAATTGCAACTTGAAAGTGACTACTGACGAAAAATTGTTGCTTTCTTCGTAGCTACTAGCCATTACAATGCAACAAACAGTCTCAATGCCACTACTAACCATACTGCTTCGCATTCCCAGCTTTTTTGTGCTTGTAAACCTTTTTTGGACACTAAGAAAGTCTCATTACTACAGCTGATTGAAAAAGATGAAACATTCAAGGGACTTTGTCTTGACTAAATCGCTCAAAGTGGCAGAAACGAACGCTAAACGCCACTCGATAGAAATAACTCTATTTAGGCTTCATATAAAACACAATGAATACGGATACCATGGATACATGATCCGAAGCGTTTCTTTATTACGGATCTGAAAAATCACAGGCGGCCCAGACGTAGTATGTGTCAAATGAATATATTAATATTCACATGGACAAAATAGCATAGGATGAGTCGTCGAAAGTCCAATGAACTAAAATAGTTCAAAAGTCAAAATATAACAAAACAAAGCTAAGATACCTTTAACTGAACGTATCCTTGTCTTTCCTGGCCGGTTAAAGTGGCATTTTGTTGAGTTTTGCAATTGTAGGTACTATCCACTAAAGAAGAATTAAAGGCTGGCTACAAAACAAACGGACCATCTCCACGCGCCTTCACACGAAGCGCTATAAATTCGAGAATAATCGACGAATCCGCTCCAAATTGCCATCGGCTAATATGTAGGTAACGTGTGCTCCTGCTTCTTGCTCGCTGGCTCCACAAAACCCATCGCAATTGCACAATAATCGCTCGCTCATCAAAAACACTGTTGACCTTTACGCTTCGATATGACCGCAAACTACCAGGTTTAATACGCGACGTGAATATTCAAGCTTAGCGACCGCGTCTGCGCGACAATGCAGTACTTGCTATGGAGGGATGGTACTGTTGCTTCTAGGTCAGCTTTTTGTCAACACTGCTCATCTCGAAGGCAATTTTTGACCCCGAGGCATGGATTAAACGATCGATTTTGTCCGCTTTGTCCGGGTAAAATTGGTAAAAACGCAATACAAATAGGACCTGCACTTTTTTAGTTCACAGGGACAAACTTCGCCGGCGCGTCTTGCAAGACTTTAATTTTCCAATACATAACTTGCAACTCAACATATTATGTTGTTGCAAGATTCGTCTTCATTTGGCCCGTCAGAAGCAGTATCCTTGAGCTAATCGTCCAGAATACAATGAAATGATCAGCAAACTTACGATATTGTCAGCAGCCGTCTTCTTTTTTCCTCCGGGATACTGGGATATTGTGGGTCGTCTCTATGGGAATGAATGAATAATAATCATTTTTTGGATATATCGTTTCTTTTCTTAACGAAAAATCCTACTGACCTTGGATTTTAGTAAAGAAACGCACCCTTAATTTGCATTATGCAACAACAGATGTCTGCGCAAATAATTTTTTTTACCTCCGCTAGACTCACTTTGATTTCCGAAACTGCCATTTTCTTGTGTTTGTTGTTGTGTTCTGAAGTTTTGCTTGTTTTTGTTTTCATTGATTTTCACGAAAACAAATTGTTGAGACGAATTACTATAGGCGCTTTCCATTCGACCAAAAATTCCGGAAATTCCGGGTTTGGGAGCGAATGGAACAGACATTTTCCGGAATTTCATTCCGAAATTTTGGGTGTACCTCGCGAGGTTGGCCTAAAATTCCGGAAAATCGGAATAACCGGAAAATTCCGTTCCATTCGACCATTCCTACTCGCGCCCAGTTTCTCAGAACCCGGAAATCGAACTCAACATGGCTTCCAATTCTTCTGCTCAATATCAGTGTTCCGCTTGTTATTATGCGACAGATGACTTGAATGTTCTTTTGCACTACTTTTGCACCGGAGCCTCGGCAAACTTTCGTAAGTAGTGCGAAAATGCATATAAGCTACGCGCAATGTCTTAAATTAATGTGATAAGTGACAAGCACACTTTCTATTGCAAGGCAAATATTCCTATATTTTATTGCAAGGCAAATAGTCGCGGACTCGGTTTAAATTCCTACGTATGTAGGAGCTACCCACACTGAACAGCGTTATGTCGTCGTCCTCGTCCAATACTTCGCTTATTTCAACTTCATAGTCGTCGAGCAACTCTAAAGCAAGTAAAATAGACAAAGAGTCCGCCATTTTTTGATTCCCCTGTTTATTTCGTATTTTCGCGCGAAAATTGGTACGTGATGGACTGGGACGGCTTGGTTCAAACCAACCGGAAAATACTGTTCCATTCGTCACATGGAATACTCGAAATTTCATTCCGGAATTTTTGGTCGAATGGAAAGCGCCCTATGTCTTTCATAAATGTGGCTTTCAGCCTTTGGGTATGGTAGTTATAAAATTTTGACCATAATTACGCGCGGATCTACACCGGTTTCCACCGTTTTACGAAAATCGGTCAGATTTTTCATGATTAAATATATTTTTCATGAAAAACACTTTCCAAGTTAAAATCTGGTCAATACCCTGACTGAATGACTCAGAAACCCAGGAAAGGTGAATTTAGGTAGCAAAAATCCAAAAAAAATTCGTTAGGGTGCATGCCCTCGCACCCCTCTAGAAGCTTGCGCCTTCGGCGCTCGTTTAAAAAATCGGTCAGTATTTACCCTAGATCCACGCCTGATAATGTATCACCTATTATAACTAGGGGTACCTTCCGGCAGGTGCCAACGAGGCGAATTCGTTTATCTTTTGTGGAATGTGCCTATCCAGATCTTCGCGATTTGTTGCATAATTTTAGAGGTTTACAATGGATTTCGCTATAGAAAAGAATGGCACTCAACTTTAGAAAAAAAACTTGGGTACATTCTAGGATTTCACCTCTATAAAAAAATAACAACATGGCTTGAAGCTTTGTTGTCTTTGTCGGTAAATTGGTGAAAGTTAGCACTCATATTTTATGGAAATTCAAAACTATAAACGTTAGAAAGTAGAATATAGTTCAAGTGATGCCTTTGACTGTTAAAATTAAAAATTAAAATTAAATTCCGCTCTTTCGTCAATCAAAGGCATCATCGGGGAAAAGAAAAATATTCCGCATTGTACTATACATATGAAAAAGTTGTTGTAAGCAAAATGTGTAAAAAGCGCAAGAATGGGGCGGAATGTATCCGGAGGTATAAAAAAAAAGCTTGAATAAAATACAAAGATCTAATGAGTGAGTGGCACAGGACAAAACCAAGAGTCTCTCGTAAGGAAAAATGATTCAAAGTGATGGTCTTTAAAACAAAAGGTCCGCAAATTCGTGGCATTGCTCATGGTAGTTTAGGGCTGTCTTCAACGTAAATCGAGCTGCAAAAGGACACGCTGGTTGACAAAAATCTCTCCAGGTGCGAAGATCACGCTGGTTCTGATATTAAACTTTTCGAGAATACATCCCTATTCCTTGATTAACTATCGCATAGAATTCATATTAACAAAGGAAAAGGTAATACTGAAAACCCTGGTTCTGAATCGAGAAGCGAACACGCTACCTCAATAAAGTAAATCGAGCTGCGAAGAACAAGCTGGTTGTGACAAAAATTGGAGCGTTTACAAAAGCCTAATAAATTCCTATAGCTGCTGCTTTAAACACAATTTATAAAGTAAATCAGAGTACTAATAGCCCTTTCAAACTAGAAATCGTATTAGAGCTTGCTCACCAGTTAGGGCCTCTTGAACAGAAAACGAACAGCTGCACACGGGATCACCCAATTTCGAGCCACGAATTGTAAATACAAGATCATAACGTCACTGCCCAAATATGGGGTCTTACTTAAACCAAAATATGGTCAAAAATGCAAATTTTAGAGGTTTACGCAGAATTTGAGAGTTTTTCCCCACATTGCGCGGGATTATGAAACTGCCGCCGACACAACCTCGCTTCTTAGCTCGGTTGCCTCGTTGGCAAATAGTAATAGTTGACACTAAAGCTGCTCCCCCTCTCTATGTTGTCGGTCAATCGTATTCTTGATCTTTGTGTAGTTCTTTGAAATATACCGATTCACATTGAAGATTTCCACACACATATTCCATGCAATAGGTGAGATAAAAACAGGAAACGCAAGATTTTGTGAACTGATTCAGGTCGATTTACTCAGCTTTCATCAAAACACCCAGCCAGTTTCGAGAATATTTTGGTTTATTTTATTCTAAACTACAGGAAAAGATTTGATTAGAAGTGGTAATTTTCCATATTTGTCTTGCACTTTTTACGTACAGTTCATTCCATTAGCCGGAAATTAAGCCTTAGAAAGAAGCTTTGATCAATTCACGCTCGCGCGTTCTTAGTCATTTTTTTTAACTATGGAGACAATACTTCAAAAAAGACTTATAGAAGGACATCTGTGACCAGGAAATCATTGTGAATACGTTAGTACAGAATTTAATTGTCTGCGAATTTCGTTAATCGTCCATCGTTCTGCTAGTCATAAGCTAGGCGTTGATGCACTCGTTTGCATAGGGAGTCTTATTCCTCCAAAGAGATTTGTGTCTGGCAAATCGTTTCCAGTCAAAGATTTGTAAATGATGAAGTCGTGTCTGGCAAACTCTCCAAGTGTTTTTATACATGTATTACACAGTTACACGCATGTTTTAACTTTATCAGCGCTCAACGAGTGTCTTTTGGTCCATAAATTTCAAAACAGCTGCTTCAGAGAATGTCACTGAACTCACCTAACGCAAAACATTATCGGAACAAAGGAAAGCGTTTACATAAGAAAAGAGTTCAAATCCCACAGGATTTTTTTGGAACAACAACATGGCCGCCGTTTTACTGTTTTGGAACACCAATATGGCCGCCGTGATGTCATGTGAAAACGCTCCATAAGTGTCACAAAATCCTAAGCGGTTCCTTCGGGCAATTTTCTGTTTTACGTCATGCTAACCATTTCATACTATGCGGGCGTGAGCAATAGAAGCGTCATCATTACCCAACGATTCCATGCGGCCCCTGATCAAGCAAATCGAGATTTTTCATGGTATACTGACTGCATATTTCAACTGTAAGTACTTTGATAATGCAATGCATACATTTCGAATTCGCATCTTACACTTTCGTTCTTTTTTTAACTGGAATTGAAACGACGAATACATCCATACACTACCGTAGGTCCCTCGTAAGTCTTACTCAATTCCAGATCAAAATGGGCAAAGTCTATACCGGTTTTCAGACCAAAACTGCGCAAAAACCTTACCCTTTGGGGCGGCACACACCTATATGGCTTGCATAAAGGGGTATTCCCCCCCCCCCCCAGGGCCTTCACACTTAAGCTGAAAAGAGGGTCACTGTTTGACAGCTTATCAAGTTAAACGGCGGCTTGTCACGCCCTCAGACCACAGGACATAATCAGTCTAGAGCGAGATTATTTGTGAATTTGTTTTTATTTCTAGGTCACAGAACGACATCCAAAGCCCGAAATGACTCTTCTCGAATATGTTCGAAATCATTGTATCCTTTGATGCCAGAACGCGGCGTGGAAACTGGTTTTCCCTTTCAATAAAAAATAGCTAAAAAATAAGATCCAAGAAAAAAGGATTTAATTTTATGAGATACAGAAAAACAAATAATACTACTGGAGAGGAAAGCTGTGAATTCATAGGAATGTTTACACCGAATGATTTTTTCTGCAGAAAATCTGTAAATTTTAGCACTGCAGTCTAAAAGGCCCTAAAAAAAGCCGAATTGAGTACTGTGCCAAAAAGAGTACGAGGCATAAATTATGACAAATTATGAAATACGAGAATCGACACGGTGACAACATGCATGAAACGATGAAGGCCTAACCTACTGAGATGAGTTGAAAATATACGATTGTAGGAATTAAACGGCAGCTTTTTAAAGCCAAAGTACAATCTATTCATTTCTTCATTTATTTGTTCCAGTAAAATATATTTCTCGTCTATAAATCTGGTTTCAACAAACATTCAGATATACCAGTTTTCAGCCAATTTGATCACAGTTACTCTGAAATCCTTTGTTGCCTGTACAAAGAACTTCTGTTAGGGTTAACACTCGTCGTATGAAACTGCTTGTTTACTGGACGCATTTTTAGTAGGCCCATGTGAACGACTCCTTTCCTATGTTTAATATGGCGGCGGTGAGTGACTGGGCCCAGAGGATTTTGTATTTTTATTTCCTTGCGGACCAAACTGAGCCGCGAGATAATTTGATTAAACCTTAACAGTGAGATACGTAGTGGGCTTGACAGGAACCAAACTTGGATGCAGTGAAGGTGGATGTGGGGCTTGTACTGTCATGATCTCCAAGTACAATCACAAAAATAAAAAGATCAAGTATCCTTTTAAGAATCACCATATTTTTTTAGATAGAGCACTCAGCTTTGTCTTGTTGACCTGCTTTGTGACCTCACGTTCCCGCAATTAAAAACACTTCGTTTTAGGCTACCTAAACCATTTTCTGGCCAACATTTGGACGGTGTTTAAACTTGTTTATCTTTTCTCATTTGAGATACGGTAAATGATCTAGTAGACGCCCTTCTCTGAGATAAACGCCTGTCCTCCCCCCCGGGGGGTACTCCCCTATGAAAGTGACGGGGGTACTCCTGGTACCTTTTAGGGGTTTAAATTTGCGGGTTGGTCCCGCTTAGGGTGCTAATACCTAAAATGACTGCTGCCAGATAAAAATTTATGACAATACTTTCAAAAAGTCCTTGAGAAGAAAGTGTTCGAAAATTACCTTTATTACTATTAAAATTTTTTAGTGCCAGTGATATAATTTATTTAACAATAATAATATTGTTTAATTAGTTTTCTCTTAGGTTGGAAATCAATTTGGAACACGCCCATAAAACAAGATTCGGGTACCTTTTACGGGTGTTCTCAAAATTTTCTGACGAGCACCCCCGTCACTTTTATATGGTAGTACCCCTGGTCTCTTCTGTAGTAAAAGCCTTCCCCAACTATGCTTTGTATTAAACGCCCCCTGTCTAATAGACATGATAATTTCTTCATTCATATTTTCTCGATTAACAAGAGTTTGCGCATTGCATCTCGATCAATGTCAAGTTAAAAGTCACGATTCTGAAATCGAAGTCAGTTAAGTCGATTTAAATAACGATATGGACCTCTAAACGGCCTATCACTGAATGGATTGGATAGTTTCCCATTTATAAACTGTGGTGTATTTGGCTTCGGACGCCGCGCTTTTCATGAGCCGAACCTAGTGCATAAATTATTATAACGCATTTTGCACGCATGACAGTTGCCCGTAATGGACATTTTTCGCCTTTTGAATATTGTTTGGCCGGAATTAATATCGGCGTCTGAATCATTTCAGCCGGTCTAAATAATTTGGGTCAGCCTTAATGCGAATTAGGGTCGAGTCATGAAAAGTTCGGCGTCTGAACCGGGCCTAGGCATATCAGTTTTATGGAGTTTGTTTCAGTTTTAAGAATGAACGGCTCTATTTTCCAAACTTCTCTTATCTATTAAACGCCCCGTCTTAGGCTCCTAAAATTAAAAAGAAGCCCTGAGCGTCTATAATATTATTTACAGTATGTTTCTTTTATGATATAAAAGTACAACTTTTTCGTTTTAGACCTGTGCACAATGAAAGTAAAGTTTTAAGAAAATAAAACTCAGTTCCTAGTTTTTGTTTGCCTTTCTACTGTTTTTCCTTTTCCTCTTTCCCATTTTTGCTGAACATATTGTTTTATACTAGACAGTTCACGTGAACGATAGACACCTGTAGGACCTAGGTGAACGGTAAACTAAAGCGAAATCTAAAGTTGATTAACAAAAATGTTTTTAGCTTCGAGTTTGCACTTTTTTTCGAGGCTAGAAAAATTAGAAGTGGTTACGTGCAGGGAAGGCACATAAAGAGATAACGGGGCAGTTTATTTTTGTTTGCGTCTCTGGTGAATTCGACGTAACAGATTTTATCATTGGATGGAAATTTTTCCTCCTTTCATTGGCCGAGAGCCCTCCGCGTGACCTGTAAATAACTGCTCGCCACCGGCAAATCAAGATATTTTGCCCAACATCGTCCAATTATTGTTAATTATTTAGACGTGCTTTGGGCATTTTCTCGTTTTGCGCAAATTCAGCACCAGTGGCTTTGAACGCAATCGGATAATGACAGGGTCACCAACGGAACAGGGTTTATAATTCTACAAGAGCGATCTAAGGCGTTTCTAAGGTCAATAACTTGTGATACGGCCTGATATGCATATGGGCAGTTAAACTTGACATTGCTAATACACTTTTCTGCAAATGGATGCCTGTTGCCGTTGTGTGCAGTGGATGGGATGGCAGTTACCACAGTGGAAGGAATTGGAAGCACCAAGACTATACTCCATCCTGTACAGGTACATATTTTAAGTATTATTTTTTAAAAGAATAGTTTTAAAGAATAAAATAAAAAGTAAAAATATCTCATACTATCAGAAGCCCGTCACTCGGAGGATGCTACTCCCTTACTCAGCCTTTGCAACGCTGTTTTTTAAGCATCGTATTGGTCATGGTCAAGAGTACTTTATCACCACGAAAATGAAAGGACCGCTTCGTATCTGTGTGTATTCATTGTTCGATAATGACAAAATAAAGAGAAAGGTAAGTATACTATTTTCTTGTCGTCTCCGTATCTACACTGACTTATTTGCAAGACTTATTTGATGGTCAAAATTGGCGGGACAATCGATCTGAAAATAAGCCGGTCATAAAAAAAAAAACCGTTGCATGGGCACAAAAGGGTTGCTCACCCTGGATTATTGGCTTCTGCTTATATATAAGGGCGATGCCTCAGAGAAGCTAGTTATTAATCGAACAATAACTCTTTTTTCTGGAAATCACTGACAACCACATTTACATATCTTATAGCACTGTTATCATTTTTTTTCTGTTTCTTTTTTCTACTTATTAAGGAGCGAATTGCTAAATCCCATGGGTCCCAGTGTGGATTTTGCACACCAGGAATTGTGATGTCAATGTACACCCTTCTGAGGAACAACCCTGTACCAACACAGAAAGAAATAGAAAGTGCTTTCGAAGGTATGAAACTCTTGTCATAGTTCATGGCTCGAAAACGAGCGTTTGGTTTTGATAGTGAGATTAAACTTCATTAAGTTTACCTCTACGTCAATAAACGTCATTTAACGAACTTAACAGAAACTTTCTTCCACAGCTTGTGCCCACATTGAAAGCAAACTGTGTCCATACAGCGCCTACAACTAGAAAATACTTGAGGCTGAAATTAAGACGTTTTAGATCGACTTTAATCATGTCTACGTACTTATTTACTTCCTCGTGTACGTGTATATGTGTGATAATGTGTAGTTACATTTTGTTCCTTTTTTACTTAAAATTGGTCCAAAGTCTAAGGTCCTAATTTTACTTTGGTAACTCGTGTAACAGTACTTTTAAGTTCTAACGGATCTCGTAGTGAAGCTACCCAGGGTGCCAGAGACTTTTCATGCGCGATTTGCGGTTTCGGTCAAGTCTTTATTGTGACTGGCGCGAAAAGCTTCGCCGCTCGTGACTTCGGCCTGTGGCCAACACCGAAGCGTCCAGCCGCTCTAAAAAAACAAACTCTAGGAAGCCTAAGATGCGCTTTTTTACACCCCGTCCCTCCCCCCTCTTTCCAATAGTGCTCCGTTTTACGGGTATTTAAAGCTGATAAAGCCGCGCAGAAAGGACAGAAGTCGAAAGAAGGATGCGACCTATTACCTAGGAGTGGAGCACGTAACCCCTGGGGGCCTCCTATATGAAAGGGGCCGAGATGCTCGTCGGAAATATTAAATTAAACCCCCAAATGAAATAGATATTGCAGGGTCCTACCGTGTACCCCCCTCTCCACTCCGACTTATTTTGTCATGCATACGTCCTGTTTGGTAATATAATTGCACTCCCAGTAAATTTATTCCGATGTACAGGGTAGTGCAGGGTACTCCCGTACACCCCCTACCCCTCCAATCGTTTTATCATGCATACTTCCCTTTTGGCAATTGCAGGTAACTTATGCCGATGTACTGGTTACAGACCAATCATCGCAGGATTCAAAACGTTCGCAAAGGTAAATAAATGTAACCTTAAACAGCCTCCTACTTTATAGGTGTCTGGACGTTGATTCCAAAGAAAAACTTCGTGTGAGGTACCTTAACGGGGGTATTCCGGGAAGCTTTTGAAAGAGGTCTGTTGCTTCCTATAAATTCTAGCCCTAGTTCAGACCAAAATATGAGATTTTTCCTCCCCTTTTTCGAACCTGAACCGCTGTTCTCAAAGTATGAATAATGATTGATGATGATTATCGTCATCGTTATAATTTTCATCATTGTGACAGACCTTATCATAGGAAATTAACGCTTCATGAAATTAACGAGAATTTCAAAAATGTGCGTTGATAGGCCATTTGCATGATGGCGTCATTTTACTACCACGACCAGAATCCTTTAGGGTTTTGCTTTCTTGTGCAAATTAGAGCTTTTGTTGTTCAACCTTCGCTGGGATTACCAAAGTTAAAATAATATGAAAGGAAAAACGAAAAGAATTTTGTTCGTGGTAGTAAAATGACGCCATCGAGCAAATAGCCTAGTACTTAAGGTTATTTTTTGCGAATATTAATTTCCGCGCCGCAGGAGCTGTTAATCAAGTGGAGCGTTAATTTCCATGACCTTAATTTCCATTAAGGTAGAGGAAAAAGGAGTATTTTATCAGGGTCGGAGATCCGCTAGTAGTAGTGAATACAGAACTTATGAAGCACCCTCGATGTGGCCAGATTTTTTCGCCTGACCCACTTCGTTCATTTAAGGAAAGAACCACGAAGAAAGTTTCCATCTCGGATTTTTTCTTATAAGTTTAACTTTGTTCCTGTTGTCCCAACAAGTTTTGTTTCTCTGTGAATTGCGAACGTCGCGGTAATTTCCTTCATATTGAAATATTACCCTCTCTTTCGCATGTTTAATCCACTAAATATGCCTTATTTCCAGGACCTTAACTGCAGTGTTAATTTCCTGAAATAAGATACTCAGTTCTAGAAGCCATAAAACCTTACCCTTTTTCTTACTCAAACGATATAATCTATACCCAATTTAATTGCAGACCAGAGAGACCAAAAAAAACATACCCTCTGGCGCCGGATAAAAGAAATACGGGTTAAAAAGTTAAATGAACATGGACGATTTTTGTTATACTTTTTGCTGTGGACTATTTAATACAGTGCCCTATTAAACATGGAATTTACATACCTTTATCATACCTTTTTTGCTACAGTAACTGAAATCAGATGTTTCTGTGTTTGTCTTAGGAATGTTGCGCTAAGGTCTCAAATGGCTGTTGTAAAGACCTCAACCAGAATGAAATTACTTCCCATATAGACGACAAAAAGGTACGTTTTAGTTTTTTTTATCTTTCAGCAGAACATCATGGGTAAGAAAATTTGGTTATCTGTGCATCCAAGAAATTTTGGTTCCGACAATCATCCATCCCTACATCCACTCTTTCATGTTTGCTGTTGTGAAATGTCCAAGGCATATATACTATCTGTGTTTAACCCATGGTCAATTAACAGCTGTAAAAAAAGGCATCCGCTGACTACTGTCACATGTCTGTATCGCGGCCTCAGGGAAACAACTCATTGAAGTGAGTATTTTTTAAGTTATCCCGTGACCAGTTATTGGTTTAGGTCTTTCTGTGTTTGTCTCAGGAATGTTGCGTTAAGGTCTCAAGTGACTGCTGTAAAGACGTCAACCAGAATGAAATAACTTCTCATGAAGACGACAAAAAGGTACGTTTTAGCGGATCTCTCGGAAGAGCACTATGGGTAAGAAAATTTGGTTATCTACCGGGGGGGTGGGGGGGGGGAATCCCATAAGAAACAGACGGGGATGCTCGTCGTCTCGCTTAGGAGTGTAAATTTTGGATTTTGGTCTCGCTTAGGGTGTTCCGGGCAAAGCGCCAATATTTTAAGCCGCCAAGGTCTCGTTTAGGGTTCCGCAAAGAAACACAGAATTACGCGAAGAGAAACAGAAGTCAAATTTTCTTTTTAACTTTGTTTGTTATGTCTTTCTATCATTAAAACTCATTGCATGTCTTATTTGTGTGTTTTTAAGCGGTCTCTTTTAGGGGTCAAAATTTGCTTAAGCCACGCCCAGATTGGTCTCCTTTAGGGGTCACAAAAAGCTTGAGCCACGCCCAGATGGTCTGGTTAAATTCAAAATTTTCGACGAGCATCCCCGTCTGTTTCATATGGGAGTCCCCCCCCCCCTCCGGGGTTATCTAGTATGCATCCAAGAAATTTTGGTTCTGACAAAATCGGAATCGTCCGTCCGTCCGTACGTCCACCCCTTCATGTTAGTGGATGAGAAATGTCACACGTACTAGTTGGCAAACAAAGTGCAACACGATTGCATCCAGTATTCGAATTCTAAGAAAAAGAAAAATTACTACTGGGCCTGTATGGCGTTTACCATGTGAAAAGGCCTGTGGCGATGCCAACATTTTCATTGTGTCTGTGTTTTGGTTTCAGATTAGTTCTACCTAGTAATAAACTTAAATTAAACTAGGTAGACTTTACAAATGGCAGTTGCCACCAAACCAATTATAAACAACCTTTAGTAACTGTAATTTGTCTGCGACCTACAATTGACCCTATCAGGTCTCGTTTTGCAATCCATTCAAAGGAGGTTTGAATCCAAGTAAAACTGAGAAATTTAAAGTTTTGTTGTTATTTTTTGCAGGGCGGTAATTTGCTATTTAATGCAGAGGATTTTACTCCTTATGATCCGACGCAAGACGTCATCTTTCCGCCTGAATTGATGGTACAGTCCTAACTTGTTTTGCTCTTGTTTACACTCAGATAAGCGTTAACTGACCGACATAAATTCTCACCAAGTACTCCGAGTGGCTATATTATAACTAATTAAATAACTTCTGAAACGCTAGATCTTTTTAACGATCAAGTCCTCGCATATAGAGCTATATAGCAACGAATCCTTAAAGTTCATACCTGCAGAATAATCCACTAAAACGTTGAGAGAACCTGTAGGGCTCTGTCTTGAGTGCAAAGCGTAGAGCGTAGCAATGTTGAAACAATGTTGCAACCATTCGAAACAATGTCGCAACAATGTTGCTGTGTTGCGCAAAAAATCGTCGTTGCGAATCGTCCCGTGTAACATCACCTTTAGATTCGAGGATGAGGACGACTACGAGTACAAGATTTGATTAAAAGTTTTTTCGCGTATATTGTTACAAAATAGACCTTCCGGAATGCTTCATTGTACTATTTTTTACTAGAAAAGTTAGCACTGTTATCTTTATTGGAGGAGATTAAGCTCTCTCCCGATCGCAAAAGGATTAAACAGTCAAACATTTGATAACTTGTTTCCACCAATACGACATTCTCGCTAAAACTCTTACAGGAATGACGACGGCTACCACTTTTACCCGCCAAAATGACGCTGGTTCACGGGCGAGCACTACTTAGCATTGCGAAAATCTCGTACTCCTTGTCGTACTCGTCTTAGAATCTAAAGGTCTTAAGCGCGAAGTGTATTGAAGGTTTCACTTTTCTTTCTTTTCTTCTTTTTTTACTCAGCTTAAAGGTGCTGCCAAGCCAAAAAGTTTGTTTATCAAAGGACAAAAAACAACTTGGATTAGGCCGACCACACTACAGGAACTTTTAGAGCTAAAGGAGAAATACCCAACAGCAAAATTAGTTGTTGGTAATACTGAATTAGGTGGGTTCTTATCTGAAGGGCAAAGCACTTGTCTCCTTTCCAGCTTCTCGAGAATTATTAATTCTGCAATCTTTGGCAAATGTTCCACGAGCGCTTATAAAATAATGGTAGGTAACCAAACGAGACGAAATGTGATCATAGCTGATCATGATCGGTTTCATTGCAAATAAGCAAGTGATATTATGATATGGTAAAGTTAACTGATTTAACTCTTTTTATCCGCATACGCTGAACGAGTGCAAATGTTCAACGAAAATATTGGTAAAAAATAAACTCCAAAAGAAAAAAAACAAGCAAACTAACTAACTCACTAAACAAAAACCATCCCGCCTTACACCCTCCCCTAAGCATTTTCCTACTTAAGCATTTTATATCTCGTTTCGTCAATCGTGTTTTATAGGAATTGAGACGAAGTTCAAGAGTCAAAACTATCCAATCCTGATAGCTGCTACCCATATCCCAGAACTGAATGTGGCGAAGCACACCAGAGATGGTATTATCTTTGGTGCATCTGTTACACTGTCTACTCTGGAAGAGGTTCTTTTGGAAGCCACAGAATCTTTACCAGGTACATAAAACCGAATTTGCATTGACAATAAAACATTTTTGCCCCATCATTGGTCAAGAGCGACGTTGTTTACCATTTATGTACTTGGACTAACCAGTCGGCTCATTGTTTGGACAAAATGATAACTAGAGCAAACTTCGGGACTGACGATTAACGTTTAGAAATTGCGCTTACCGTCTGCACAACTCGGTCCCAGTTATTGAAACACGGTCGCAAAACTGTTAGCAAAGATGAGTTTGGAGACGTAGAGCACGAACTTTCGTTTAGTACATTCCGACCGGGAACATTCCATATGCTCAATTTCCTTCGCAAGTTTCCACTGGAATGGCCCGATTCCCTAATTCTTTCACTCCCCTGTCAGTTGTAGACCCTCAATGTATTTCTTTTTTTGGGGTAGTTTCTTTTTTATGCTTCAGTATTTTACAAGAAATAAATTGGCAGATTTCTTGAACGTTGAGTCTCCCCCTTCTCGGCAGCCTAGGCTCATTTCTTTTGACTCTCGTAGAGCCTATGGACGCTCAATAAAGTTGGCGGTTATTCAGATCACCCTCTTACGATTTACACTCATAATAATTAATTATTAACTTTAGAGTACAAGACGAGATGGTTTGCTGCAATACTTTACATGCTCAAGTGGTTTGCCGGTCATCAGATAAGAAATGTCGGTGTAAGTTTCTTTTCTGTTTGTTTACAATACGGTTAATATTTTAACCATACTTTGCAACCTCGATTATACCATGTTCATACTAATGAAAAGTTATAGATCAGAGTCCTTGCCTAGGGAAAAGGACTGATCTTGAAAATGAAGTAAACGTTTATTATGGCATTATTAAAGTAAGGCTACAATCATGGACAAAGGGAAAGAATTTGTATTTGTGGCTCTTTTTACACTAGCTTTACACTAATCTTGCCGAAACGTCCCCCGCCACCTAAGAAGACTTCACACTCATCTAAGGTGGTCGCCCGTAACGCAAAGCCTTCGATCTAGACTTTTAATTTCTTAAGGAAAAATAGGGGACTGAGAACATTCTATGTTGATTTAATGTACCCACAGGCTTTTTGCGTGAGTTTTAGACTTTGCATTGGGCGGGGAAGGAGAAAACTGTAACTAACGCATTTCGTAGTAGCTATCGGTAGCTCCGCTTTCCCATAAAGTAATGCTAAAAAAACACTGGAGACCTTCAGATTCTAAGACTAGAACGACTACGAGTACGAGATTTTCTCAGTAGGAAATAAGGCTCGCGCGTGAGGCAGCGTCATTTTGGCGGGAAAACGTGGTAGCTGTCGTCATTCTACTTCGAGTTTTATCGAGAGTGTCATAGTGGCGGGAACAAGTTATCAAATGTTACAAGTTTTAGCATTTTGTAATCGGGAGAGGGCTCAACCTCCTTCAATAGCGATAACAGTGCTAACTTTCCTGGTGAAAAAAAGTACAATGAAGAATTCCCGAGTGTCCATTTTTTGACAATACGTGAAAAACTTTAAGGTGATTCCCTGGTTTTGCACTGCGCATCTCTTACTGCGCATAACAAGATGGCCTTCGTAAAAAAGAGCATGTGAAGTAACATTATTAAAATGAAGTTAACCGGAGAGAAACGCTATTGCAATTTTTGCTTGCGGTTGTTTCTTGCCGAGGTGACACTCAGTGTGGTGGGAATGTGCATAACGTAAGTAGTACACGTGTTGCTGAGTTCGACTTCCTCACGGAGAACCTCGATAGAGGATGTTTAATTTTTGCTTATTCACTTTGATTTTCATTTAAACGCTTTGTTTATCACATTGTATCCTAATTGTGATATCTAGATGTAAATTCTGTAAAAACAGATTTTTAATACTTTCTTCCCCCTTTCACGTACATTCTATTTTAAAACTCCCCCCAGTCCTCTGTCAAAAATCAAGCAAAATGCATTTGGTGCGCACTTTCTGCAGCTCTACCGCAAAAACGAGTACGGTGACCCCCATTTTTTATTTCATGGTTTTAATAAGGACAGTGCTTCCTTTCGGTGAGAAAAAAATTGGCCCAAATCTGTGTTCAGTTTTTTGGCAATTTTACTAAATTGTACGGATTGAGCTATCACGTGTCGAATAGCGCGTGTCCAATTTAATTCTACTTTGGAGCGTGACGTAAAAACAAGGGCATTAAAAGGCATTTTTACCAAGTTATGGTACGTAAGTGGATAAACAATACATTAAAGTCAAATTCTGTGCGGTACCACATGCATCATTGAAAAAATCTTTTCTTTTTGTCTAGTTTTGGGCTGCGCGCGGTTTTTGTCAAAAGGTCCAAAATAGCCGTATTTGCCAGCATTGTGACGTCAGCACGGTGACCCCCACTTTTTATTAGTTTTTTTATCATCTTCTTGACTTTTTACATCAGTGTACCAAGTTTCATATACAATCTATGTTAGGTTCTTTTACTAGGGAATCACCTTAAATCAAATCTCGTACTCGTAGTCGTTCTCGTCCTCGAATCTAAAGGTCTCTAGTTAATCACGGGTACTGCACCACTGTCTTAATGTCCTTTGTCCACGATTGAAGGTACATTTGCAAGAAGCGATTGCGGTGAGGTTTGATCTCTAAGCCAACCTTCGCAGTCAGTTTAACCACGTTCCCACGCTTTAACTGACGTTTATCCTCGCATGATTAAGAAAGCAAGAATGTCTCAAAATTCTCTCAACAATCTGATTTTCCTAAGCAACCCAGTTATCAACTTTCATATCTTAAGGCGGACCACCTCGAGGAATTGCACACACGAGATATATCGAAGTGGTTAAATTTGTTTTCAACAAACCCCAAACGTTTCCTGTCAGCTTTCCCCTAAGTGATAGAGATTCCTTATTTTGTTCTTCGTTCTATTATTCTTTTAGGCGATTGGGGGAAATATTATGACTGCTAGTCCGATATCAGACCTCAATCCTCTGTTTATGGCTGCAAGATGCAAACTGTTGTTGGCGGCATCAGGAGGTATTAGGCCGGGAGGGAATACCTCTTTCATGGGGTTGCCCACCCCCTTGAGTTATTAGGAATATGATAATAATGAAGTTTTAATGAAAAGACGATGTTCGCAGTTA
Source organism: Porites lutea (assembly GCF_958299795.1). Lineage (NCBI taxonomy): Eukaryota > Metazoa > Cnidaria > Anthozoa > Scleractinia > Poritidae > Porites > Porites lutea. The sequence goes on along the minus strand of NC_133207.1, from coordinate 18,879,706 downwards.
AAGGCGCAATTTATGCAGCTGCGTAAAGAAAGCCTAGGCCTGTTGAGTCTTTAACTGCGACAATTATATGAAATTCACACTTTCATTATTTCATGATTTAGTTTACGAGTCAGCCCTTGTACCAAGACATACAAAGAAACCATCGCTGATGTCAACCCTGTTACGTCCAAATCGATCCAAAGCTTAGTTATCTTTATCTTTTTTCTTATAAGTAACGACTAACCAGAAGTCGGTTGTTTATTCCTCGCCCACCAGTTGCCTCATGTGACTCATTTCACTATTTTATTCCTTCAGAGGCTAGTTCTTTCCACACTTCCTTAATTGCTTTCCTGTACTTTTGAAACCTTTTCAGCTGTGTCCATTTTGATCTCCAGGCCTCTCTTAAGTATTTTCTTTGGCTCCTGTCTGATCTTGTGCACAACGCTTCCCGTTTCTGCAATGTCTGGCCATGTCCTAGCTGTTTGAATTTTTAGTTTTACGAGGGCTGGTAATTAGTCTGTCACCCAGCTCAAAAGTTGGAGAGCCATGTGCTACTCTTCGTAAGCACGGCTAGGTAGGCTCGATGGCTTCCGGCTCGGTGGTTTCTCGGGATTATTAGGACAAACGCTGATAGAAAAACAAACAACTTCCATCGATGTCAGAGATCTTGCTCAGGTCACATTTGTCTAAGTATACGTTGCTATAGAAATGCATCCCCTGAAACACTACTAACGTCAAAAACGCTTCCTTCCCCTGAGAAGTATAGTGGGTCAGAAACAGGATAAACAAACTTATTATGTTCTTTACATGTCTTTTCATTGCTTTCAAAGGTAAAATCAGAGAAATCAGACTGGATGAGAATTTTTTTACAGGATACAGAAAAACTGTTTTAGAGCCGAATGAAGTTCTTGTTAACATCCTCATTCCTTTCACAGAAAAGGTAACGATTCTTGGCCAGTTCCTTTCATCATTAGTTTTTCAGATACGAGAAGATGGGCAAAATGCAACTTGTAGTATGTAAGATGCGATACTTACCATTTCCATGGTAAAACTGGAAAATTACGGTCGGAAAATCAAAAGGTGTGCACCATTCCATTTGGGAACCTTTGGGCTGCGATTTGCAGCGATGCAATTTTTCTGTCCTTTTTAGTCTTTTCAGCTGATTTTGATATAATTCGGTGCGTGGTTACCCTGGGTACAGAGGTTTTTCTCGTGTGCGTCGGGAATTTTCGGTGTTGGCCTAAGGCCGACACATCTTCGGCCTTAAGCCAAAGCCACCAGCGGCGAAGCGCGGGTCACTATAAAGACTTGACAGAAACCGGAAACCGCGCTAGAAAAGTCTCTGGCACTCAGGGTAGTGCGTGGTGTCCCACCACATCAAATGTTTTAGTTTTACGTTGATGAGCAAGATTTCCACCCTGGTGGTTTGCGTGACACTTCTACTCGATCTAAAATGTCACTTCAGTCAGTTATTGACACTTCTGTTCTGCTTCAAGGACGAATATGTGTTCGCCTTCAAACAAGCTCGTCGGCGGGAAGATGACATTGCCATAGTCAACACCGGTATGAAGGTACTGTTAGAAAAGCAAGGGAACGTCTCTTCATGGAAGATCAAAGACTGCAGTTTTAGCTTTGGAGGAATGGCTCCTACAACAGTTATGGCTCTGAAAACTATCAAGGGTCTCAATGGACGGTAGGACCTCGGTTTTAGTTCTTTTAGGACAAAAGTGGCCAATCAAAAAAATTAAAACTTGTCTACCTACAGGTTTTTAGGATCCGGCATTCATTTCTTAGATGTTGTTTTTTTCTAATCAATAGAGCGATTTCACTCACATGCCAGCATCTATGTAAATTTATTGGAACAAAGGAAAGCGTTTGCATTTCGCCCTTGTCGATAGCTAGGTTATTTTATCTTTTCTATGCCCTTCGCCTCATAGCTACGCCCTTGGGCTAAGATATATAAGTTACGTGAAGACTGTCGTGAAATTCCGTCAATCTTCAGTGAGCAATTGCGGCTTTCCCGTAAGGCATAAGGTCTATTTGAATGAAAGGGAAGCTCGTTTTAATTCAAATCAACAAACACACTCAAGTGGTTGGTATATTGTACTTTCTACTACACTTCTCTTCTTTAAGAATGACGGCCATCACAAACAAACCCTCATGAAATAGCCCCTTCCCTGGAAGGTAGCTTAAACGTCCTTTATGCTCCGTAGAAGCGGTAATGATTGGGTTATTTTACTTTTGTTATTTCAGCAAATGGAGTGAGAATATAATCACAGATGCTTGTCAGTTGTTAGCCGAAGATCTTCCGCTGGCACCAGGAGCTCCAGGAGGACAAGTACAATTCAGGCAGTCACTTGCAACCAGCTTCTTCTTCAAATTCTACCTAAACGTTTCTGAATGTCTTAGCAATCAAGCTAAGGTAACTTGCCTTAACTTTTTTCTTCTTCTAGATTTTAAGTAAATACATGAATAATAAATAAAGATGACATTAACTTTAACTTTAAAGTGATTCAACGGAGGCACATCCACCAAGCGATCTTGAACTTGAATTTGCGGAAAATGTAGGGGGTTTTGAGGAGAGGAGAAAATTAACGTTTCGACAAAAATTTTAACCTCTCATTCAACGTCGTGAACTAACAGTAAAATTAACCCTTATAGCGTCCCTTATGTCAACTTATCTTTGTCTGTTATGAATTGCAGACTATTCACGAAGAGTTCTTTCCCAGACGCTTTAGGAGTGGAATGAAACTGTTTGAGAGAGACGATTCTAAAAGTTTACAAACGTTTCAGGTACATTGCGAATGAAAGAACGTATCTTATTACATTTCTTAATGGGCTGTCACTTTTGTCTTAAGTATTAGGGATTGCCGGATCTTTTTGTTTTTGCTAAAAATGGAGAAGTTTAGTAGTAGCCTAAGAAAATATTCTCATAAAATTTAATCGGTCACAACTTCGTGGGTTAATCAGCACTTGACACAAAATCCAGCAACTTTTGAACACCAAACCTAAAACCAATTTCAAGGGCGGGCAAACTCAACAGATGAACCCACACTTTTGATACCTCATTATTGTTAGCCGAGATTTTATAGGTTCGTAATGCGTACATACTTTGTGTATTCATGGTTGGTTCAGGAAGTACCCAGTGAGCAGCCGTCGGAGGATGTGGTCGGCAGGCCGATACCTCACTTATCTGCAGCTAAACAAGCCACAGGAGAGGCAATCTATTGTGACGATATACCAAAGTATGCAGGTAGGTTAAAGTTAAGGGAAAATAATGGCGAATTGTTTTATAAGATAGCATCTCTGTTGGATTCTCTCTGTCGTTGCATAAGTCTCGTACCCAGTTTCTCACATTACAAATAGTATGTTCCTACAGATATATGCCAGTGAAATCTGAATTGAAATATAAGTATGCTTTTAACTTTTGAGTATAGACTTTCCGGCATTTATGTAAACAAAGGCACCAACTGGAGGCTTGGGTTGACAGAATACAGTAATTTCATGAAATTGTCCACCCGAGCGTCGATCTTATTTATTTTTATTTTTTGTTTTCTCACTGGAGAGCAAAATGCTGGAAAGGTTTACTGTAGATCTCATATAAAAATTGCAAATACAGTGACCTGTATCACGGCGTGCATATGCATTTTGTTCAAGCAGTACAGTCATTATGGCATGTCATTATTTACTTCTTACTTTTGCAGATGAACTGTATATGGGCATTGTTTTCAGCAAACGCGCTCATGCCAAAATCACGTAAGTATACATTCTTTCTTTAGCTTACTTTACACCGTTTCTTGTTATCCTGACTTGGAACATTTTCGAAACCTTTTGCCTGAAACATGTGAAATCGTCCCCTGGGGGTGGGTACTCTGAATCTCAAGTGACGAGAATGATTGAAGTATTTTTTGGGGTTTGAAATTTTCGACTCTGAGATTTTTGGTAGAAAAATTTTTGGCGAGTTTTTTTTGGTGGATTGATTAAAGCAGGGATACTTGGGGTATTCAAAACAATCTAAAGTTTCATGGCCTTGCGGTTCTCCGAATACAATACAACTAAACTTGGCGTCGGAAATTCGGCATGGATGTTTTTCGGTTCTGATTTTTACCCCCATTCGATCATCCCGTCAATTGAAATCTGGAGTACTTCCATGGGGGAATCCTCCATTCACCACCTAACAGAACGAGAAGGAAACTGGAGCGAATTTGGCCAATAGCTGATCGGTGCGACAGTAACGAACCCAGAAGTCTCTGCAAACAACTTTCTGGAGTGGCGCTGTCACAATAATATGGGCATCTCCGCGTTTTGGGCATCCCCATTCTCAAAACCCTAGTGATATTTGCATCCCCTGTAACCCTTACCCTAACCCTAACCCAATTCGCTAAGGTATAGAGATGGAGATGCCCATATCATTACAGACTACGAGTAGTCCCCATTTTTACTCTGGGATTTTTCTCTCTCCCCGCCTCGTCTCGCCTTTCTCGCGTGGGGTGATTTTCACGCGCGCTCGCGTTTTGCTTGTTCTACTATCCCAGAGAAAAAGTGGGGACTATTCGTAGTCTAATGTCATTAGGGTTTTGGGAATGGGGATGCCCATATCACTATATATAACAGCGCATTTGTCCTCGGTAGTCAAAGCAATTTAGCCAAGATTAGCCTTTCTACGCGTAAAGTAAACAAGGCTAGCTAATTTCCTACATGTCTCTCGGATTTAATTCTGCAGCTCTGTGGACCCAAGTGAGGCGTTATCCCTCCCCGGTGTCAAAGCTTACGTAAGCTCGGATGATGTACCGGGAGACAATAAAACCGGGTATCATGTTCTAGATGAGGAAATTTTTGCGACAGATAAGGTAGCCATTTTTTTTCTCAAAGAGATCTTCTAGTTGAGAGGTTGTCTTTCTCGAAGCCGGTGGCTTGTTTATTTAGGGTCAGCACATCACACATCAAAACATCTGAACAGTGCAGGTCGGTATTTATGACAACTATTTCTGTATAGGATAGACACCTGGTACACTTTCAAAATAGGGTGGGGGTAGAAATTTATTTTGAAAGGTGGGAAGGGTTTTATCACTAATATTTTCTTACCTCAATTTTTTTTCATCGAAATTTCGTGTACGAATATTTTCTTTGATGCTGTAAACAATATTGCCAATGCAAGAATATTTTTTCTGGGCTACTTAATAGGAATGGTTTAATTTCCACCGAATCTATTCCTTGCATGAACGTTTCTTTGGGTTTGCCCCCTCCCCCAATTACCTTTTTGAATTAGACTAGAAACTAGTATATCCTTCCGCCATCTTGGGAGAGGTAAACACGCTACCAAATAAAAAAAGGAACGGGCTGAAAAAAATAATTTTAATTCGTGGTTCATGGCCTAAGAAAAAAATACGCCAAAATGAAGAATCAGGTCGAATAAAACTTGACGGATCCGAGCTTGTGAGCAAGCGTTTTACTTAAGCGTTTTACTTGCTTGATCAGGTGACCTGTGTAGGACAGGTGATTGGTGCAGTAGTAGCCAAGACTCAAGCCCAGGCTCAAAGAGCAGCAAAGATGGTCAAGATATCATACGAAGAACTACCGAGAATATTAACCATAGAGGTAATATAATATATCTAATTTTTTTCTTGAAATTGTACTTATGCACATATGTATAAACCTTTTAAGCTTGTATGGTTTGTTCTTCCATTTCAGACCACGTAATTGTTTCTCAGAGAACTGTTTCTGTGTAATGTCTTTCCTATCACTGTTTTTTTTTTTTTCTTACTTTCGTCCAGTGTCCAATCTCAAATATGTTTCCAAAGTCACTGAAAAAGCTGTTGCTGCTTAGCTTAATCACTATCTGGTTTGCAATGATTTGCACGCGCCTTTTCAATCTGCATAAAAGTCCTGCCACAGTACCGAGACAGCACTAATGAAGGTTCATAACGACAGAATGCTCTCTTGAAGGAGTGACAGCGCGTAGTAATGGTTCTTTCGGTTTGTAATCAGCTTTTGATACCGTTAACCATGACCCACTCGAGCTCCTGTCTAGACTTGACACGTGTTTTGGAATTTCAGGTTCTGGTTTGAAATATGTTACGAGTTAGCGATAAGAGCAATCTTTATTTCTTCGACCAAAAGGACGGAACGCAGGATTGTCGGAATAGTAACAGGATGATTTGTTCTAAAAATGAAACGAGGCATCACAACGGCGTCAGAGTGATATCTACCATAACTCAGAACTCTGGACTCGTAAACATGACAGCTCTCCTGGTCGTCCCGTAAATGCCGTGTCACGCAAAAGGAGAGAAATCTTAAGGTTACGCAGATCACAAAAGGAACCCTAAGCCAACATCAACACTTACTCCTCACTTGGCGCAAAATTTTAACTTCGGGGAAGGGATAGGTGGGCAGTTTCCCAGAGACGTATAATCTTGGTTTCATATTTTGCAGGAAGCCATAGCTGCTGAATCTTTCTATGACCTTGGTCCACTTTGTGTAGAAAATGGAGACGTGGAGAGAGGATTTGCTGAATCTGATCACCTACTAGAAGGCGAAATGAAAATTGGAGGACAGGTAAACCAAGATAGTATCACTGGGATCGAAGTGCAACTGAGTATGAAAGCCACTTGGTTTTTTAGCCTACGTAGCCGGCGGTTGAAAGTAAAATGAGCCCGAGAACTGAAGAACGGTTGGCGCAAGGGGAGGGGGCCTCTCAACCAATGGAAATTTTCCATACTCTCAGGAAGAGGAGAAAAAACTTCATGGGCCTCTTGGGCAGTGGCGTCCTCTTTTCTCGCGTGTCTCCCTCGGACGTTCCGTTTTTCTTGCGCCTATATTACCTCCAAGCGCCTGCCACACAGGCTACTAGTTTTATAGCTTTAAGGCCATTCAGTGCCAGCTTCTAAAAAAAGAGGTTTTACTGTTCTAATTATCACAGTTATCATGTATTGTGACATTATGTTATGATTTGGTGGTGGTAGTGTGTGTCCTGAGATCAAAATGACGCACCGCGACTCACGTGGTCTTCTCTTTTCTGGTGGCAATAGTCTTCCCTTTTGCCCGCTTTCCTTCACATTAGCGAAACTATGGACGTTGACAGATTGCATGTCCGGTTTACTAGGAAGACGTTTCTTATAGTGAGAAAAGTTTTCAGTTGTCTTTTTAAATTGTTTTTATTGTTTAAAAAAAGACGTGGCTGATACTTGTCCTTATTGTAAATGGCAACGAGTTCCATATAAAAGGTACAGCAGGAGTGAAGCTGTCTTGCCCAGTTGTAGAGCGGCTGACTATCGAGACGAACAGAAGAGATTGTGTATTAAATATCTTGCTAATTGATGACGAGATTTTGCAGATTTGTTCTCGGGCTGCTGTTTTGTCATTCATTATCTCTCCCTCTTTTTAGATCCTTTCCATTCCAACTCTATGTAGGAGCCAATGATTTGTGTTAAAGTCACTCTAAGGAGAATCTTCTATAATGTTGTGCTGACATCTGCGTGTAACTTGTTTAGGAACACTTTTATCTGGAGACGCAGGTCACAATAGCAGTCCCGAAAGGAGAAGATGGCGAAATGGAACTGTTTGTTTCCACTCAAAATCCAAAACTAACACAGGTACCTACGGTGCTAAATTGCTCGTTAATAGCCCTTTCCCAAGATAATTGTAACGTTAAAGTTGGCTGGGAGAGCGTAGAATCGAAAACGAGGTTATGATAAGTAAAATCAGCTGCCTCGTTTCCAGGGTTGTCTTTAGAAATATGGGAACGAATATGAAAAAATAAAATCAGCTTGAAAAACAAACGCCGAAAAAGCAACAATTCCTTCATGAAATCGGATTGGACTGAGAAAAGTGCAGCCTTAACCTGAACCCTGGGAAAGAGGTTGAATCAATCAGCTGGAAATTAAAAAAAGCGCCCAAAAAACAATGATTATTTCATCAAATTAACGATTGGACCGAAAAAAGGTGCAACCTCACAAACGTTCAAAAAAGAAAGGCACAGCAAAAAGCAAAACGTTAGAGAAATAATTTTCTTTTCAAGCCTGGAACGCGGGTCTGCAGCTAAGTCGTGGTGTCGGTTTCCAAAGATATTTGCTTGAAAGCTAAGGCTGGATTCTCTTGTTAGAATTAAACGTCCTTTACCTGATAGCAGCAGTAGTAGGTGTAGTAGTAGTCAGCCGGCAGTAGCAGCAGTAGCAGCAGCAATAGTAGCAGTAGTAGTAGTAGTCGTCGTCGTCGTCGTCTTGGTAGTGGTGTAATGGTTAGTGGTAGTGGTAGCAGTAGTAGACTAGTAGTAGTAGTAGTGTCAGCAGTAGAATCAGTAGCACTAGAAGAGGAGCAGCAGTTGCAGCAGCAGTAAGTAACCTTAGAAATAGAGGTCAGCGGTAAAACAACACTGTTAGGGCAAGTCATAGCCATATAGTAATAGTGGAAGTGGAAGTAGTAATAGTTATTTTCTAATATTAGTAACCGAATCTATCACTCCATGGTAAGTCAATTATCCTTTTAACAACGCTACTCTTTCAACTTCTTGCATTCGCTTAGGAAATGGCTGCGAAGGCTCTTGGTGTTCCGTTTAATCGAATTGTGGTGCGTACCAAAAGAATCGGTGAGTTTTTAGTACAAAACCCTTACCCAACCCTCAGCCCTTATAGCCCTGACCTTTCTTAAAGGGTATACTAAGGTAAACCGACTGTGACGTAGACTCACTTGTCAGTCTTAGTAGAATGACGCTAGCCCTTACTTTCCGTTCGAGATTTGACTCCTTTCTCGCGCGTGCTACATGGATTTTTAGCACGTGAGGTTTAAGTATGCAATTCTTTCTTTTTTAATACATGACTGGACTGAACAAAATGTTGGTGGTGAGGAGGAGATGAGAATCGCGGTAAATGAGTACGCCTGTTTAATCTGCTCTTCATTTCAGGTGGTGCCTTTGGTGGAAAAGAATCAAGGCATTGTTTCCTGACAAACGCAGTAGCTGTAGCTGCGGCAAAGTAAGGGGTTAACAAGATACTTTAGGTTCAGGGTCTTTAGGCAGCGGCCTAGGCCCTGCTCTGTAAGTTATCTATCAAAGGTCATTTGGGACCAGTCAAGGCGAGTGGTCTACTACTGATCCATTGTTGATGCCCGCTGATAGAGTTGGGCGAAGAGTCAAAGTGCCCAAAAATGTTTCTCGCGCAAGGATTGACTGTACTAGCCATAATCAATTTAATATCTCCTTTCCTTTCCTACTTTAAACCTCGCCCACCTAGATTAGCAACTGCTACATACAGGCTAGTCTATTGTAAAACGTTCATTTCCAAAAAAAAATATTGAACTTTACTGCAATATTTATTTATTTTTTTTGTTTCACTGACCATGGTTTTCTGTTATTCCACTTTCAGGATTGGTAAACCTGTGCGATGCATGCTCGATAGAGATGAAGATATGTTGAGTACAGGCACAAGACATCCGTTCCTGGTCAAATATAAGGTTATTGACCATGGTTATATTACTGCTAAACCATGGTAGACCATGCTTGGAAACTGTGTTCAACCATGGTAAAACCATGATTGAACATGGCCTATCCATGGTTCTCTCGCCGGAGTATGGTTAAGCAAGAAATCAGAAATATCGTTTTATTTGTTGACACTATGCGGTAAAAGCAAGTAATTACTTTTCATTTAAAGTACTGCTTATTTGTTCATGGTTTGTTTTATACTTTTAAAAAACGAGCAGGAGTGTATTATCAGGTTTAAAAATTCGAGGCGAATACGAGAGTTTTTACACCCGATAATTCACTCCTGCGAGTTTTTTGAAGGGCTTCAGAATCTCTGATATAAATCAACTCATTCTTGCACTAATATTTATGTTTGGAGTTATTTTGGTCTGAAAAATTGGATGTAAAGTTTAGCCATGTCTTTATTAGATGTAAAGTCACTCATTAAAACATTACGCTTAAATATGTGTTAAGACACAACAGCACACTACACTACTACGCTACCCAACTCAGGGGCTTCGTTATACGTACAATTAGATAAAACTACCATTTTCAACATAATAAAATGTTCGTAGGGATAGAAAGTACTTGTAAGTCGATTTCATTTAAACAGTCCCGGACTAAAGGATTTCATCCACAGATACCATAATAAGAACCACCTTGCACAGCATAATAACAACATCACAGCAAAGTACTACATGGTAACTTTTATTTGAATGGTCACAAATCAGGATTTCATTTACAGAAACAAACTAAACTTTGCACCACTTTTTTCAGCATAATAAACAACACCTTGTTAAAGTACTGCTCACTACCTTTCCTTTGAAACCATGCACAAACTCAAAAGTTAGAAACACCTTGTACAGTGTAATGAACAGCATCACAGGAAAGTACATACTGCTGGATAGTTTTCATTTGAGTGATCACACCTTAGGATCTCACCCAGAAACTAAAAAGTCAATGTGCGATAAAACGGACAGCAAGCGAAGAAACCACATTGTATGTTGAACGAACAATTAACATAGTTCTTCAACTCTTTTTGCTGCAATGTTCAAAAACAAATTGCACGTTTTTCTTGCCCGTTTTACTATAGCTTTAGAAACACACACCTTGTAATTGCACAGCGTAATAAACAATATCACAGGAAAGTACTGATCGGTGGCTTTCATTTAAACTGTCCCTGACACACGATTTTGTCTTTTAAGGTTGCATTTACATCGACCGGAAAGATAAAAGCTGTTGACCTTACAATGTATGCAAATGCCGGCAACTCTGTGGATGTATCTCGCAAGGTGGGTGCGGAATTTCTCGAATCTCGAAAGCTGTTAAAGTAGCATGACAGGGACCGTTTAGGCCCCAGGTATCATTTTCCAGAAAAATGATCAATTGGTTGATTTTAGTTTAGACTAAGGAAACCGGGAATTTACACTCAAAAGAAAATAAATAATATCGGCAAATCTAAATTTACCCGCAACTCAGTTTAGTAGCAAAGAAAGCGTCGACCACTATAATTTCTGGAAAAAAAGCGACTCTAAGATAGGGAGAGTTTAGCCTAGTATAGGGAAGCAAAATTCAACCGAACTACGGTCTGGTATAAGCTAAGGGTTCTGGGGTCCCAGCGGCACGTCGGATTCCCTTATAAAAATTCGTATCATAATATCCCTAACAAAAGTTCCTATGGTACCTCCTCCTGGGCATTTATGCCGTATTATGGAGTGGATCTCATCAACTTGAAGGGGGATATCATGAATAAAATTCCATGGGGAGCTTCCTCGTAAGTTAATTGACTAAAATTCCACAATAAACCAACGGCTGAAGAGGTCCCTTTCACTACTGGTAGAATTATATCTTAGCTCAAAGAGAGGCATTGATAGAGGCCGGCACGTAAAATTCTTTAAAAAAATCCTTTGAATGGCAAACGTTTTCCATCATAAAGTTTGTTAAAAGTAAATATGAAACAGATAAGTACCCCAGTAGGAGCCTGTATATAGTGTATTTTACTTGTTAGCCTTCCTTTAGAATTGCTTTACACTTGGACCGGATAACGAGCACTGAAATGCTTAACCTAATTGTCCCATTAATATACCAACTAAACCTGATTTTAGCAGTTTCAAAAAATAGTAACGGAAAACTGAAACAGAGGTTTGAATTTAACATGCTCTGTTGGCTGATACCTAAGTTTGCGAAGATAGGAAAACTATTTTTGTTTCGTTGTCTGTTAATTCTAATACAATGAGACATGCATGGTATTTTCCTTAAGGTCATGACGAGAGGTTTGAATCACATGGCCAATTGTTACCTCGTTCCAAATATTCGTGGAGTTGGCTATTTGTGTAAGACAAATATTCCTTCCAATACAGCGTTCAGGGGTTTTGGTGTTCCACAGGTGAGACAAAAGTTATGTTCTGTACCATTCTGATTCACTCAAAAGCTTGGAGTTTAACTACTAAGAATTGCTCCAAGTGCTCAAGAACGGAGGAAAACGTCTAGCGGGAATGCTGAGTAGTATATTGAATGCCAGTGAACAGCATGTTACAACTTGTACTCACTATCCCCACGTTAGTATAACATGTACGCTCACTTGCTGTTATTAAGCGGTCAAGGACAAACTGACTGATCTGCCAAAAACGAGTCGATCACGCCTGATTTCACTATATGGCCTTCTCTTAAGCATCGCCACCACGGGGAATTAGGTTTGTGTCATGACGTCAAAATGAGTAGCAATAATTACCTTTAAAAGGAGATCCCTTCTAAATGACTTCATACCCATGCTTTTCATTGATTTTAGCCTGTTCCAGGCTCCAAGATGGTAGTGGAGTCGTTCAGTAACAAGTAATGCGAGAAACGCGCGGGGGCTAGGGAGAGACAGTGTTTTGTATTCCGCGTAATAGCCCATTTTACAGTTACAGCTGGTGAAAACGAGGTTGGAGTTGACGTTGTTTTGGTACAAATCTTCCTGGTTATTATGCAAATTATGTTGTTCTTATGCTAACTAGAATTTTGCTAAGCATAATTTCCATAAGAAAAGGAAAGAGGTTTGTATCAAAACAAGGTCAAGCTCAGCCTCACGTTCACTCAAAGGCTAGGATGGTAAGCCCGCAACTGTAAAACGACCAATTAAACGGTAAAGCGAGGTCTTTCTAAAATAGCGCTTACAACTTAGTGCTTATTAACTTCCATGAGGACATAACTATATAAGCTGACACTCGGCATTAGGGTCAAGACAAAAACCATCAAGATAGAGCACAATAGCTAGGTTACCAAGTTATTTTGACTCTCGGAGACTACAGTGTTCAAGAGTGTACATAAAACGGTTTACAGTGTATAGAATAAACCTGTATATGAGTTCAAAAACTGTTGCGTGATTAGTCTTTCTCAAGAATACTTTATATATCCAATAAGCCATTTTTTGTGGACTCGGTACCCTAGCCTTCCAGTGAATGTGAGGCTGAGGTTGACCTTGTTTTCATACAAAACTCCTTTGCTTTGTTATGGAAATTGTCCTTGAAAAATACTAGTTAGCATAAGAACAACTTAATTTATATAACAAAGCAGGAATGTTTGTATCAAAATAAGGTCACCTCCAGCCTCGCTTCCATCCGTAACTGTAAAAATGGCCTATTCAGATAGAGCCATTTTTTCCGCCCGGCGCCGCCTCCTTTTTCGGATTGCATGCGTCTTATTTTCGTTTCAAATGCTTGTTTTAGTTACGTCTACCATACTATCTGCGAGCTTAGCACAGGCCACATTGATTTAAATTCATTTGAGACCAGTAAAAGCGAAGTTGATATGTCAAATTTAAGTGGCCTCAATTTTAGTAACTTTAATGCAATTTTTATGCTTTTACAAATGTATACTAATGTTGACAAATTTGTAGTCTATGGTAGTTACTGAATCATGGATATCAGATATTGCTACCACATGTGGAATTTCTCAAAAAGAGGTATGTTATCCCAATAGAACTTCTAAGGGCATAAAAAAATGTTCTATATTTGCATCATTTCTTTTTCGGGTACAAAATAATATGCAAATGTATTTTTTCCCGCTTTTCAACAAACAGGCTACTAGATCAAAAATATATTAGTACGACCAATCAAATCCGGTTACGAAGTGTTTCGGGATCGTCGCAAATCCTAAAAAAAAAAAAACTCGTCTAGTGTAGTTATAGACTAAATCATAAAGTACAATTCAAGAGGGTGAAAGAAAGTGGAAGTTTTCCTAAAATTATTTCCCGGATGCTTTAAACTTAAAAAAAAAACAAAAAACAAAAAACAAAAAAAACAACGACAACAAAAACCATAACATGTTAAATAATTCGGGAAGTAAATTTTGTCAGTTTTCAAGGTTAATGTTGTTTTCAAAACAGGTCCGAGAAGTCAACCTTGTCCAAGAAGGAAATTCAACTCATTTTGGCCAAGAACTGACTGACTGTCACATTCAACGCGTCTGGAGCGAGCTGCTACTGAAATGTGACTACGAGCGACGAAGGCAGCAAGTGGATTCTTATAACAGGTCAGCCACTCAAACGATATCCAGAGCATAATAGTTACATGATATCAATTCTCATTTCTACGCTGATATCCATGCCATCTTGCTTGTGGAATTGATGAGAAGAATCTGTTTAAACCTTTCACTCCTCCTCGTAACGGTAGCCAAATTTAATTTATAGCATTTTGTAAAAGTTCTACCGGGGACGATTTATTTGAAAGCTAACACCATAGCATTTCGCCCAAGAACCCAAAACTCAGAACGAATTAAAGCATCTCTTTTTATTTTGGTCTTAGAAGAGCCCGTTTCTCGAAAGTCCCAGTAACCTTTCGGGCCCGGAAAGCTGTTTTATGCTGGTGTGTTAATGCCGTTTTTGCATTCAAGATCAATGTTTCAATAATTTGAAAATGAAACGATGAAAATATCAGTCATTGAAGTAAAATTAACTGGTTTGTGAGCTAGAAACTGTGCTTGCCTATCATTCAACCGGTTTTGAGTTAAAAATCTACCTTCGGACCCGAAAAGTTACCGGGCCTTTTGAGAAACGAGCCCATGGAGTTTGTGAGTTGTCATAAGATTTTAGGTTCATCAATTTGTGTAGATATATAATATTGAATTAAAATGGCATTACTATGCGCTGTTATTAGGTCGAACCGTTGGAGAAAACGGGGAATAGCACTAACACCCACTATGCTTGGTGTGGGATTTTATCCTCTCTTCTGCAATAATCAGGTATGGGATATTGAAAAGGGGAAAATGTTGATCAGCCTTAGTTAACTTGTAATATGCGCACCACGTGTTTTAAGAGAGTGAAAGGTAATCGCTGCATGGTTGGCTCAGTTGGGAGAGCGCCGGTCAGTTTAGCGGGAGATAGTGGGTTTAAACCCCGGCCGGACGACCACTCAGTGTCTTTTTGAATTAAAATAACTGAGAAGAAAGTGCTGCCTTTGTAGTGTCATCCGCAAATGGTTAGACTTTGTAGTATTCTCGGATGAGAACAAAATAACCGTAGGTCCCATCTCACAGGACTTTCACTTATCTGGCTCTTGTGGGACGTAAACTACCTACACCACTGTTCGCAAAGAGTGGGGGACGTAGACCCTGGTAGTGTGGTTATATCCTTTTCTGGGATGGGTGGGTTAGATCGTAATGTGTAGTTCCAAAAAATATCCACAGAGGGCACTTTTGCTTTAGATGCCCACGCCCTGGAATTTCCATTCCAGGGGATGCTTGTCATAACCCCCCACCCCCTGGAATTTCCATAATTTTCCAAGTTGGTTAGGTACCCTCTGGAAAGAACATTTTTGTACAAAAAAGTTGTTGCACTATATTTTTATGCGAAAGACAATTTTTTCTGCGACAAAATGAGAAAAAATCCTTTCATTTATGTTCAGATACGGTGTCTAATAAACTCAAGGATGTTCTTAGCTAACAATTAACCATTGAGGGCGATACCTTACACTACTGACTACACAAATAATGTCATCTGCAAAAGAAGTAGTTACTTTCAAACTAAACACCACCTTTTCCCTCGGACTTCCCACTTATCTCTTCTCTACTCCTACAACATTGTGTCACTGTTATTGGTGTCCAACGTCTTTGCCCTTGGTTTGCCACACTGATTGTCAACTTACGTTGCGAAACGTTCAAGTTTTCTTCCACGTTCTCGGTTAAAATAGTAATTTCTGAGGGGCAGTTATTACTTTACTGGTTGTACCTCCCCCCACGCCGTTTTAGGATGTAAACAAACCAAGAGGTATTATCTGATGCTAACCGCGAGTTAGTCGCGGTAAACCCAAGGTTAACTAACCGGTCCTCTAACCGCTATTTTTTTCGAACAACCTACGGTTAAGAAATTTAATCTCCGGTTAGGCCTAACCCGAGGTTAATTTAACCCGTCTTTTGAACAACCCGGCCCAGGAGAAATGAAAAACAAAGGTTATGTAAAATTTTGGGGGGGCAAATGAGGTGCCAAAAAGGGTACCCGCTGACCAATGTCACATGACTGTATCGCAGGCTCAGGTATACTAATCATTGGGGTGACGAACGATATTGGTTTTCAATTGATCGCGGGCTCAGGTCCATTTTCATTTTTGAATTCACTTTCATTCAGTTTGCTTTCTGCTTACGGCAAAAGTTAAACGCTTGAGAACGACATTTCTTAACAGTTCATTCGAGAGTTTCGCTTTTGGCCTAAATCTATACATCATATTTGTGACGAGTGCCAAAGCGTATAATTTGCAATTGCTTAGACTACAATTATCATTGTCACTGACGATCATGCATATCTGCATTTAAGTTTTATATTCTGCAGTTCACGTCTTCAGTCTACGTTTCATTCCTTTCATGGGTTAAAATGAACTCAACAAATTTGGCCTGCTCCCAATGTATGGGTCTGGTGGAGCAATACAGCTCTAACGCGGTGGCCATGCGTTCGAACCCCGTTGAAGTCACGAAATGTTTGCGGGTTAATTGCAAATTCTTAAATTGCAATTATCACTGCGACGATCATATCCTCATTTAATTCTTCTATTTGTTATTAAGATTAGCAATACGTAATGTTTTCGATGTGAATACACAGTATTGCTATGCTATTAAAAATCACAGGAGTTCAGGCTTCAGGAGTAATCATTGATCGTTTATTGCGACAATGCTGTTTCGTATGGTCCGAGATTGCAGGACCACACTCATCAGGCAACTTCAATCGTTAAAGTTGCCTGATGAGTGTGGTCCTACAATTTCGGACCATACGAAATAGCACTGTCGCAATAAACGATCAATGATTACTCCTGAAGCCTGAACTCCTGTGATTATTAATAGTCAATGCTCTTCAATTAAATGAATTGAGCGCTCTACGAAATACCTTCTACCCAGAATACAAGTATATATTTTCTAAAGTGTGCGTTATTTCCCTCATGTAGTGGTCTCTTATTAGGTTTTCATCATCGGCCTATACTTGGGAATACTGGCTTTTCGTACTCATTTTCCCTTTTTACTCCTAGAGTTAAATTATTGAAACTAAGTATAAGGTTGTCCTATTAACTGTTGACTCTTTGGAAAATGTGTTTTATGGTGAGATTATTTAAATGAAACTGAGCTGCTTATCATGCTTTTGAAGGAGGTTCTTTCCCCCGGGGATACTTCTGGGAATTATTGGTGGGGGTGTGCTGCCCGGTTCTCCAAATCTTGACCCTATTTCAGACCAAAAAATGTCAGTTTTCACTCCCGTTTTTAGACCTGCCCTCTTAAAATCCATACCTGTTTTCAGACCTGGCCTTAAAGAAATTATGTAATCATTACTTAGATTAGAACATCAACAGAATATCATTTCTCAATAAATTCCATTTCGAATACTCATATTTCCACTTCCTTCTTACCTACTCATTTGATTTGGGATTGAACGATAAATATGTTCATACTTTCCCGTAGTTCCCTCGAAAACCATACTCGATTCCGGACCAAAATGGGCAAAGTCCAAACCCGTTTTCAGACCAAAACGGCGCAACAAAACCCTACCCTTAGTAGCTGCACATACCTATATGGCTTTAGTAGGGAGTACCCCCAACCCCGGCTCCTACTGAAGTATTGAGCAGCACCTTCATTTAACACTGCTAATTAAACGGTACATCAAGAAGGTTCTAACTTTTGAGTATGTAGATGAGATTTCAAACAGTGAGACCACTGAAATGAAAGCTACGGTGAGCGACGCTTTTACGTGCTGTTCTTCGTCATACTGAACAATGTTTGCCTATCACGTCTGCATCAGTCTGTGGACCTAATCTCATGGTGTGACCATTCAAATAAACCACTTTAACGATTCTTTTGCATGATTCACCTACAAATGAAATTAGGAATATTTATTGAATTCCGTGTTTGGCACAGCGATTTCATTTTAGTGTTGTGTTTTGTGTTACTAGGCTGGAGCCTTAGTTCATGTTTATACAGACGGATCAGTTCTTGTCACTCACGGAGGAACAGAAATGGGACAAGGACTACACACTAAAATGGTGCAGGTGGGTCGGGCTTTTAAGGTCATGTCTACGATGTACTGGATAGCTTTCTCTGTCATGCCGACGTGAAAAGCTTTTGATTAATGATTTTTAAAGATCTGCCGGAGAATTTTGAAAGCGGTTCTCCAGGCAAAAAAGAACAGGCAAGCACCAAATTAAACCTTGTACCTTAATGTGAAGACAACAAAGCCATAAAGTACGCTTCACACAATGCATCTTGTAAATTGTACTTGGGACTGCGTTTTTCTGACGTAAAACTCGTTTTTCTGCAGGTAGCAGCGAGGAGTTTGCGCATACCCACATCGAAAATTCATCTCAGTGAAACAAGCACCAACACCGTTGCTAACACTTCCGCCTCGGCTGCTTCAGTGTCAGCTGATCTCAACGGCGTGGCCGTGAAGGTATGAGTGAAGAGATTTCTTTGATTCTTTTCCGCTTCATATTCGCCTTTCATCTGTATGTTACGCTACGACAATTCTCTTTCTTTAAAGAAAAGGAAAAAAGAATCCGTGGGCGAAACGAAGCGAGTGGTGAACAGCAAGGCAGAAATGATTTTTCTTCAGTTAGAATATAGACAACAAGAATATGTCTTTGGAAGTTACGTCTTCTGCCGGTTCTGCAGACGGACGATCTTGACGTCCCTCATTTTTCCGTGCTTGTAGATTGCGTGTGAGAAAATACTTGATCGACTCAAACCTTACCAAATGAAGAATCCCAAAGGAACCTGGGAAGACTGGGTGCGCAATGCGTTCCTGGACCGTGTCAACCTCTCTGCAAATGGATTCTACAAGTAAGACAGCTCTTAGCACTGTTAGGACTATCCATATTCTATCTTACATTTTTATAGTTTGGCACTATCATTATTATCATCGTCATCATGTTTGACTGATGTTACCTACAATCGAATCTCGTCCGTTAAGCGGCAACTCTCGGGGTACCGGCAAGTAGCCGCTTAATGAGGTTCGTTATAAATGAGCATAATCTTTAGCAGAAACATCACTTTGTTTTGAAACAATTACACAAGGCGAGCAGCATTAATGGTCCACAGTCGGTGGGCACCCTCTATCTCGGACCACTGTATTTTCCTTCACCATATTCTTGAAATAAAGCCAAACTAAGTGTATCAGGCGCCTGATGGCCGCCTAATAGAGGTGAGAACAATGGGAGAACACTCAATGGAACGTTAAAAAGGTGTCCGTGGCCGCTTAATAGAGATTTAAGTTCCCATTGTTTTCTACAATTATTTCGGGACTTTACATGATTACTGACCGCCTAATAGAGGGTGGTCCCTTAATAGAGGTTCAACTGTACAATGGAAACTTCATGTGTGATCACCTCTCGGAAGCGACCGCAACGACTTTTTGCGTTAACATTTTTATAGTTTTCAACTTGAGGCATGGTCTGATCTTTTGCTTGTTGAATGTGCTACGCAGAGTATACGAAGAACCTTTCCTGACAAGTTGAAACCACACATATCATAACTTAGAAATTGTATGCAGAAAATTTTCTTTGCGAACGTCTGCATGGGGGGCTAAGCTTTGTCAGGACCTCCTCCGAAGGGACCCCGTGTGGGTTGTTTCTCGTAAACGACCACACCCCTTGAATGACCACTAAATAGGGAGTTTAAACAGCGAAGTTTTTGAGCGACGCATCAAAAGTCTATTACCAATTGCTTACTCTTATAGAGACGATTTGCCCAAAAATTTGTTCAAAATCAGCGCTCAAGAGTGCAAAAAGTCCACCTCCGGTTGACGTGCTTGGCTCCTGCTTAAACTCCCTTATCTTTACATTTGTGTAGTCTCTTACGTGAGATTCGACGGTACTTTGAATTATTAATACTTTTATATGCATGTTTTTTTTTTATAAGGACACCTAATGTAGGTATTGGAAAGCGGTGTTATAACTATTTTTGTTATGGTGCTGCGTGTTCAGAGGTGGAAATCGACTGTCTTACTGGAGACCATCAGGTATGGAAAAATTCGTTCTCCCTATAGATCATTTTCACATAACAATGCGGCGGCCATATTTGTGTACAAAACAATTAATCGGTGGCCATGTTTGTGTACAAAAACAATAAATCCTGAGGGAATTGAACTCTTTTCACATGTTAAAACTTTCTTTTATTCCAAGCAATTTGCAAAGCTGCTGACCACGTGACCGAAAACGATCTATTATTTAATAATGCCCATAAGGTTCTACTTCATTACAAGCTGAAGCCTGCGATAATATAAAATTTGACAATTTTTTTCAGTTTACTTACGAGCCACCAAACAAAAGGGCATTTAACTGACAGAAATCGCCACTTGTAAATATAAGACAATCTGGATTCCGGAATTCGGGAGTTGTGCTCATGGAATCGGGAATTCAGCTCAAGGAATCTGAAATCCCGTTAGTGATTGGAATCCGGAATCCAAAGCTTGGAAACCAGAATCAAAGACCGTCTTGGAGTATACCGTACATGGCGCCGAAGAGATGAAAGCTATAGCTTTATCAAATGCTCATACCTAATGCAAACAACCGGTGACATGGTAAATTACTGTAACATGTGGATCCTGTTTGTTAAAATTAGTTTAAGAGAAATTATGATAATCATTGAGGAAATTTCACTATTAAGTTTTCTTTGACTGTTGCTGTTAATTTGTATGGTGAAGGTTCTCCGTACAGATATTGTTATGGATGTTGGTGACAGTCTTAACCCAGCTATCGACATTGGGCAGGTCAGTATCTAGCACTCCTAAAATTCTTCACGGAACACCCTCGTAAGTTAAATGACTAAAAATTGCATTAAAAGTCTACCGGTAGAAATATATCTTAGCTCGAAGGGAGGCATTGATAGAGGCCGGCACATAAGCAGTAGAAGAGGGATTAAATAAATAACGAGAAATCCTCTGAGTCGCAAACGATTTCTATCGATCCGATATATTTATAAATTAAATCAATGGAAAAAATCTCAATCGAAGAATTTCAAATATTGTTTAGGATAACTGGTAGTCAAGGTAAACACACCGCAGATTTCCCGGTCCGTCTCTCTTCTCATCCTGATGTCTAACGACCTTTTTTAGGTTGAAGGTGGTTTTGTACAAGGGATGGGCCTGTTTACTCTTGAGGAAGTGCGCTTTTCACAGACCGGCGTTCCATGGACAAGAGGGCCTGGGGCATACAAGATTCCCGGATTTTCCGACATTCCACTCGAATTTTACGTTCATCTTTTGCAGAGTGCGCCCAACAAGCATGCAATCTACTCGTCTAAGGTTAAGCAGCATACACCGTTTAAATATGTTCTCGATTTGAGAGGTGTTTGTTTTGAAGACTTTAAGGGTCGGTCTTTTAAACGAAGTCTAACTTAGACGGCGGTTTAAGAAATCTTTGGACCTCCATGTCTCTTCTTTACTGGGTCAATTTTAACAGATAAATGCTTTTTTAGTCTGCACTATATGCTTTACAAATGGTACGGTGTTTTGACAAAAGCGTTAGGCAAACTGAAAATGACTTAGAAAGCGGTTTTGTTCAACTCTGGTTAAAATAACCGTTTTAATAACCGACCCTAAGTACTTCCAGCTCAAATATGATTTTATTAACCCTCTTCTTCCAAGACTGGCCAATATCAATTTTTCTTCTAACCATAAATTATTAGTTCATAATCAAGAATTAGGCCACTCGAACTTAATTAATGGGTCAACTCAAATTAGGTATGGCGGACGTAAGTGATTCAATTGTCGATGTTTTCATGTACCAAGACTAAGGTAAACGCCCAGTCTAGCTCTTGGAATATGTAAATTTCACCTAAGTTATTTTTAGATCAATTAAACGCTTGAAATTAATCGGTAGCTCGCTGGGCTCCCGGAGAAGTCCGCGAACTTTTAACCAGTGTTGTCAAGAGAGAATTCAACAGTAGCCATTTACAATACTCTACGTTGTTTGCTTTGAGGCAGTCGCACGTGTACTTTTTTGACGTTTTAAGCAATCGCTAAAAATTTGCGGACGTCTCAGGAATTAGAATCCCGTTCTAATTACCGCCTCTAAAAATAACTCAAGTGAAATGCACATATTCCGGCCAATGCCTTAAAATTCCCTCTCTGTTTCATTATTCACTCTTGCATGTACTGTAGTATTATCCCTCGCAGCAACTTTTGTCTCGTCACACAACGCTCCTTTGGGGATGAGCGTTGCGTGACGAGACAGCTGCGAGGGAGACTAGAATGACAGGTAAAAGGGGAATTTTTTGATGTGTCACAACGATGTGACGAGTCCTCGAAGCGGGCGGGGGCGGTCAACGAGGTTGTAACTTAGCTGTGGTTGGAAACTAAATTCGATTGCTCTCTTCTATTCAGGGCCCCGGGGAAGCCTCTCTATTTCTTGGTGCTTCAGTCTTTTTCGCCATTAAAAATGCCATTACCGATGCAAGGTAAATCCCACTGTCTCCATGCATGTGCAGTATTTCTTATTTAGCGATTACTTCATGATTATGACCCTAGCGTCAAGTGTTAATCTGTTGGGGTCTCAACGTTCTCCACACGTTTGATGACACAATCTTGAGACCACTCCCGCTAGAACGATCATAACATTCCTTAAACAAACATGAAGACATTTAACAAATCGATGCGAATTTTCCATGGTCTGAACACTTAAAATATCGACAATAGAAATGACGTCAAAATGTTCAAAACTAATTAAAAGTGGAGTCACTAGCCTAAGGCATGAAGTGGTCTCACTGCAAAGTTTTGAACATTTTGCCGTTATTTATTTAGTCGATAAGAATACAGACCATGGGCAATTGTCGTGATTTGCTTTTTATAATAACATCGACAGTTTTGACGTCTAGGGGGGCGTTTCTCGAAAGTCCCGATAATTAACGGGCCCGGTAAGCTGTCCCCGTTTACATTAAGGATCGAGGTTTCAATAGTTTTGCATCTATCATGATAAAACTATCAGTTAGTGAAACAAAATGGAGTAGTTTGCTAGCCAGGACCCACGCTTTTATTCTTTATGTTTTGATTTGAATATTTGATTTCGGGCCCGTTAAGTTACCGGGACTTTCGAGAAACGGGCCCCAGTTCCCTAATTTCCGTTGAATTTCCTCGGAAAATAGCGCCACCATCACGTCATTTCCATGCATTATCGTCCCTCTTATCAAACAGCTCTCGGCCGATCAGCGCGAGATAAATACCCCAGTTATGACAAATAGTGATGTTTACCCTGATCTCGGACACATTCAATCTCCTTTCCTTGAGGGCTTATCCTCTTTCTCTCCTCTCCTACTACCAAGGTTGAGATACACTGCTCTTGTGCGAATTTAACAAAACCAAGAGGGCTTACATGTTAAAAGAGGGTTGTTTCCCCGTAAGGGGGGGGGGGGGGGGGGTACTCCCTTATAAGGGCTTAATGGGGACGTGCGGCCAGCCAGGGTATGTTTTTCGGGATTTTTGTCTTAATCAGGGTATCGATTTATCAATTTTTGTCTTAAACAGGATATCTTTTCTTGGACGATAAACAGCAAAATTTTTACAAGCTCTAATGTTAATTAATATTGACTTCCGTTGACTTTGGCGTTGATAAATGTCTTAAACCGGGTATCAAAAATCAGAATTTTGTCTTAAACAGGGTAGGAAAATCAGCGATATTTGTCTTAAACAGGGTCAGGGTATGAGGGGCCTCGCCGCACCTCCCCACCCAGGTATATATCGAGTATTCCCCCCCCGGGGCTGTTTCAAAACTTCGAAAATAAGACGTCGAAATCACCCATGGCGTTAACTTTAGAAGTTCCTTTCAGTCTGGCTCTCAATTATACCGTAGAGCAAGCGTTTTTTTTGCCGGAGAGAAAGCAGTCACTATTGTCTGCGTGTGTAAACGCCATCATTAATTTGGAAAGCGGAGGAAGGTTGGGAAAAGAAAATGGACAATCAATTTTTTGCTACATCTTCAATTCCTTCGCCTTACCTGACCCGAGCACTATACTCGAGCTCTAAGCGGCAAAGCTCGCGGGGCACTTAGAATCCACCTGTACTTAAGATTACTTACTTCTTTACCGGTCAAAACTATCAACAAAAAGGTGAAAGGAGGTATGAAAAGGTCCCCTACATCGACATCATCGGTACTGAAACAATGTTAAGTGGTAGTCACATTTGATCTTAATAAGCCTTGATCAAACGTGACTGCCATTTAACATATATAGCTTGCCACTGGTGTTAATCTTCTTCGCTTTACTTTCATGTAAAATTTAGAGTAACAAATTTCATTGTCCGTTTGCAGGCGTGAAAGAGGTATTGAAGAAGTCTTTAGACTGGACAGCCCTGCTACGAGCGAGCGAATCCGAATGGCTTGCGTAGATAAGTTTACTCAACAAGTAAGTGGTTCGGGACCAACCGTGCTAAAACTCAACATACTGGGAAAATTAAATATCGAAAGTTGGGAGGGTCTCTATAGAGCCAGATGGAAAAAGGCCGGGTTACATCTCTTGTGTTTGCGACCCTTTTAAGGAACCGAAACGGACGCTGTTCAAACATGCAGTTCGCGTGGACTAGAGGTGCACATGTAGGCTACGCCGATGTGCCTGCACGTGCGTTGCACATGTGAATTCCACACTACCCAGTAAACGCTGATCAGTATTCTACAACTTGCGAAAACAGCATGACTCGAAAAAACTGATTGCAGAGCAAAACAACCCGGGGAAGCCAGGTAGGAGGTAGGCTATGTCTGCTGGCAATGATGAGGGGCCCGTTTCTCGAATGGCCCCGAACCTTTTCGGTCCCGAAAGCAAATTCAAAAAGAAAAACGTGTTGAATAGAAGCATAATTCCTAGCTCACAATCCAGCCAATTTTGCTTCGTTAAGATTGCTTTATTTTATAATTTTCAAAATCATTGAAAACTTGATCGTAAATGCAAATATAGCTAACACAAAACATGTTCCGGGCCCAAAACGTCCCCGGGACTTTCGAGAAACGGCCCTTGTTAGACGTCTAGAAGCCATGTTCGTTTCTGGGAAATGGTAACCAAGAAAACACTCAAATAAAGAAACAAACAAAGAACGTTTAGCCTGATCCACATACTCGGGAACATGCTACCAAGACATCACCCGGCCAGCAGCCATTTCTGAACGCCATCTGTCGCATTTTTATATTTTAATCTCGAAGAAAAATTTCTTTTACATTGCAGTTTACCTCAGTTGCGGATCTCGGAGCAAAAGACTTCAACGTTTATCCTTGAAGCAATGATCATTGCTGGTTAAAAATTGTCAGACATTAAAAATGAAGATACTTTTGATTTTTTCTTTAAAAGTTTTAAAATATTATTTAAAACCAAGTCATAGTGGAGCTCCACGCGCGCGCAAGCGTAGCCCCATACCTACGAAAATGTGGTAATCTACCCATCCGAGAAATTTTGGTAATTACGTGACCGTCCGCCCGTCCGCCAGTCCGTTTGCACCACAGGTACACTAAAGTAAAATAACTCAATCAACAGGTATGGCAACCCAAATGCAACTCGAGGTTATTTTGGCGGGAAATCGCATAGCCATCCGCGTCTTGTGAAGCAGAGACAACTAAAGACTGTATAGTGCTGTCTAAAGTATTAAGCGTAGATTAATTGTCATTCCCACAAATTTGGAATATAGAGAAAGAGAAAGACAGAGAAGAAGAGAAAATAGGCGACAGGCCAGCGGACCTTAACGAGAAAAAGAGCGACGGAGAGCTAGAGCGAGAGATAAGGAGCTATTTTTTGTTGGAAGAACAACATGAATTTGTAGCGGCGGTGAGAAAATGAGAAATGGGCTAAGCACGAAAGAAGCGTAAGAGTTGCACGAGACGATAGCCCGGGGGCCAGTGTTAACTCAATTGAAGGTCAAAGCAACAAGACTTATTTTGCAATCCCAAGAAAGCCCCTGGGTAAGAGTCAAGCTGGCCCTTAGATTTCCTGGGGGAGCCAATTATCTAGCTAGGACAGGTGATGAAAAATCGTTCACTGAAAATGGTGTTTTTATAGCCTAAAAACGCTACTTCTCTATCTAAAACGAGTACTCCACACTTTTACACGACCTATTTTGCCTAAAACGAAAGCATATAAAAATTTCAAATTTTTTTAACCAAAACCGTGGACAAATGCAAATTTTGTCACTTTCCTAGCATGATGTTTTTGTAGTGTTGAAAACGTTAGTTTTCCTTCCAGAAGGTCACAAAACACACACATTTTCACGGCTTATACTGCCCTTAAAAAAGGATTGTAAAAATTTCAAATTTTTTGACCAAAAGCATGGACTAACCCCTTTGGAAAAATGCAAATTATTGGTGTTTTTATCGTCTAACAAGACAGTCCTGGATTCTGGATTCTGGACTCTGGATTCTGGATTTCGCGCCGTGGATTCCGGATTCCCAGGGAATAGGTTCCAGTCATTGTCCGTGAAACTTGGATTCTGGATTCCAATCTTCCGAAAGATTGCGGATTCCTTAAGCTGCTATTCCCGATTTTATACTACTACATGAGAAATTTGCGCAATTTGATTGGCTAAGAGCAGTGGTATTTCAGCTTAATTTGAAATACCTAAATGTGAAAATTACAAACCTTTTGCTGGTAGTAGTATAAACAAATAATAGCATGATTTGTATGTGATATTTGGCATAAATACCTCTCGTGATAGTTCAAAATTGTCTCAAATTTCACTCGCTTAACGGCTCGTGAAATAACGTATAACAATTTTGAAATATCACTCATGGTATTTATGCCAAATGTCACTACGAATCATGCTATTACCTGTACTAACAAGCAAAAATTTCTTGGATTACGGAATCCAAATTCCATTATAGCTTTTTTTCTCCACAATTTGCATAGTGCATACCACCTTCAAGCTTTTTGCTTGATTTTCCCGTCTTAAATACATTATTCAAACAACTTCACTTTCCCTTATAGTTCACTTAATTTGCTGTCTACCCCTTTTACCCACTTTTCCAGTTCATCCAACTTCTCTTTTACCTTGCCAAGCTTCTCAAGGATCATTTCTAATTTCGGCATAATGTCCCTGTCATGCTTAAGGCTTTTGTAATCTCGTCGGCTGACGCGCTACCTTCTGAATCTGACGTTTTACCGCATTTTCAGCTTCTTATCTGACGGCGAAAAGGTCTCTTCTTCAGACGACGTTGAAATTATATTTTTCCATGTCTTCCTTTTAGAACTTTTCGCCATAAACGAAAATTCCAAGACGCAGTTCACAAAAACACTACAAGTCAGACATCTTGCCTGACCCAGTCCCCTCATACTTTCGGTGTTCGAAAAAGCTTGTATACCTAGAATACAGCTGTTTTGAGAAAGGTTATCGGGAAAAGTGCACGCGACAATCCCGAAAGGTATTGTGGGTGGTTTTGTCTGCCCTGTTCTCCAAAGAAATTTGAAAGAATGTCACGAGAGGCCACGGACATATGTTTGAGAGTGCTAATGGAAAGCAACCAAAGTAGGTTCGACAGCTACAGTCGTTAAGAACAGTGTATTGATCATATCCCATATTACCTTTCGGGGTTGTCGCGTGCACATTTTTTCCGACAACCTTTCTCGAAATAGCTGTATATTAACCAAATATCTTTTCTACGCTTCTTTTGAACCTTTTCCAAAACCCAATATGGTGAGTTTATAAAATCAATACATTTATAACCTGAAAACGCTTGTTCTATATCTAAAATGTCAGCAAACATCAAATGAATGAGGATGAAGGGATTTTTCAGGTTTTTGACCAAAATCAAATGTAGCGACTTTGTAAAAGCGATATCTTTCTGCCCTGGAGAGTATTGTTTTATATCATGTATATCACCAATCATCATATCAAAGAACATTTTAAAGAAAAATGAAGAGAGAGGAATTGTTTTATTTTTGGACCAAAATGGTGGGTTAAACCCTTTGTAAAAATCGGGTGTAGCAACTTTGTAAAAACAACATCTTTAAAGCCTGGAGAGGATTGTTTATATCAAGTACATCACTTTATTATATAAACACCAGTGAAATACCAAGTGAGCTTTCGCACGAAAACTTGATATCTTCACATGAGTTAGAGACTTACAGGAATTTTTTAACTTTTTGACTGAAACAATGGCTCAACCCCTTTACAAAATTCCAATATCATGGTGATTTTGTATTTATAGCGTGGAAAGGCTTATTTTACACCCCTAATATCACCATACTTCCTTTCTAGAGCCTTTTTTTGACAATAAAGGAAGACAGACCAATTTCCTACTTTTGACGAAAATCATACGCCCAATGCAAAAATGGCTGCCGGATTAATATAATAATTCTTTTGTTGAAATTAAAATCAGCCTAACTAGCCTCGCCTGCGATAATGTATTCTTTTGAATTTTGTACTGGAGAACGAGGCTAGTTAGGCTAATTTAAATTAAAACAAAAGAATGTCAATCAAGCAGCCATTTTTACATTGGGTCTATGTGTTAACCCTCTTACAAAAAACCCATTGTGGCCTCTTTTAAAAACGATGTCTTCATGACCTGAGAGGATTGTTTTCACGCCGTATCATGTACAAGTATATCACCAAACATGATCAAGAGAATGAGAATGAGAAAATTTTCATTTTTTTTTTTACCAAAATCACCTCTTCACAAAACTCCGACATGACAACTTTGCAAAAACGATATGTTTATGGCCTAAAAAAATTGTATTATACAAAGAATAATATATTGATTTAATCCGGGAAAAAAGCGTCAAGCTCTCTTTAATATCAATAGTGTACGCAAACAAAATTATAAAATCGTGTATTGCTAAAGAAATAGTGAACACAACTATAACTGTAAAAGGCAAGAGCAATAGGTCTAATTAGCAAAAAACAACTTTGCACGTGCAGCACACTGTTTTTGTACTTTTCGGTTTTTGCCTTTGTTTTGCATAGCTACAACTTGTTACACGTCGACGTTTTAAAGAGTAAATGTTGCATGTGTTCCTGTTCACTTTTTTACTCCACTGTCGCTCATTTTCACCTTGGTGGCTGCTACAGTATTTCTCCGATTTTGCAACAGCGCTATAGAATTTTCACCTTTTTCTTCCAACGAAATTGGTCTCGTTGTTTTTTTTATTTCTCGGTCTAGCTCTTTCTCTGTTATCAACGTTAATGGGGTGGACGTGTAATGTATGTACGTACGGTACATAAGTCGTACAGACGATTTTGTCAGAACCAAAATTTCTTGGATGCATAGATAACCAGATTTTGTTATCCATGGTACTCCGCTCCGCGCGCTTCTCGCGCGCGAGACCTCCGCTTTTAACAAATATCATCTCAAAGGCTGTCGTGGCAAAAAAAAAAAAAAAGTAAAGAGATAATAGAAAAACGATATCTCTATGACCTAGAGAGGTTTGTTTTATATTATGCTAATGTATATCACCAAACATCATTTCAAAGCTTTTTTTTGTCAAAAATAAAGAAGTAAGGAGCCTGGCATAGTATATGAATAATCATCATTTCAAAGTCAATTTTGACACAAGCTCGGTGCATAAATTACGCGAGTTTCGATACTGTTTTGCATATTACGAACGATTTAAAGACTTTGTATGAGAAGTTCAATATAGTTGTTAAACCGTAGAAATATAGGCATAAATATAGAAATAAATTGTACTTACGTAAACTTGGGCCTGTTGTTGCTTTTTCTGTGTAACCTGGGCTTCGTTAATGGCCATTTTATACGGTTTTGAAGCTTGTTGTTTGTTGATGTTTCCTACGTTAAGCAAAGCAAGGCAGGTTACTGTGGGCAAACTCGGCTTGAAAGCGCCAACTCCTTACGACCAGGTAAGCCTTTTATCTCTTCCTCTCGTCATGAATATTACGATGTGTTTTTAGTAGGAAAGTTTTTTCAAGGTTTTTGGTTCTGGGCAATCTAACGTGCACTCAGGAACCTCTATGACTACGTGTTGCGTGGTGAACGCGAACATGGACTCAGGGGATCCCGGTAATCAATATTGCATGAAAAAACATGGATCTTCCTACCCTCAGATAGTCTACTGATTGCGCGTTAGCGGTGTTTGGAATTATCCAATAGATAATTTATTCGCGTGCAAAAATGGCAGGCATCGTGAATCAGGTCACTCTACAAAAATATACAAAATGTTCGCGCTTTCTACGCAACACGTAGCCACCGAGGTTCCTGAGCGCACGAAAGATTGCCTAGAGCCATAAATTTTCAAAGTATTCTCCCACAAAAAACACATTGCAATACCATGACGAGGAGAAAAAAAAAAGAGACTAAGCTTGCCTTAAGGATTTGACGCTTTCATGGTGAATCAGTGCGAGGTCCGTGATGCGGGAGAGATTTGTGAGTTGCGACTGCACACAGGAACCTGCCCTGCTTCAGTTTGTGCAGGAAAAAAACAATGAACAAACAACGAGCCTCAAAGCTGGAACATGCTCCCAAAACATCACTCAGCAGCGTTGTCAGCAGCCATTTCCGAACGCCATCTGTCGCATTTTTATATTTTAATCTCGAACAAAAATTTCTTTTGCATTGCAGTTTAGGCCATCCCAATTTAATGCTTCGTTTCCGATCGCCCGACCGATCCATTTTTTTGGAAAAGTAGAAAAAAAAAATCCAGAATCACTTGTAAAGAAGCTGGTACTTTAATTTACAAGCACACGATCTTGTCTTATTAACACCAATTGTCTTAAATTATCATCGATTCTTCGTTTTTGTAGCCTTTTTACACATTGGATGGTCCTGTTAATATACATCTTTTACCATCTGATTATATCTTGCAGACTAAACGTGAGATTTGATGTGCAATCATGAGTTCATTCTTTTTTTTTTTTTTTTTTGCCCGACCGACCGACCCACCTTGACGAGAGGGAGAGCGATGGGAAACGAAACATTTTATTGGGATGGCCTTACCTCAGTTGCGGATCTCCGTCAACGTCTGTCTAAAACGCGTCAGCCGCTATCAACACTTGACATAATCACAATTTACCCAACAAATAACTAGAGCAGAACAAATAACAACACAGAACAAATAACTAGAGTTGCTCTTGTATAAGCAACTAAGAAGAAAGCCAACCCGGCAACTGATGAGGTTCGCCTGGAGACGAAATTATTCATAGTCATCGAAGCGGCAAATTTGAATGCGAGCGCGCTTTGAATAGCCCAGAATTAGAGGAGAAAGGGCCCAAATTGGTCAAGTAGGGTTAGTAAAACATGCTTTTCTGTTTTCCAGAAGTCTTGCCTGATCACAACGTGGGAATAACAAAACAGTTGCAAGGCTGTTAAGCTTATTCAAAAGTTATCACCAAGAGAGGAACTACGCACTCCATTCCAAAGACTCACATTATCTCCAGAAAAACAAGCGGCATGACTGAGTCACATCGCAATTCTCCATAGTTGATGTAGTTTTAGTTTAAGCTGCAATCCATTCTTCGAGATTTGGATATCACTAGCCGTCCTACTAAAAACGCTAACGAGCTAGGCCAAGCGTGAAAAAACATGGCAGGAAACCGTCACATTCACGGCCAAAAAGAAAATCGCTTAAAATTATTCAGATCCAGGAGGCAATCGCAACCCTTTAAACCCTTATTTAGCCGCATTGAAG
Source organism: Porites lutea (assembly GCF_958299795.1). Taxonomy (NCBI): domain Eukaryota; kingdom Metazoa; phylum Cnidaria; class Anthozoa; order Scleractinia; family Poritidae; genus Porites; species Porites lutea. The sequence continues at coordinate 18,848,226 of NC_133207.1, read as the reverse complement.
AACCTTACTTTTCAAAAGAGGTCAAAGAAAATTCTCTTGTATCAGAAGGCAAATCATGCCATAAACAATAACCGCAGAAAATTAATTCGCTGCCACGACCTCTCAGTATGAAATAAGCGGCAAAAATCATGTTTGCTCAGTCAAAACGTTTTCCTCCAGAGCATAATCTACCCGTCAGAGAAAAAAAATTCATTGGAACAAGCAGCATTTTGGCATGAATAAAGGGCGTGTGTTGCCTACACTCTCAAGTTCTTCACACGAAACAGCCGTTGTCTGTTGCTTGCAATAAATATCCCCACAGTTTACCGATTACAAGAGCAATGACAGCTCAATGAGGGAAGGAATCCCATTGGATGCGCTTAATTGATTTGGAAGGGGATACGAACTTCACACTCCAAAAATGCAGTCAGCCGTGAAGGGTCAAAAGCTTGGGCTTTGTCTGTAGTCCCTCATGTTTCTCTCTCCGCGCCTCGTGTCGCCTTATCTTGCGTGGGGTGATTTTCACGCGCGCTCGAGTTTCGCTCGCTCTACTATCCCTGAGAAAAAATTGGGGACTACTCGTAGCCTAGCTTTAAATAAGAACCAAGTTTCTGTAGATGAAACCTCTGCTTTATGGCCGCTCTGCTGGTTATATATACATCGTAAGCGCAAGGAAGTTCCGCGCTTCTTAGCTGGAAAGATTGATTTATAAGTTGATAGTTGCTTCCGCAATTCATAACCTTCATAAACCCAAAATTGCACGGTAAATATCTTTAGCCCATCTTTGTTTGCCGTACTCTCTTGATATCTTAGTAACCAAGTACAATAGAACTTTCCAAAACCTACTAAAAAATTGTCTTGAAATATGAATAAGTACCTTTAAGGAAGCATCAAGTTTCGTAAAGCCAACTTTTGACTAAAAAAAAAGAATAAGCAGTAAAAAGTCAAGCAGAGCAAAAATCCTTGGGATAGGAGAACGCCGAGTATACATTTGTACGGCGGGAGTCTCCAATTTTTTTTGTAAAAAGCACTTTTACATCTAATCTGAAATAATGGCGCTGAAATATTTCATTTCAATTTTGTGGGGCATATTTCTTTCTTTTTCGAATATAGTATTTTTGTCATACTTTTTTGTTACTTTCTAAAGTGCTAAGCAACTGCATCTTTTTCTGTAAGAAGGGGGTTAGCGTTGATGTGGGGTTTGTTATGAAAGAAAAAAAGGATATAGGAGATACGAGTCAAAGCTTTCTCGGCTTGTTTATACACGAATATAGCCTCAAACTTTCAAAGCATATTTCCTTACTGGTATGATTGATTTATTTGTTAATAGACGCTTCCACTTCAGCTCACTGCATGCACGAAGCCTTCATTGGGTTGCGATGGTGACACAAAACTTTGGCCCCAAATCTGACATCAAAATATATCTCATTTCATTTACGGATTTTTAACCCTCATCCTACCAAGTGGGGTCCAATGAGACCCCACTTCATAATCAACATATACCATAGCTCACATGGTTGGAGAATGTGTTCAAGATTTAAGGAATTTGTCCTTATGTGTAAGCCACCTTGAATGCAAATATTACTTTTATATTACATTTGGATATGGAAATGTTGGGATCATTTTTCTATTGGTGTCCAAATCGACCCCAGCAAAAAAACTTTAGCAATGACAGTGACAACAAAAATAAAAACAAACGAACAAAACCCAACTAGCATCAAAACAAATACATTTATGCATCTTATACTACCGTTGATATTTAAAAAGTCCGTAGTCACTATCATAATGAATCTGTGATGGGGTCCAAACTGACCCCAGCGGGCATGATTTGTACTAAGATGTTAAAATCACCTGGGAAGTAAGTTTGTCTACTTAAATATATTCCTTGAATTGCAAGGAGCAAGGTTAATATTTGCATTCACAATTTTTTTATTATTGAACACAAATTTTCTTAAGTTTACGAACTATTGCATAGTTTCTTTTAAAGCTACTTTTGTTATGGGGTCCGTTTTGAGCCCTGTTGGTATGATTTGTATGCAAAATAAGTTGGTAGGATGAGGGTCAAGAGAAGCATAACTAATAGCTATTTGGTGAATCTTATTTTGTGCCGTAAGTTTCACGGTTTTCCTACTCTCTTGAACAAAAATTACCATACATGATAGCGAAGTTTAGCGGTCCATTTTGTTTGCAGTTTCATTGAACACAACAGTGAGATTAGTTTACTGTTCATTTTCAAAATTGATTGCGTCATATATCACGGGGGTCTCGCTAGAAAACGTTTTCAGGAAAAAAAAAATCAACCCGATGCGCAAAAACACTTTTCATTTAAGCCTTTAATATTTTTTATTGTAAACAAAATGACAATTCGTGCAGTCGAATTTTTCGGCCGTTAAGAGTTACAAGAAGATAAGAAATAAGATATGAGTTCGCTTTATGATGATTCGCGTGGACAAGAAATTTAGGACATCTTTCGTAAATCCCGTAAATTTCGCCATCTTCCAGTTCCGCCGCCAACTAGAGCTAGCCGGGTCAACCTGTCGAGTCCAAAAATAGAGAAAAATTAGAGACTGTTTACCTGATGTTGACATCTCTGAAAACGCCGAATGAATAGCAGACGAATTTTCCTTGGTTTTAGGCCAACAATTGAACCAAAATATCAGAAATTACCAAACAATTCTAACCCAAACGCGAACTTTCGAGTACTAGAATCTCGTGTTCTACTTTAAACTTCAAAAATGGCGTTCTGGCGTCGGCGACCTGACCTCACAGACGTAAGCACATGTGCAGTATAATCACACTGGCGCTAGTTACTTCCGGTCGTCGTTCGTGACCTCAAGAACGTCTTCTGCTTAAGCTCTCTTTTTTAGGAGTAGCAGTACTGCCGCTCTAGATAACACGCCTTGCGTGCTTTTGCGCCCACTAAAGCGAGTTGTGCTATTTTGCACGCAAGCTGCTGTTTAACACACTCCTTTGTTCAACTTGCTCACGCTTAATTGTCTCAAGCGTGCAAAAGCGTGTTAAAATGAATTCTTTTGTTTTAAAGTGGAAGCGTGTCGTGAGCGTGCTTTCACCTTGAGCGTCCAAACCCCTGTAGAGGGTCACATATGATTGAGTTGTTTGTTAATGAATGGTTCCGCTTTCAGCTCACTTCAAGCACTTTCAGCTCACTGCAAGCACGTAGGCTGTATTGGGTTGCGATGGTGAGACAAGACTTTGGCCCCAAATCTGGTATCAGATTATATCTCGGTTCATTTATGGGTTTTAAGAGAAATAAAACTATAGCTACAGCACTTGGTGTGATACAAGATAGGTAGTTTCCTGTTTTGATCTTTTGCTTTTGCTTTTGCTTGAATTTTTGCTTAGCTCGCGAGTTTACTTAATGCCATTTTAGGAATATTCTTCGCTTGCCATTGTCAAATGTTAGTTTGTCATAGGTAGTGTTTGTGATGTTAGAGCTGACATTGGCTCATTAGTCTCGTTGAAGTTCCTGTTTGGGTTTGTTAACCAGCGTATTAGTTTGTCGTTGGTTTGTAGCTTCTTGCCGATCGCAACCATGTAGGTTCAGTAATACCCAAACATTGCCCACACCGAGTTCACCTTGTTTTTATTCCAACCCAAACATGTCCAGCTTTGGCTATAAAAACCGTTGCTAATTGAGTTGTTAGGAGAGGAAGAGGAGAGTAAGGATTGAGTAGAGAAGAAGAGTAAGAAAATTAAGATTAAGATTGTTAGCAGAAGTCAAAGGAGAATAAAGATCAAGATGTAAATTAGATTCCTGGTACCTCATCGTGTAGCGAGCAAATTGCTGGAACACACCCCCAATATTATGATAGAAAATTGGTATCTTAGATGCATACTTTGTAAGCGGGCGAGAACATAACTATGTAGCCACTCAAGACTTTTGTAGGATATACCAACAGCTTGTAATTCGTTTGCAACAGAATATGAATTCGTCCTAGTCAAGTAATTCCATTGTAGATTTTTAATTGCAGTTCACTGCCGAGAACTACTACGATATAAATCTTTCCTACACATGCAAAATTAATATGTTTCTTATATTGAGCGCCCCTAATTTTTGCTTTTTAAAACGCACTAATGAGTGTGGATTATTCAACAAGTCAATCAGGTCACAACAGAGGAATTCAATTCTGATCTGTCAAAAAGCAAACTGGGCGCTACGACCACACCAGGGTTAGCGCACCAGCAGATATATTTATAAATATATAATTATAATTATTTTTTAGCATTATTTTGTTTTTCACTCATTTTCAGTGTAGCGCAATCCCAAGGAGCTACTTCAAGTTTGTTACTGAGTTTTTAATCAGTCAGTTTACTGTAGCCCATATTTATGCCATATACATAAATTATTACAAAAGTGATGTCGGTGCGTAAAAAAAGTCACCATTATAACGCTTGCTACATGGCATTCACTTTTAAATTAAAGCGCATCATTTCACGAGAAGAAGCACTGACGGTTGTTTTGTTTAAGGTATGTCGAAAGTTAAGATCGTTTTGGTTGACGATTCAATTCACCTAAAGCCATATAACCAGCGACACCTAGCGTATACTGTTCTATTCCGCTATCTGGTATCGCTAAATTCGAAAAAAGCTTGTTCGCTTTTTTTAAAAGAAAAGCAGAGTATTGTTTTGTTCGCAGCCTTAATTCTGGAGTTTTAGGATAATTTTATCCATTTACGAGATCATAACAAAAGGTTCGATTTCTTTCAACTTGCTTCAATACAGCACCCTGCATTTGTGGCAATTTTCTTCAATTTAATTAATGTAGATGTTTTCTTTCAGAAAATTATTCGAAGGTATGCTGGTTTCAAAGGGAGTAAATTCAAACGACCCGCGTTCACATTCTCCATTAAAAAAAAAAAAAAATTATAGTGATGATTTAACGATACTCTTTTCCAGAAAGCGGCAAATAGAGAGAGAGAGAGAAATATATCGTTATCATTCTACTGCGTAGAGCTCTCAACTGGATCCAAGTCGCAAAATATACTCTAGTCAGTTTTTCTTTTCTTTTCTTTTTCTAATCGTCGCTCATTCCATCCTCGGAGACCCAGGGGAAGTCAGTCGGGTCGGGAGAAAAGGTGCAACAATGGTTTTCAAGCGCGGGCTAAATATTACAAAAAATCCTCAAAATATTGTGCCCACAAATCGGCGAACAGCATCTCCTGAGTTCCTTTAGTGTGCTCGTACACAACGACTATTGCCTCGCCATACGTTTGCGATTCGTTCACCAAAGAGTGAAATGCAGGTAGTCCCGAAACGGTCAGTTTGATATAAACCCTGTCCATTTCAAAATACTTTCTACCCAAAAACTAAAACATGGAAACGTATGTAAGAGCTAGTGTTTTAAAGACACTCAGTTTCCAGAAATACAAGCTTGAGCTTACAACACGCATTCCGAGCTTACATTGATCACGCCTTCGTGTTTTTAAAAATTATTATTAAAAATATTATATTAAAAAAGGAACAGAATAGGAGTTAGAAGTCAAAGCTTTCTTGGCTTGTTTACACACGAAATGGCCTTAATCTGGTACCAAAGCGGTTACTGATATCTCATTTGATTTATGGCTTTAAGTGCAGCAAACTTGCATCATCTTTATTTCATAGCATATTTCCTTCTTGATATGTGGCATGACCGTCCACAGGACTTTGATGCTAAAGGTGAAAGCACGCTCACGACATACTTGCACGACACGCTTAGCATGTCTTGGATCACGGATTTGCGCATATAAAATTGCTACAACAAAGAAGGACACCCTTGGCTTTGTTTTGGTAAACTTAATGCGCCATATCTTTTCTTTCTTGTAGCATGCTATATGTCACGGTAAGCACGCGCTTTATGGCACACTTAGCGTGCAATTTAGGTATGAGACACGCTAAATAGGATAGATTACTTACAACAGCAAAAATGAAATGGCTTGTGTGCTCAGCGAAATGAATCGCAACTGATAACTATAGTAGTCGATAAAACTTAAATAAAAAGGTACATAGGTTTGTTTCATGGAATTTAAACTTAAACTGCTATAAATCATCACTTAGTAAAGAAGAACGCGAACACTATAAGACCTTAAAACATTTTGCTTCTTGTATATATTCAGCCATTGCCATGATTGATCGCTGATTCCTTGAGCCAGAACAAGTCGGTTAACCGATATAAAATTTTGCCCGGAATTCCAAGAAGCGAATTAGCCCTTGACGACCAATTCCCTGCTTTGTTCACCGCTTTTGAAACGACACAGTTGTCCAAAAGTTCAGATAAGCAAACTATCGTCGCTTTTTTTTTTCAGCTAAAAGTAAAACCTTTACGCGTCAAAGTGTAAGACATAAAGGGGTGTATGCGCATGAAATCACTGACGGGCGGTGTGAATTTCTGCAGGTGCGAAGAAATAAATTACTTTCTTGACATCCGTTTCGACTGGTTAATATTTAAAAATTCTGTTTGTTTGTTTTTTCGTTCCTCAAGAGCAGAGACTCGATTCTCGCGTCTAAAAGCTAGAGGAAAAGCAAGTTTCGGGTACTTTTGAGCAGTACTGTCGCTCTAGATAACTGGAAGCAAATTGCGCAATTTCGCACGCAAGCTGTTGTTTAAAAGCTTTAACACGCTCTTGTGTTCAACTTCATCACTTTTAATTGTCTCAAGCGAGCTAAAGCGTGTTAAAATAAATTCTTTTGCTTTTAAGTGGAAGCGTGTCGTGAGCGTGCTTTCACCTTGAGGATTAAAATCCTGTGGGGGGTCACATATGATTGAGTTGTTTGTTAACAAATGCTTCCGCTTTCAGCTCACTGCATGCATGTAGGCTGTATTGGGTTGCCATGGTGAGAGAAGACTTTGGCCCCCAAAATCTGGTTCTCAGTTCATTTATGGGTTTTAAGAGAAATAAAACTATAGCTACTTGGTGTGATACACTTATAGGCAGTTTCCTGTTTTGATGTTTTCCTTAACTTGTGCTTGAATTTTTGCTTAGCTCGCGAGTTTACTTAACGCCATTTTAGGAATATTCTTCGCTTGCCATTGTAAGATTTTAGTTTTTCATAGGTGGTGGTGTTTGTGATGTTAGAGCTGACATTGGTTCATCGTTGAAGTTCCTGTTTGGGTTTGTTAACCAGCGTATTAGTTTATCATTGGTTTGTAGCTTCTTGCCGATCGCAACCACGTAGGTTCAGTAATACCAAAACATTACCCACACCGAGTTCACCTTGTTTTTATTCCAACCCAAAGATGCCCAGCTTTGGCTACAAAAACCGTTGCTATTTGACTTATTAGGAGAGGAAGAGGAGAGTAAGGATTGAGTAGAGAAGAAGAGTAAGAAAATTAAGATTAAGATTGTTAGCAGAAGTCAAAGGAGAATAAAGATCAAGATGTAAATTAGATTCCTGGTACCTCATCGTGTAGCGAGCAAATTGCTGGAACACACCCCCAATATTATGATAGAGAACTGAATCTTGGATGCATAGTTTGAAAGCGGGGGATCAGGGACGCGATCCATTCAACCAAAATTTCCGGAAATTTCGGTCCAAAACTCAACTGATCGGTTCGGTCCGACCTGAAAAGTTTCGAA